>NC_052162.1:112345090-112645090 GCF_902713615.1 Scyliorhinus canicula | reverse complement strand
AATAATGCGATTTCTTAGCATGAGTGGATTTGATCAAACCTTTGTGCAAAGGTTTTGTGGCGTAATTATTCCACTGATGGACTTGCTAAAGAAACATCAAAAATTTCAATGGACAGCAAACTTTCAACAGGCATGTGACTTGTAACAAAAGTAAAAAATGAAACCATCTTGAAGTTGATGGTTTATTATTTTTTCTTGGGGGGAGGTGTCATGTGAGAGTACCTTTAAGAAATGGATGTTTAAGCAATGTACCTTTAAGAAATGGGGCAGCTCATATTATTGAAGTGATGTCAGAGGGGGGAGTTGAGCTGAGATCACTTCTGCTTTTTGGGAGTTTTAGTTTCAGTTTTGAGGAAAAGAGCTTGGGTGTGTGTGTGTTTGCAGTGAGCTGGATCTGCGGAGATCTCTGCCAGCAAAGACTATTTCTGAATCATTTGGGTGATTTAAACTCATAATAGTAATGTCTTTAACCTGATGTGTTTCTGTTTAAAGGTATTAAGTCTTTTGGAGTTTTGAAGGAACATTTTGAGGGATTATTTAGTGGTGTATTATTTTGGGGGTTATCTTTAAAGTAAGGGGTGTTAAGGGATCCAATGTTTATTTTAAAAGGTTAAGTTGAATTCATGGAATACACATTGTTTTGTGTTTAAAAACCCACGTGTCCATAATTGTAATACCACACCTGGAGACCAAGCTGTGTGCTTCAAAAGCAACAATACATTAAAGGGAGAGGTTGGTTGAACTCCATGATACATTTTGGGGTTCTGAAAACGCTGCTCCCATAACAACTAATGTTAACCATTGTGCACCATGCTGAGATGATGCATCTCAGGCATTCTGTCTAAATTCTCAGTAACTTCTCAGTGATTGAATCAAGTTACTTAAATACAAAGAATTGAAAGTAGAAGAGATACACAAACTTAAACTAATACAGCAATTACTAATACAGGGCAGCACAGTGATTAGCACAATTGCTTCACAGCTCCAGGGTCCCAGGTTCGGTTCCCGGCTTTGGTCACTGGCTGTGCGGAGTCTGCACGTTCTCCCTGTGTCTGTGTGGGTTTCCTCCGGGTGCTCCGGTTTCCTCCCACAGTCCAAAGATGTGCAGGTTAGGTGGATTGGCCATGCTAAATTGCCCTTAGTGACCAAAAAGGTTGGGTGGGGTTACTGGATTATGGGGATAGGGTGGAGGTGTGGGCTGGTGCAGATTTGATGGGCTGAATAGTCTCCTTCTGCACTGTAAATTCTATGATACTACAGAACATAGAAAATAAATCCATAAAGGTCATTGGTGTGCTAAAGTCCAGGTAGCAAGATACACAGTAGAAAATAATAATAATAATAATAATCACTTATTGCCACAAATAGGCTGCAATTAAGTTACTGTGAAAAGCCCCTAGTCGCCACATTCAGGCACTTGTTCGGGGAGGCTGGTATGGGAATTGAACCCGCGCTGCTGCCTTGTTCTGCATTACAAGCCATCTATTACATAGAATTACATAGAATTTACAGTGCAGAAGGAGGCCATTTGGCCCATCGAATCTGCACTGGCTCTTGGAAAGAGCAGCCTACCCAAGGTCAACACCTCCACCTTATCCCCATAACCCAGTAACCCCACCCAACCCTAAGGGCAATTTTGGACACTAAGGGCAATTTAGCATGGCCAATCCACCTAACCTGCACATCTTTGGACTGTGGGAGGAAACCAGAGCACCCGGAGGAAACCCACGCACACACAGGGGGATGTGCAGACTCAACACAGACAGTGACCCAAGCCGGAATCGAACCTGGGACCCTGGATCTGTGAAGCAATTGTGCTATCCACAAGGCTACCGTGCTGCCCAGTGTGCTAAACCAAATGCCATTTTTAATTAATAAATTACATGTTCATAAGAAATGAAAGTCTCAGAAATAATACAACTACACCATTACAGAAACTGATAATAAAACCACAATACTGCAGGAAATCTGTTGTAGAATTTGAAGGAAAGTCACTATTTCGCAATAAGTTAAAAAGTGAATACAATTTAAGGCATAGCATTTCTGCAGCATTGACACAATTAAATGATGACAAACATCACATGTATCCCCAAATCCTGCCAGAAAATGCAACAGAGATTCTCATCCTGCATTAGGCCTGTGGGAAAACTATAAAACGTAATCCTTTTCTATGTTCTATGTTCTTCTTTGGCCGAAGACAATGTGGCACAAGTCACTTGTCAATAACGAGTGCACCTGAATACAGAGACTCACATATTACAACACCGTATTGAGTGAACTGATTCATACACTTTGATTCTGTGATAACTAAACAAAAACTGTTAAAATTAATAAAGATGATGTGGAGATGCCGGCGTTGGACTGGGGTGAGCACAGTAAGAAGTCTTACAACACCAGGTTAAAGTCCAACAGGTTTGTTTCAAACACGAGCTTTCGGAGCACGGCTCCTTCTTCAGGTGAATGGAAAGGCTTGTTCCAGAAATGTTTATATAGACACAGTCAGAGATGCCCCGGAATGCGAGCACCTGCAGGCAATCAAATCATCAAAGATGCAGAGAGAGAGGTAACTCCAGGTTAAAGAGGTGTGAATTGTCCCAAGCCAGTTCAGTCGGTAGGCCTCTGCAAGGCCAGGCTTGTTGGTGGGGGCCGAATGTAATGCGACATGAATCCCAGATCCCGGTTGAGTCCGCATTCATGCGTGCGGAACTTAGCTATAAGTTTTTGCTCAGCAATTTTGCGTTGTCGCGTCTCCTGAAGGCCTCCTTGTAGAATGCTGACCCGGAGATCAGAGGCTGAATGTCCTTGACTGCTGAAGTGTTCCCCAACTGGAAGGGAACAGTCCTGCCTGTTGATAGTCGCACGATGCCCGTTTATTCGTTGTCGCAGTGTCTGCATGGTCTCGCCAATGTACCACGCTTCGGGACATCCTTTCCTGCAGCGTATGAGGTAGACTACATTGGTCGAGTCGCACGAGTATGCGCCGCGTACCTGGTGGGTGGTGTTTCCACGTGCAATGGTGGTGTCCATGTCGATGATCTGGCATGTCTTGCAGAGATTACCCTGGCAGGGTTTTGTGGTGTTGTGGTTGCTGTTCTGAAGGCTGGGTAATTTGCTGCAAACAATGGTTTGTTTGAGGTTGCGCGGTTGTTTGAAGGCCAGTAGTGGGGGTGTGGGGATGACCTTGGCAAGATGTCCATCCTCGCTGATGATGTGTTGGAGGCTGCGAAGAAGATGTCGTAGTTTCTCCGCCCCAGGAAAGTACTGGACGACGAAGGGTACTCTGTCAGTGGTGTCCCGTGTTTGTCTTCTGAGGAGGTCGGTGCGGTTTTTTGCTGTGGCGCGGTGGAACTGTCGATCAATGAGTCGAGCGCCATATCCCGTTCGTACGAGGGCATCTTTCAGCATCTGTAGGTGTCTGTTGCGCTCCTCCTTGTCTGAGCAGATCCTGTGTATACGGAGGGCTTGTCCATAGGGGATGGCTTCTTTAATGTGTTTCGGGTGAAAGCTGGAGAAGTGGAGCATCGTGAGATTATCTGTGGGCTTGCGGTAAAGCGAAGTGCTGAGGTGACCGTCCTTGATGGAGACGAGTGTGTCCAAGAATGGAACTGAATTTGGAGAATAGTCCATGGTGAGTTTGATGGTGGGATGGAACTTATTGATGTCATCGTGTAGTCGTTTCAGTGATGTCTCGCCGTGGGTCCAAAGGAAAAAAATGTCATCGATGTATCTGGTGTATAGCATCGGTTGAAAGTCCTGTGTGGTGAGGAAGTCCTGTTCAAACTTGTGCATGAAGATGTTGGCATATTGAGGTGCAAATTTGGTCCCCATGGCTGTTCCGTGCGTCTGGATGAAGAATTTGTTGTCGAAGGTGAAGACGTTGTGGTCTAGAATGAAACGGATGAGTTGCAGAATTGCGTCTGGAGATTGGCAGTTGTCGGTGTTGAGGACTGAGGCTGTTGCAGCAATGCCGTCGTCATGGGGGATGCTGGTGTAGAGTGCCGAGACATCCATTGTGACGAGGAATGTTCCTGGTTCAACTGGTCCATGGGTGCTGAGTTTCTGTAGGAAGTCCGTCGTGTCGCGACAGAAGCTGGGTGTACCTTGTACGATGGGTTTCAAGATGCCCTCGATGTGGCCAGAGAGGTTCTCACACAGGGTCCCATTGCCTGAAACGATAGGCCGGCCTGGTGTGTTGGCCTTGTGTATTTTCGGGAGGCAGTAGAGATCTCCAATGCGGGGATTACGTGGGATGAGAGCACGTAGGGTGTTCTGAAGGTCTGGATCTAAGGTCTTGATCAGTCTGCTGAGTTGGCGGATGTGTTCCTTGGTTGGATCTGCGGGTAACTGCCTGTAGTGTTCCTGGTTGTCGAGTTGTCGGTATACTTCTTTGCAGTAGTCTGTTCTGTTCAGTATGACGGTGGCCCCTCCTTTGTCTGCTGGTTTGATGACGATGTTGCGGTTGGTCTTGAGAGTGCGGATGGCGTTGCGTTGTGCTTGGGTGACGTTTGAGGCTGCCTTGTGATTGCGAGTGATGAATCTGGCATTGACACGACTTCTGACGGCTTGAGCATACATGTCGAGTCTAGGGCAGCGGCCTTCCGGAGGGGTCCAATTTGACTCTTTCCTTTTCGGTTGCTGCACTGCAGATCTCGCGGTCTGCTGTTCCGGTTCATTGGTCGTGTCCCTGGGTTCGCTGTCGGCCTCTTGGGGTCTGTGGAAGAATTCCCGGAGCCTCATTCGCCTGATGAATTCCTCCGTATCTGCCGCGAGACTGATGGGGTCCATTTTGGTGGTGGTGCAGAAATTGAGCCCTCTGCTGAGGACTTCGATTTCGTCTGGTTGAAGGGTGTAGTCTGACAAGTTGACAATGGATTTCCCTGTATTGTTTTCGACTGTTGTACCGGGAGAAGCTTGATTGCTGCTGGTGGTGATGCCAAGTTTCTCAAGCTTCCTGTTCTTGGTGTGCATGTAGGTGGCATAGTATTGCTGTCTCATCTGTTTGGCGGTGTTCCGCAGCTGGTCTGCTGTGTCCTGAGCGCAAGTTGAGAATATGGCCTCTCTCTTGGTTTCCAGGTTGCGTCGACTGCTGTAGAGTTGGTGTACGAGGTGTTTGAGGAGTGTGACAGAGGTGCGGTGGCAGAGTCTTTCAGCGTAGTCTGTGTTGTAAGTCGACTTGAGTGGGTTTTTGATCTGTAGTCCTTTCGGGATCTTGTCTGCTTTTTTGCATCTTTGTAGAAACTGAATGTCAGTGTCTATATGCGCGATCTTCCTGGAGATCCTCTCCACTTTGAGCCGGCAGTTTGCGGTGTCAATGGTAGCCATGATGTGGAGATGCCGGCGTTGGACTGGGGTGAGCACAGTAAGAAGTCTTACAACACCAGGTTAAAGTCCAACAGGTTTGTTTCAAACACGAGCTTTCGGAGCACGGCTCCTTCTTCAGGTGAATGGAAAGGCTTGTTCCAGAAATTGGGACAATTCACACCTCTTTAACCTGGAGTTACCTCTCTCTCTGCATCTTTGATGATTTGATTGCCTGCAGGTGCTCGCATTCCGGGGCATCTCTGACTGTGTCTATATAAACATTTCTGGAACAAGCCTTTCCATTCACCTGAAGAAGGAGCCGTGCTCCGAAAGCTCGTGTTTGAAACAAACCTGTTGGACTTTAACCTGGTGTTGTAAGACTTCTTACAAAATTAATAAACATAGACTGCCCAACAATATTATGATCACTATTACCTACATGCTCCATCACAGTGCATTTATTTACATAGAATTTACAGTGCAGAAGGAGGCCATTCAGCCCATCGAGTCTGCACCGGCCCTTACAAAGAGCACCCTACTCAAGCCCACATAGCTAACCTATCCCTGTAACCCAGTAACCCCCACCTAACGTGCACATCTTTGGACTGTGGGAGGAAACAGGAGGAAACTCACAACACATTGAGCTCTCCATGATTAATAAGGGAATCAGGGGTTACGGGGAGGAGTGAGGGATGAGAAACATGTCAGCCATGATTGAATGGCCTCATTCTGCTCCTCTGTCTTATGGTCTTATAGACTGCTCCCTTGCTGGCTCAAGGAGGAACAGCTCAAAGAAATTTCCCCCCCAAAACTTTATGAACCACCATTCCAGGCTATCTTTGCCAATCCCATGAACATTCAATTAAAGTCATCCATGATTGTTTTGATATTGGTGGAGGTAGAAAAGGAGTTAAGCAGAAGATGGGGACCCAGCGAAGTTGGAAAAGAGGAAAGAACTACAGGTGAGCTTTGACCGACTATCTACCAGGAAGGCGGTACTCAAATGAGGCGAACATAGAGAGAAGGCGGGGCATATGTTGGCGGGTCAGTTCCGGAGGGAGGCAGCGGCAAGGGAAATTGCTCAGGTGAGGGATAGGGCAGGGAAGTTGGTGGTAGCTCCAGATCAGGGCCGGATGGGTTTCCGGTGGAATATTATAAAAAATTCAAGGATAAGTTGGTACCCCTGATGGTGGGGATGTTTGAGGACGCAATGGGGAAGGGGGTGTTGCCACAAACCTTGGGGCAGGCATCTATTTCCCTGTTGCTTAAAAGGGATAAGGATCCGACGGAGTGTGGGTCGTATAGGCCCATATCACTTTTAAACTTGGATGCAAAGATATTGGCGAAGGTACCGGCAGGTAGGCTGGAGGAGTGCCCCCCGAAGGTGATAGGTGAGGGTCAGACGGGGTTTGTGAGGGGGAGGCAGCTCTTTTCGAACATTAGACGGGTATTGAACATAGTTATGGCACAGGCAGAGGGGAAGGAAACAGAGGTGGTTGTTGCATTGAACGCTGAGAAGGCGTTTGACCGGGTAGAATGGGGCTACTTGATGGCAGTTCTGGAGCGGTTTGGGATTGGACCAAGATTTGTGAACTGGGTAAAGCTACTGTATAAGGAGCCGAGAGCGAGTGTCCGCACAAACAACATCAGCTCGAGATACATTTCTCTCCGCCGTGTGACTAGGCAGGCATGTCCTATGTCCCCCCTGCTGTTTGCACTCGCGATTGAGCCGTTGGCATCGAGGGTATGGAAAGGGATAGTGCCGGGGGGAGGATAGAGCATAGGGTGTCCTTATATGCTGATGACTTGTTATATGTGTTGGAACCGAGTGTGTCAATCGGGGAAATACTGGAGCTTCTTTGGGTGTTTGGGTCTTTCTCGGGTTACAAACTAAATCTGGACAAGAGTGAGTATTTTGTGGGGCCTCGGCTGGGGGTGAGGGGACTGCCATTCAGTAGGGCAGGGACTCACTTTAGATACCTGGGGGTGCAGGTTGCCCGGGAGTGGCGGGGGTGGGGGCGGGGGGGGGGGGGGGGGGGGGGGTGGCTCCGTAGGTACAATATTTCTAGTTTGGTGAGGAGAGTGAAAGCCGATCTGGCAAGGTGGGATGGTCTCCCTCTGTCACTGGTGGGTCGGGTACAGGCGGTTAAAATGAATGTGTTGTCGTGATTCCTGTTTATTTTTCAACGCCTGCCGATTTTCCTGCCAAAGGCATTTTTTAGAGAGATTGAAGGGATGATTACCTCGTTCATATGGGGAGGGAAGGTGGCCAGAGTTAGAAAGGTGCTGCTACAGAGGGGAAGGTAGGCAGGGGGTTTGGGTCTCCCGAACCTGATGTATTACTACTGGGCGGCGAATGTGGAGAAGGTGAGGAGCTGGGTCAGAGGGGTTGATTCCCAGTGGGTCAGAATGGAGGAGAGTTTGGGTAGGGGGTCAGGATTGAAGGCGCTAGCGACAACGCCGTTCCCGACGGCCCCGGGGAGATACTCAGGGAGTCCGGTAATAATAGCTTCGTTGAGAATTTGGAGGCAGTTTCGCCAACACTGGGTTGGGGGCAGAGTCAAGGGAAATACCGATTCGGGGGAACCACAGATTTGTACCAGGAAAGTGGGATGGAAATTTTAGGAGACGGGAGGAGAAAGGAATTAGGACACTAAAAGATTTGTTTCTTGGGGGTTGGTTTGCAGGATTGAAGGAGCTGGGAGCGAAGTATGGGCTGGAGCAGGGGGAAATATTTAGATATATGCAGGTTCGACTTTGCCAGGAAGGAGATACAGGGCTTCCCAGTGGAGCCGGCTTCCACATTGCTGCAGGAGGTGCTGACGACAGGGGGACTGGAGAACGGAGTAGTGTCAGCGGTGTACGGAGCTATTTTGGGAGAGGAGAAGGCACCGCTGCAAGGGATCAAAGCAAAGTGGGAAGAAGAGTTGGGAGAGGGGGAACAAGAGAGACTCGCGGTTGGTGTGTTGCCTCCCAGGTGCCAGGGTCCGCAATGTCTCGGATCGTGTTTTTGGGATCCTTAAGGGGGAGGGGGAGCAGCTCCAAGTCATGGTCCACATAGGTACCGACGACATAGGTAGGAAAATGGATAGGGATGTAAGGCAGGAATTCAGGGCGCTAGGATGGAAACTTAGATCCAGGACAAACAAGGTTATTATCTCTGGGTTGTTACCCGTGCCACGTGCTAGCGAGTCGAGGAATAGGGAGAGAGAGCCGTTGAACACGTGGCTGCAGGGATGGTGCAGGAGGGAGGGCTTCAGATTCCTGGACAATTGGGGCTCATTCTGGGGGAGGTGGGACCTCTACAAACAGGATGGTCTACACCTGGACCAGAGGGGTACTAATATCCTGGGGGGAGGGTAGAAGTTTGCTAATGCTCTTCGGGAGGGTTTAAACTAGTTCAGCAGGGGATTGGGAACCTGAATTGTAGCTCCAGTATACAGGAGGTTGAGAGTAGTGAGGTCATGAGTAAGGTTTCAAAGTTGCAGGAGTGTTACGGCAGGAAGGAAGGTGGTTTAAAGTGCGTCTACGTCAATGCCAGGAGCATCCGGAATAAGGTGGGTGAGCTTGCGGCATGGGTTGGTACCTGGGACTTCGATGTTGTGGCCATTTCGGAGACATGGATAGAGCAGGGAGAGGAATGGTTGCTGCAGGTGCCGGGGTTTAGATATTTCAGTAAGCGCAGGGAAGGTGGTAAGAGAGGGGAAGGGGTAGCATTGTTAGTCAAGGACAGTATTACGGTGGCAGAAAGGACGTTTGATGAGGACACATCTACTGAGGTAGTATGGGCTGAGTTTAGAAACAGGAAAGGAGAGGTCACCCTGTTAGGGCTTTTCTATAGCCCTCCGAAAAGTTCCAGAGATGTAGAGGAAAGGATTGCAAAGATGATTTTGGATAGGAGCGAAAGTAACAGGGTAGTTGTTATGGGGGACTTCAACTTTCCAAATATTGACTGGAAACACTATAGTTCGAGTACTTTAGCTGGGTCCGTTTTTGTCCAATGTGTGCAGGAGGGTTTCCTGACGCAGTATGTAGATAGGCCAACGAGAGGCGAGGCCGTATTGGATTTGGTACTGGGTAATAAACAAGGACGGGTGTTAGATTTGGAGGTAGGTGAGCACTTTGGTGATAGTGACCACAATTCGGTAACGTTTACTTTAGCGATGGAAAGGGATAGGTATATATCGCAAGGCAAGAGTCATATCTGGGGGAAAGGCAATTATGATGCGATGAGGCAAGACTTAGGATGCATCGGCTGGAGAGGAAAACTGCAGGGGATGGGCACAATGGAAATGTGGAGCATGTTCAAGGAACAGCTACTGCGTGTCCTTGATAAGTATGTACCTGTCAGGCAGGGAGGAAGTGGTCGAGCGAGGGAACCGTGGTTTACTAAAGCAGTTGAAACACTTGCAAAGAGGAAGAAGGAGGCTTATGTTAGGAGGAGACGTGATGGTTCAGTTGGGTCGCTTGAGAGTTATAAGTTAGCTAGGAAGGCTCTAAAGAGAGAGCTAAGAAGAGCCAAGCGAGGACATGAGAAGTCTTTGGCAGGTAGGATCAAGGATAACCCTAAAGCTTTCTATAGATATGTCAGGAATAAAAGAATGACTCGGGTAAGAGTATGGCCAGTCAAGGACAGTAGTGGGAAGTTGTGCATGGAGTCCGAGGAGATAGGAGAGGTGCTAAATGAGTATTTTTCATCCGTATTCACACAGGAAAAAGACAATGTTGTCGAGGAGAATACTGAGATACAGGCTACTAGACTAGAAGGGCTTGAGGTACATAAGGAGGTGTTAGCGATTCGGGAAAGTGTTAAAATAGATAAGTCCCCTGGGCCGGATGGGATTTATCCTAGGATTCTCTGGGAAGCTAGGGAGGAGATTGCTGAGCCTTTGGCTTTGATCTTTAAGTCATCTTTATCTTCAGGAATAGTGCCAGAAGACTGGAGGATAGCAAATGTTGTCCCCTTGTTCAAGAAGGGGAGTAGAGACAACCCCGGTAACTATAGACCAGTGAGCCTTACTTCTGTTGTGGGCAAAGTCTTGGAAAGGTTTATAAGAGATAGGATGTATAATCATCTGGAAAGGAATAATTTGATTAGAGATAGTCAACATAGTTTTGTGAAGGGTAGGTCGTGCCTCACAAACCTTATTGAGTTCTTTGAGAAGATGGCCAAACAGGTGGATGAGGGTAAAGCAGTTGATGTGGTGTATATGGATTTCAGCAAAGCGTTTGATAAGGTTCCCCACGGTAGACTATTGCAGAAAATATGGAGGCATGGGATTCAGGGTGATTTAGCAGTTTGGATCAGAAATTGGCCAGCTGGAAAAAGACAAAGGATGGTGGTTGATGGGAAATGTTCAGACTGGTGTCCAGTTACTAGTGGTGTACCACAAGGATCTGTTTTGGGGCCGCTGCTATTTGTCATTTTTATAAATGACCTGGAGGAGGGCGTAGAAGGATGAGTGAGTAAATTTGCAGATTAAACTAAAGTCGGTGGAATTGTGGACAGTGCGGAAGGATGTTACAAGTTACAGAGGGACATAGATGAGCTGCAGAGCTGGGCTGACAGGTGGCAAATGGAGTTTAATGCAGAAAAGTGTGAGGTGATTCATTTTGGAAGGAATAACAGGAAGACAGAGTACTGGGCTAATGGTAAGATTCTTGGTAGTGTGGATGAGCAGAGAGATCTCGGTGTCCATGTCCATAGATCCCTGAAAGTTGCCACCCAGGTTGAGAGGGTTGTTAAGAAGGCGTACGGTGTGTTAGCTTTTATTGGTAGAGGAATTGAGTTTCAGAGCCATGAGGTCATGTTGCAGTTGTACAAAACACTGGTGCGGCTGCATTTGGAGTATTGTGTGCAGTTCTGGTTGTCGCATTATAGGAAGGATGTGGAAGCATTGGAAAGGGTGCAGAGGAGATTTACCAGGATGTTGCCTGGTATGGAGGGAAGATCTTACGATGAAAGGCTGAGGGACTTGAGGCTGTTTTCGTTAGAGAGAAGAAGGTTAAGAGGTGACTTAATTGAGGCATACAAGATGATCAGAGGATTAGATAGGGTGGATATTGAGAGCCTTTTTCCTTGAATGGTGATGTCTAGCACGAGGGGACATAGCTTTAAACTGAGGGGAGATAGATATAGGAGAGATGTCAGAGGTAGGTTCTTTACTCAGAGAGTAGTAAGGGCGTGGAATGCCCTGCCTGCAACAGTAGTGGACTCGCCAACGCTAAGGGCATTTAAATGGTCAATGGATAGACATATGGCGATAAAGGAACAGTGTAGATGGGCTTGAGAGGGGTTTCACAGGTCGGCGCAACATCGGGGGCACAAAGGCACAAACCACGTTCATATGTTTTTGTCCTGTCCAAAGCTGGAGGATTACTGGAAGGAGGTTTTTCGGGTAATCTCTAAAATGGGGGTAAGTGAAACTGGACCTGGGCCCTCGGGAGGCCATATTCGGGGTGTCGGACCAGCCGGGGTTGGAAACGGGCGTGGAGGCAGATGTTGTAGCCTTCGCCTCGTTGATCGCCCGAAGGCGGATCCTGTTGAGATGGAGATGAACCTCTCCAGCCTGTGCCCTGGCGTGGCGAGGGGACCTGTTGGAATACTTGACTCTGGAGAAGGTCAAGTTTGAACTGAGGGGAAGGATGGAGGGGTTCTACAATTCATGGGCGTTATTCATTTTGCACTTTTGAGAATTGGATTACATCGAACATTGGGGGGGGGGGGGCGGCGTTGGGAGGAAGGGGTACTGTGCGTGTTAATGGTGGCTGGGTGATTCCTTTTTGTTATTTGTTCATGTGAACATGCGAGCTAATGTTTGGGGGTTGGTGGGAGGATGGGATTGTTTTTATTGATATGGGGATTGACATATTCGTTACTGATTATTGTTTGTTGTTGGTGGGTTTAAATTTGGGAGAAAATGTGAAAAAGGAGAAAATATTTTTTTAAATTATTGTTTTGATACATTAATTACGAGCTTTATTTATCACTTCCTGTCCACTCTACCTGCAGTGTAATTACTATTAGGAGGCCCATTAACCACTCACACAAGAGGCGTTGTATCTTTACTATTTCTTATCTCCACCCAAATTGATCCCACCTCTTCATTTTTCAGACTAAGGTGGTCTTCATACTCTTTTTAAATATAATTTTTATTGGAATTTTTTACAGAAAATATAAAACATAACGACAAACAATGAAATGCAACAAGATAACCCATAATAACTGTAACACCCCCAGACCATATGTATCCCATCCCCCCAACCCCAACCCCAATGAACAACAAAAGAACTTAAAAATAAATTTAAATTAAATAAACAAACATAGTCATTGTCCGCCCCCCCTCCCCCCCGGGTTGCTGCTGCTACTGTCCCTGTACCCTATCGTTGAGCCAGAAAGTCGAGAAAAGGTTGCCACCGCCTAAAGAACCCTTGTACCGACCCTCTCAGGGCGAATTTGACCTTCTCGAGCTTAATGAAACCCGCCATGTCATTGATCCAGGTCTCCACGCTTGGGGGCCTCGCATCCTTCCATTGTAGCAAGATCCTTCGCCGGGCTACTAGGGACGCAAAGGCCAGCACACCGGCCTTTTTCGCCTCCTGCACTCCCGGCTCCACCCCAACCCCAAAAATCGCGAGTCCCCATCCTGGCTTGACCCTGGATCCCACCACCCTCGACACCGTCCTCGCCACCCCCTTCCAGAACTCCTCCAGTGCCGGGCATGCCCAGAACATATGGGCATGGTTCGCTGGACTCCCCGAGCACCTGACACACCTGTCTTCACCCCCAAAGAACCTACTCATCCTCGTCCCAGTCATGTGGGCCCGGTGCAGCACCTTGAATTGGATGAGGCTAAGCCGCGCACACGAGGAGGAAGAATTAACCCTCTCCAGAGCATCAGCCCATGTCCCGTCTTCGATCTGTTCCCCCAGTTCCCCCTCCCACTTAGCTTTCAGCTCCTCTACTGATGCCTCCTCCGCCTCCTGCATAACCTTGTAGATATCAGATATCTTCCCCTCTCCGACCCAGACCCCCGAAAGCACCCTGTCGCTCACCCCCCTCGCAGGTGGTCTTCATACTCGACAGCCACCTTCCAACACTCTGGGATGTAAAGCATCAGCTTTTGGGGACACATTGATCTCTCTGTGGTGGTATGATTTGCATAGCTGTCTGCCATTGGTGCAGAACACCGGCTTACCATTGGCCCTGGTCGGTCATGTGCCTCTCTACCAATTGGTTGAGACCAGTCATGTGACGGCTCTCCGATTGGTCGAGAGGCTGAGTTAACCACACCTCCATACCGAGGTATAAATAGTCAGAACGCCCGGCGGTCGTCCATTTATTGGAGTCGACCGCAGGGCTAAGTTCTAGCTTATTAAAGCCTAACTTTTGTACGGCAACTCGTCTCGTGTTCAATTGATGGCTCATCACTCTCCATAATTAATCAGGGAATCAGGAGTTACGGGGAGGAGTGAGGGATGAGAAACATATCAGCCATGATTGAATGGCCTCATTCTGCTCCTCTGTCTTATGGTCCTATAGACTGCTCCCTTGCTGGCTCAAGGAGGAACAGCTCGAAGAAATTTCCCCCCCAAAACTTTATGAACCAACATTCCAGGCTATCTTTGCCAATCCCATGAACATTCAATTAAAGTCACCCATGATTGTTTTGATACTGGTGGAGGTAGATAGGAGTTATGCAGAAGATGGGGACCCAGCGAAGTTGGAAAAGAGGAAAGAACTACAGGTGAGCTTTGACCGACTATCTACCAGGAAGGCGGTACGCCAATTGAGGCGAGCGTGGAGAGAAGGCGGGGCATATGCTGGCGGGTCAGTTCCAGAGGGAGGCAGCGGCAAGGGAAATTGTTCAGGGGATTTATTAACTTTCACCCACATTAATTTCTCCAGTACGACTTTTTCACTAACACTAATCTCTTTCAGTCCCTCGTGCTCACTCGTCTCCTTGGTTCTCCAGTGCAGGGGTTTACAAACACAGGGTCGCGACCCGCGGGTGAGTCGCGGACAGGATTCGGGAGGGTTGCGCCGCTCGGTCTTCCTGATCGCGGGAGAAATGCCCAATGGCCGCGACCGGCTTTTAAAACTGCCGGCTGCGACAGACTTTTGAGATGGCCGCCCGTCCCGCGCATGCGAGCCGGATCGAGCAGCGCGCAGGCCTGGATCCCAGCAGGGTGGCTTGCCTCCTCCTGACAGAGTCCTCCCACCAGAAGTGGCAGCAGAGAGCAGGTCACGGGCCCCGTTTCCTCCATTTTGCAGCTGCCAGCAGTGCTGGTGAGAACTCCAGTACCTCTGGTGAACAACCCACAAAGAAGCCGAAAACAGGAACAAAGCAGCATAAAGATGATTACTTGAGGTGTGGGTTATTAATTATTCCACTGCAAATCAGGATTCAAAGTTCATGTGTGTTATATGCAGGGAAGCATGGGGAAATAAAAGTTTAAAATCTTCAAAGATATTGGAAGCCTAAGCATGGCGAGTTCTAGGGCACACCTTGTTTTTTGTTACAACAGATGCAGATCTTAAATCATCAAAAATGGATCGGCCTTTTTGGCTCAGATGAGCGTGAGGCCAGGTGGAATGCCTGAATCTGGTACGTCTCCCTTGTGGAGACCATGAATTGGATTCAATTTGAATTGGTTTTTGGAGAAGGTAAGGAGCCGGATTCTGGGTTTGCCCCTGTTCACACTCTAAGCTCTGGCTTTGTAACTCTGATAAAGTAGTAATAAAAATTAAAAATGGGTCCCGGGCAGAAAGGTTTGAGAAACACTGTGTTTTTGGGGACAATTTCTGTATCTTCCTCCGTGAAGACAGACACACATTGTTTAGTTTCTCTGCCATTTCCTTATTCCCCATTATAAACTCTCCTGTCTCTGCCTGGAATGGACCCACATTGGTCTTTGCTAATCTTTTCCTTTTCACATTCCTATAGGAGCTTTTCCAGTCGGTTTTTAGGTTTCTCGCCAGTTTGCTCTCATATTCTATTTTCTCTTTATCAGTTTCTTGGTCCTCCTTTGCTGAATTCTCAAACACGGTCCCAATCCTCAGGGTTACTACTATTTTGGCCACTTTATAAGTCTCTTCCTTTGATCTTTAAAAAAAATAAATTTAAAGTACCCCATTTGTTTATCATAGAATTTACAGTGCAGAAGGAGGCCATTCGGCCCATCGAGTCTGCACCGGCTCTTGGAAAGAGCACCCTACCCAAGTTCAACACCCCCACCCTATCCCCATAATCCAGTAACCCCACCCAACACTAAGGGCAATTTTGGACACTCAGGGCAATTTATCATGGCCAATCCACCTAACCTGCCCATATTTGGACTGTGGGAGGAAACCGGAGCACCCGGAGGAAGCCCACGCACACACGGGGAGGATGTGCAGACTCCGCACAGACAGTGACCCAAGCCGGAATCGAACCTGGGACCCTGGAACTGTGAAGCAATTGTGCGATCCACAATGCTACTGTGCTGCCTTTAATCAAATTAAGGGGCAATTTAGCGTGGCGAATCCACCTACCATGCACAGCATTTTGGGTTGTGGGGGTGAGACCCATGCAGACACGGTGGAGGGGGGTGGTGGAATTGTGCAAACTCTGTCCCGGGGCCATGATCAAACCCGAGTCCTCGATGCCGCAAGCTCTTTCTTTGATCTAATGGAATCTTTATCTTCTCTTGTTAGCCACGGTTGCATCACTTTTCCTGTCGGATTTTTTGTTTCTATATTTTATGTAAATATATAATAATTCCTCAAATGGTAGCGATTCCCTGGCTATCATCATACCTATTGTTGTAAGTTCCCAGTCTACCACAGTCAACTTGCCCCTCATACCATGAGCTTCCTTCTGTGAGAAACACCCAGATAAATGAAACAAAAGAACCATCTAACCACCACAGCCCATCTTCATGGCAACAGGGCATGATTTTGGGGGTTCCAAACAGAAATGGGAGCTAACTATTTTCCAACGTCCAAACACCCTTTCACTCTGTGATCCTTGTGAAATTTCGAACCAGGTATTTACAACAAGGCTCAAAGATCATCAGCCCACTGGAGGCAAAGTCGTGGGACCGGCCAGTCCAGCTGAAATAAACCCTCCGACCATCCCCATTGACCAACTGACAGAATGAACAAAATGCAGTCCTGGATGTAACTGAGAGCAGAAACAATAACAGCAAAATCCAACCCCTGAAATCACTTGTGAAGTTGTTGGTGTCTCAGCAGGTGTGATGAATCACAAACCAAAGAGAAAATGCTGGAAAATCTCAGCAGGTCTGCCAGCATCTGTAGGGAGAGAAAAGAGCGAATGTTTCAAGTCCAGGTTACCCTTTGTCAAAGCTGAGCTCCCAGACCTACTGAGATTTTCCAGCATTTTCTCTTTGGTTTCAGATTCCAGCATCCGCAGTAATTTGCTTTTATTCAATGCTGAATCACAATATCTCTTTCCCCATTGAGGGCAGATCATAGATCATAGAATTTACAGTGCAGAAGGAGGCCATTCGGCCCATCGAGTCTGCACCAGTTCCTGGAAAGAGCACCTTACCCAAGGTTAACACCTCCACCCTATCCCCATAACCCAGTAACCCCACCCAACACTAAGGGCAATTTTGGACACTAAGGGCAATTTATCATGGCCAATCCACCGAACCTGCACATCTTTGGACTGTGGTAGGAAACCGGAGCACCCGGAGGAAACCCACGCACACACGGGGAGGATGTGCAGACTCCGCACAGACAGTGACCCAAGCCGGAATCGAACCTGGGACCCTGGAGCTGTGAAGCGATTGTGCTATCCACAATGCTACTGTGATGAATGGCCTCTCTCCAGTATGAATTTGCTGCTGTCTCCAGAGGTGGTATGGATCACTGAATGCATTCCCCTACTTAGAGCAAGTGAATGGCTTCTCCGTGGTTTGAACTTGCTGGTGTCTCTGCAAGTGGGATAACTGAGTGAATCCCTTCCCACACTGACGGGAGGTGAATGGCTTCTCCCCAGTGTGAACTCGTTGGTGTATCCGCATGCTTGACAACTCAGTAAATCCCTTCCCACACTTAGAGGGGGTGAGTGGCCGCTCCCCAGTCTGAACTCGCTGGTGACACTGCAGGTTGGATAATCGAGTGAATCCTTTTCCACACTGAGGGCAGGTAAACAGCCTCTCCCTAGTGTGAATGCATCAATTAGCTTCCAGTAGAGATGGGACTCTGTATCCCTTCCCACAGTCCCCACATTTCCACGGTTTCTCCATGTTTTGGGTCTTCTCGTGTCTCTCCAGGTCGGACAGTCAGTTGAAGCCTCATCCACACACAGAACACGTGTACGGTCTCTCCCTGCTGTGAACGGTGTGATGTTTTTCAGGCTGTGTAACTGGTTAAAGCTCTTTCCGCGGTCAGTGCTCTGGAACACTCTCACTCGGGTGTGTGTGTCTCGGTGCTTTTCCAGTCACACTGATGTTTAAAATCCTGAAGGAGACAGAACGGGAAACATTTCTCCTTCTAGATTCAAAGGCCGATGATATTCAGGTCCCAAGGAATCGAGTGACTCTGTCAGATTTAGAAGTGACGTTTGAGATTTCTGTCTGTAATTCCTCCTCTTCTAATATCCTGTAAAAACAATTTACAAAAGTCAGTCAGTACAGGATAGAAATTCAGAACAGACAATTCTAGTTTCTATGGAACATTCTTTCCTCTCTCATTCCCCAAACGCTGTAAATCTCCATCCCACAGACTCTCCCTCCATTCTCACTCTGCTGTATCTAATATTCACCCTCCCCACTAATGTGGCAGGGGGATGGGAACCAGATTAGGAAGTTAGAGGTCAGTAAAGAGGCAGCAACTAAAGCCAGTAAGGTACTAGATAATAAACTCAATGTGACTAAGGGGAAAAGTAGACAGGGAAGAGATGATGATCGCAAAGGGACAGATGGTCTGAGGTGCATTTGTTTTAATGCGAGATGTGTAGCAGGTAAGGCAGATGAACTTAGGGCTTGGATCAGTACCTGGGAATATGATGTTATTGGTATTACTGAGACTTGGTTGAGGGAAGGGCAGGACTGGCAACTGAATATCCCAGGGTATAGATGCTCCAGGAGGGATAGAGAGGGAGGTAAAAGGGGTGGAGGAGTTGCATTACTGGTCAGAGGTGATGTCACAGCTGTGATTAAGGAGGGCACAATGGAGGATTCGAGCACTGAGGCAATATAGATAGAGCTAAGAAATAGGAAGGGTGCAGTAACATTGTTGGGACTTTACTACAGGCCTCCCAAAAGCGAACATGAAGTAGAGGTACAAATATGCAGACAGATTATAGAAAAATGTAGGAGCAATAGGGTGGTTGTGATGGGAGATTTTAACTTCCCCAACATTGAATGGGATTCGTGTAGTGTTGGAAGTGTAGATGGAGCAGAGTTTGTAAGGAGCATCCAGGAGAGTTTTTTAGAGCAGTATGTAAATAGTCCAACTCGGGAAAGGGCCATACTGGACCTGGTATTGGGGAATGATCCCGGCCAGGTGGTTGAAGTTTCAGTCGGTGATTACTTTGGGAATAGCGATCACAATTCCGTAAGTTTTAGAATACTCATGGACAAAGACGAGAGTGGTCCTAAAGGAAGAGTGCTAAATTGGGGAAAGGCCGAGTATAACAAAATTTGCAGGAGCTAGGGAATGTGGATTGGGAGCAGCTGTTTAAGGGTAAATCCACATTTGAAATGTGGGAGTCTTTTTTTTTTACGAACAATTTTATTGAGGTATTTTTCGGCATTGTAAACAGTTACAGATAACAAAAAGAAGCAAAAATGTGCAAACATCAACGTGAAATCAATACTTCAATCAAACCATACTGCACAAGCTCGCTCCTCTCCCATAGACACTACCTGCCTATTTATCCCTCCTACTCTAATCTCCCCCCTCCCCCTCTCATCCTCCTCCCTCCCCCCCTCTGCTGACGTTCACTCTCCCGCGAAGAAGTCGATGAATGGTTGCCACCTTCATGTGAACCCCAGTACAGATCCCCTCAAGGCGAACTTAATTTTTTCCATACCCAGAAAACTTGACATGTCTGAAAGCCATAGTTCGGTCTTCGGGTGTTTTGAGTCCCTCCATGCCTGCAGTATTTGCTGCCGGGCTATCAGGGAAGCAAAGGCCAAAACATTGGCCTCTTTCTTGCCCTGGACTCCCGGGTCTTCCGAAACCCCAAACATTGCCACCCCTGGACCCATCGCCACCCTTGTTTTTAGCGCCCGGGACATGATCCCCGCAAATCCCTCCCAGTACCCCCTAAGCTTAGGACATGCCCAAAACATGTGAACGTGGTTCGCTGGTCCTCCTACGCATTTAGCGCACTTGTCTTCTACCCCAAAGAATTTGCTCATCCGAGCTACCGTCATATGGGCCCGGTGAACGGCCTTAAATTGAATCAGGCCGAGCCTGGCACATGTCGCGGTTGAGTTTACCCTACTCAGGGCCTCTGCCCACAGCCCGTCCTGCATCTCCCCACCAAGCTCTTCCTCCCATTTGAGTTTCAGTTCCTCCGTCTGGGACTCTTCCCCCTTCACGAGCACCTTGTAAATATCCAAGACTCTACCCTCTCCTCCTTCTCCTCTAGAGACTATTCTGTCTAGGATCCCTATTGGTGGGAGGCGTGGGAAGGATGGGACCTGTCTGCGTACAAAGTCCTCCATCTGTAAGTACTTAAAGTCATTTCCCCTTACCAGACCAAATTTCTCCTCCAAGCCCCTCAAACTCGCAAAGCTCCCCTCCAGGAACATATCGCCCACCCTCCTTGCCCCAGCCCGCCGCCATGTTCGAAACCCCCTATCCATGCTCCCGGGGCAAATCGATGGTTATCACATATTGGAGCCCAGACAGGCGCACCCACCTCCCCTACCTGCCTCCTCCACTGGCCCCATATCCGCTGGGCCGCCCCCACTACTGGGCTGATGGAGTACCTGGCCGGCGACAGCGGTAGGGGAACCGTGACCAGGGCTGCCAAACTGGTGCCCCTGCACGAAGCCGCCTCCACCCGCTCCCAGATAGACCCCTTACCCACCATCCACTTCCTTATCATGGCTATGTTAGCCGCCCAGTAGTAGTTGATCAGACTCGGCAATGCCAGCCCTCCCTCGCTGCGGCTCCTTTCAAGCATCACCTCCTTCACCCGCGGGGATTTTCCCGCCCAGACAAAGCTCATGATGATTTTGCCAGTCCTTTTGAAGGACTGTGGGATAAAGATCGGGAGGCACTGGAAGACGAACAGGAATCTAGGGAGGTTTGTCAGGCGCGATTCTCCGCAAATGCGGAGAGTCGTGAAACTGGCCGTGTTTCACGGCAGCCTCCGCGCCCCCTCCCGGGACCCGATTCTGCTCCCCGGTCGGGGCTAGCAGCGGGGCCCCGTGAACCTCGGCATCGCAGGCTTAGCGAACTTCGCTAAGACCGCGCGCCAAGGTTAATGGCGGCTGACGCAAACGATGACGTCAGCCGCGCATGCGCGGATGACGTCATCACGCATATGTGTGAAACCCGCGCATGCGCGGGCCGT
Organism: Scyliorhinus canicula; assembly: GCF_902713615.1. Classification (NCBI taxonomy): domain Eukaryota; kingdom Metazoa; phylum Chordata; class Chondrichthyes; order Carcharhiniformes; family Scyliorhinidae; genus Scyliorhinus; species Scyliorhinus canicula. The sequence goes on along the minus strand of NC_052162.1, from coordinate 112,624,244 downwards.
TATGCCCCTCAGCTGCCCCGCGGACTGATCCAGCGGGGCGGCGGAGGGACAAAGAGTGCGCGGGGTTCGGACCCGCTGCCTGCAATCGGTGCCCACCGATCGCGGGCCCATGCCACCCTTGGCACGGCCGTGGTGCGGCCGTGCCAATCGGTGGCATGGTTCTCCAGAACGGCACTTTACGGCCGTTTTCACGAGCTGTGAGAACAGGTGTGCTGGGGTTTGTGAAAACGGCCGTAAAGGCCTGGGAAATCGGCCCATCGTAAAAAACGGCAAGCAGCGATTCGTGTCGTGGGGCAGCCGTTGGGGGGGGGGGGGGGGGAGAATAGCGGGAGGTCGGGAAAAATGTCGGGAAGGCCCACCCGCTATTCTCCGACCCGTCGTGGGGGGCGGAGAATCGCGCCCGTCATCTTTACAGTCTGCACCCTCCCCGCCAGTGACAGCGGGAGTGCATCCCATCTCCGAAACTCCCTCTTCATTTGTTCCACCACCCTGGCCAAATTTAACTTGTGCAACCTGCCCCAGTCTCGTGCCACCTGTATCCCCAAGTACCGGAAACTTTCCTCAAATAGCCCAAATGGCAGCTCCTTCAGTCTATTCTCCTGGCCCCTTGCCTGCACCACAAACATCTCACTCTTGGCCATATTTAATTTGTACCCTGAAAACCGGCCGAACTTCCTCAATGTTTCCAGTATATTTTCCATCCCGGCCAGTGTGTCCGACACTTACAGGAGCAGGTCTTCCGCATAGAGAGAGACCCTATGTTCCACCCCCCCCCCCCCCCCCCCCCCCCCAGTCATTCCCTTCCATCCCTTCGCAGCTCTCAACGCAATCGCCAACGGCTCTATGGCCAGCGCAAACAGCAACGGAGAGAGTGGGCATCCCTGTCTGGTCCCGCGATGTAGTCTGAAATAATCTGACACTACCCTGTTTGTCCTAACGCTAGCTTTTGGGGCCTGGTACAGTAGTCTGACCTAATTCACCAGTCCCTCCCCGAACCCAAACCGTCCGAGCACCTCCCACAGATAGTCCCACTCCACCCGGTCAAAGGCCTTCTCAGCGTCCATTGCCACCACTACCTCCACCTCCTTGCCCGTCGGGGGCATCATGATCACATTAAGCTATCTTCTCAAGTTAGCTGTCAGCTGCCTGCCTTTCACAAACCCTGTCTGATCGTCCCCAATCACCTCCGGTACGCAGTCCTCCATTCTAATCGCCAGGATCTTTGCCAGGAGCTTGGCATCCACATTGATCAGGGAGATTGGCCTGTATGACCCGCAGGATTCTGGGTCCTTGTCCCGCTTCAATATCAGCGAGATGGTGGCTTGCGACATCGGCGGCGGCAGGATCCCTCTGTCCGTTGCCTCATTGAAAACCCTCGCCAAGACCGGTCCCACTATCTCCGAGAACTTCTTGTAAAACGCTACTGGGTATCCATCCGGCCCCGGGGCTTTCCCCGACTGCATGGCCTTTAGGCCCCCCAATACCTCCTCCGCTCTAATCAGGGCCCCAGCCCGTCCACTAGTCCTCCGCCTACTTTTGGGAATGTTAGTCCGTCCAGGAACCTTTTCATCTCCTCCGGGGGTTCTGAAGTATACAGCTTACTATAGAAGTCCCGGAATACCTTATTCAGCCCTGCCGGGTCCTCCACTCTGCACCGCTCCCCATCCATCACTCTACTTATTTCCCTGGCCGCCTCCCTCTTCCTGAGTTGTTGCGCTAGCAATCTGCTGGCCTTCTCCCCATGCTCATACACCACTCCCCTCGCCTTCCGAAGTTGTTCCAAGGCCCTACCAGTGGATAGCACCCCCAGTTCCGCCTGTAATCTCCGTCTCTCCCCGAGTAGGTCCTTCCCCGGGGACCCCGCATACTCCTCGTCTATCCTGCAAATTTCCCTAACCAATCTGTCCATTTCTGCTCTGTCCGCCCTGACCCTGTGAGCCCGAATTGAGATCAGCTCCCCCCTCACTACCGCCTTCAACGCCTCCCACAGGGTCGCTGCTGAAACCTCCCCCGTATCGTTCACCTGCAAGTAGTTTTGCATACACTGTCTCAAAATGGAGAAAGGTGACTAGTGGTGTTCCACTAGTTTAAAAAAAATTTTAAATCTGAAATATATCTATCACCTTCTTGAAACCAGTTAATGATTCAGACTTTACTGGACTATGGGACTGAGTTCCATAAATTCATTACCTTCTGCGAGAGTTAGTTCCTCCTCATCTCAGTTTTAAATCGACCGCCTCTCACCCTATATCTGTGACCTCTTGTTCTGGATTGCCTCACAAGGGGGAACATTTGGTCCACGTTTACTCTATCAAAACCTTTTAGTATTTTATATACCTCGATCAGATCCCCTCTCATCCTTCTAAACTCCAGCGAGTACGTGCCCAAACTGTTTAATCTCTCCTCACATGGCAACTCTTCATTCCCGGAATCAATCTGGTGAACCTCCTCTGAACTGCCTCCAATGCCACCCCATCCTTCCTCAAATAAGGAGAGCAAAGCTGGACACAATACTCCAGATGTGGTCTCACCAACACCCTATACAATTGCAACAACACTTTCTTTACTTTTATACTTCAGTCACTTTGCAATAAACGCTATTCCAGTTGCCTTTTTTTTTTTTTACAAATTTAGAGTACCCAATTATTATTTTTTTCCAATTAAGCGGCAATTTAGCGTGGCCAATCCACCTAACCTTTTGGGTTGTGGGGGTGAAACCCACGCAGTCAGGGGGAGAATATGCAAACTCCACACGGACAGTGACCAGGGCCGGGATTCGAACCTGGGTCCACAGCACCGTAGTCCCCGTGCTAACCACTGCCACCGTGTCGCCTTTCCATTTGCCTTTTTTAATACATGCTGTACCTGTTAGACGTATTAAATGCTGTGGTATGAAGAGGCAAAAGTTCTGCTCCTTTTTCACCAACACACTTTTATTTGTTGCAACTGACTGCACAGAACTCCACACATCACCCTTTTCATATCAGTTTCAATCATTGAACACTTAACATAAATGAGACAACTAATTGCAATGTCTCTTAACCCATTACTTAACATTACCTGCATATCGACTTTGTGATTCATGAATGAAGACACCCAGATCCCTCTGCCCAGATGAGTTTTGAATCTGCTTTCTGTTTAGATTATAATTTGCCTGACTATTGTTTCAGCCAAATACTTATCTACATTAAACTCCATGTGCCAAATTTTGGCCGAATCTCCTAGCCTATCTATATTCGTCTATAAAATCTGTACCTCCTCTTTACTGCCTGCTTTCCCACCTATTTTAGTATCATCTGCAAACTTTGCTATGTTACACTCTATCCTTGCTTGCAGATCATTTATATAAATTGTATAGATTGTGGGTGGCAGGGTAGCACAGTGGTTGACACTGTTGCTTCACAGCATGTTGGTCCCAGGTTCAATTCCTGGCTTGGGTCACTCTCTGTGCGGAGTCTGCACGTTTTCACCCTATCTGCGTGGGTTTCCTCCGGGTGCTCCGGTCTCCTCCCACAAATCCCGAAAGACGTGCTGTTAGGTAATTTGGACATCCTGAATTCTTCCTCTGTGTACCCAAACAGGCGTCGGAATGTGGCAACTAGGGGCTTTTCACAGTAACTTCATTGCAGTGTTAATGTAAGCCTACTTGTGACAATAATAAAGATTATTATTATTCGATGTGCCATGTGCTTTTTACCCGTCGCCTTTGTTCTATTATCTGAGTGGCATAGAACATAGAAAAATGAAGCACAGAACAGGCCCTTCAGCCCACAATGTTGTGTCGAACTTTTGTCCTAGATTAAGAAGAAATTAATCGACACCCCATCATTCTACCATAATCCATGTACCTTTCCAATAGCCGCTTGAAGGTCCCTAATGTTTCCGACTCAACTACTTCCACAGGCAGTGCATTCCATGCCCCCACTACTCTGGGTAAAGAATCTACCCCTGACATCCCCCCTACATCTTCCACCATTCACCTTAAATTTATGTCCCCTTGTAATGGTTTGTTCAACCCGGGGAAAAAGTCTCTGACTGTCTACTCTATCTATTCCCCTGATCATCTTATAAACCTCTATCAAGTCGCCCCTCATCCTTCTCCGTTCTAATGAGAAAAGGCCTAGCACCCTCAATCTTTCCACGTAAGACCTACTCTCCATTCCAGGCAACATCCTGGTAAATCTCCTTTGCACCTTTTCCAAAGCTTCCACATCCTTCCTAAAATGAGATGACCAGAACTGCACACAGTACTCCAAATGTGGACTTACAAAGGTTTTGTACAGCTGCATCATCACCTCATGGCTCTTAAATTCAATCCCTTTGCTAATGAATGCCTTCTGCACAGCTCTATCCACTTGAGTGGCAACTTTCAAAGATCTATGAACATAGACCCTAAGATCTCTCTGTTCCTCCACATTGCCAAGAACCCTACCGTTAACCCTGTATTACGCATTCATATTTTTCCTTCCAAAATGGACAACCTCACATTTGTCAGGGTTAAACTCCATCTGCCACTTCTCAGCCCAGCTCTGCATCCTATCTATGTCCCTTTGCAGCCGGCAACAGCCCTCCTCACTATCCACAACTCCACCAATCTTCGTATCATCTGGAAATTTACTGACCCACCCTTCAACTCCCTCATCCAAGTCATTAATGAAAATCACAAACAGCAGAGGGCCCAGAACTAGGGCAGCAGGGTAGCATGGTGGTTAGCATAAATGCTTCACAGCTCCAGGGTCCCAGGTTCGATTCCCGGTTGGGTCACTGTCTGTGTGGAGTCTGCATGTCCTCCCCCTGTGTGCGTGGGTTTCCTCCGGGTGCTCCGGTTTCCTCCCACAGTCCAAAGATGTGCGGGTTAGGTGGATTGGCCATGCTAAATTGCCCTTAGTGTCCTAATAAAAGTAAGGTTAGGGGGGGGGGGGTTGTTGGGTTACGGGTATAGGGTGGATACGTGGGTTTGAGTAGGGTGATCATGGCTCGGCACAACATTGAGGGCCGAAGGGCCTGTTCTGTGCTGTACTGTTCTATGTTCTATGTTCTATGTTCTATGTTCTAACTGATCCCTGCGGTACGCCACTAGTAACTCAGGATCGAGTGGTGCCATTGCCCAAGGGTGGGTGGTCGCGGATGCAGGTCTTCACGGGTGGGTCTAAAATGTGGGAGCACGGTAGTATAGTGGTTAGCACAACTGCCTCACAACTCCAGGGTCCCAGGTTCAATTCCTGGTTTGGGTCACTGTTTGTGCGGAGTCTGCACGTTCTCCCCGTGTGTGTGGGTTTCCTCCGGGTGCTCCGGTTTCCTCCCACAGTCCATAGATGTGCAGGTTAGGTGGATTGGCCATGATAAATTGTCCTTAATGTCCAAGATTGCCCTTAGTGTTGGGTGGGGTTACTGGGTTATAGGGATAGGGCGGAGGTGTGGGCTTGGATAGGGTGCTCTTTCCAAGAGCCGTTGCAGACTTGATGGGCTGAATGGTCTCCTTCTGCACTGTAAATTCTATGATTCTATGATTTTATGACATTCGGTCCCCATTCCCTCTTTGGCCCTTCTTTTCTTCTCCTCCTAATCCTCCGGGTCCTCAGTCTTATTGAGGAATGTCCCCTTGGATCTATTGTGGTGGTGATTCTTCTGTATTTTTGTTATTATGGGAGGGTTTATGTGTTGTTGACTTTATCCTACTCTGGTACAGACGGGGCTTTTATCTGTGAAAGGAGCAGTTTGGGGAAACTTTGGTGCCTCTGGTGTAAAGTGGGTTGGAGGAGGGGGTAATGGCGCACGCCCGATTGTGGTGTGAAAATCTGTTCCTGTTCTCTCTGTCGCCTAACTAATGGCAGCAGTTAATCTGCAAATTTTCTCAGGGAATGTACGGGGCATCCATCACCCTATCAGAAGGAAATCGATCCTCTCCTTTCTTCAGGAGAAAGTGGACATGGCTTTATTACAGGAAACCCATCTGGATGATGAGGAACACTTTAAATTGAGGGGGGATTGGGTGAGGCAGGTTTTTTTCTCCTCCTTTTCATCAAGTAGCAGGGGTGTGGCAATCCTTATTAATAAAAATATCCCTTTTGTGGTTGAAACCTGCACCAAGGACAAAGGAGGTGGATATGTGATCATTAGAGGTTCGGTGCCTGGAGATGTTGTTTCAATAATGAATGTTTATGGATCCCCAAATTACTCCCCGGAGTTCATTACAAAGGTTTGTGTGGATTTTGCAGAGTTAGATTTGACTAACTCTTTTGTGGTTGGTGACTTCAACTGGCACTTAAATCCTCTGGTAGATAAGCTCCCGGTTACCAGGAACCTCCCCCATGCTGCAAGCTAGCGCGTTGGCCTCGGCTTGTGAGGAAGTGGGTTATGTGGATGTTTGGCGAACTTTGCACCCGAGGGGCGGAGATTTTACCTTTCCAGTCCCACAGCAATGTCAGACTAGAATCGATAATGTTTCTGTGCTGAGGACAATCCTACACCTGGTGTCCACTTGCACCATAGGGAACATCGAATTTGTGGACCTTCCAGCCGTTTGTCTGGAGTTTTTGCTCGAGGGCTCACCCCCAGGTCGAGAATGTGGCGATTTGATGAATCCCTGATAAGAATTTTAAAAAAAAATTTAGAGTACACAATTCATTTTTTTCCAATTAATGGGCAATTTAGCATGGCCAATCCACCTAAACAGCACATCTTTGGGTTGTGGGGGCAAGACCCACGCGGGCACAGGGAGAATGTGCAAACTCCACACGGACATGGACCCGGGGCTGGGATTGAATCCGGGTCTTCGGTGCCGTGAGGCAGCAGTGCTAACCACTGCATCACCGTGCTGCCCTTCCTTGATAAGAGATGCTTCATTTACTACATACCTCCATAAAGAGTTTGAGTCCTCTCTTTTAGTTACCTCCATAAAGAGTTTGAGTCCTCCCTTTTGGTTACCTCCATAAAGAGTTAGAGTCCTCCCTTTTGGTTACCTCCATAAAGAGTTTGAGTCCTCCCTTTTGGTTACCTCCATAAAGAGTTAGAGTCCTCCCTTTTGGTTACCTCCATAAAGAGTTTGAGTCCTCCCTTTTGGTTACCTCCATAAAGAGTTTGAGTCCTCCCTTTTGGTTACCTCCATAAAGAGTTTGAGTCCTCCCTTTTGGTTACCTCCATAAAGAGTTAGAGTCCTCCCTTTTGGTTACCTCCATAAAGAGTTTGAGTCCTCCCTTTTGGTTACCTCCATAAAGAGTTTGAGTCCTCCCTTTTGGTTACCTCCATAAAGAGTTAGAGTCCTCCCTTTTGGTTACCTCCATAAAGAGTTTGAGTCCTCCCTTTTGGTTACCTCCATAAAGAGTTTGAGTCCTCCCTTTTGGTTACCTCCATAAAGAGTTAGAGTCCTCCCTTTTGGTTACCTCCATAAAGAGTTTGAGTCCTCCCTTTTGGTTACCTCCATAAAGAGTTAGAGTCCTCCCTTTTGGTTACCTCCATAAAGAGTTTGAGTCCTCCCTTTTGGTTACCTCCATAAAGAGTTAGAGTCCTCCCTTTTGGTTACCTCCATAAAGAGTTTGAGTCCTCCCTTTTGGTTACCTCCATAAAGAGTTTGAGTCCTCCCTTTTGGTTACCTCCATAAAGAGTTTGAGTCCTCCCTTTTGGTTACCTCCATAAAGAGTTTGAGTCCTCCCTTTTGGTTACCTCCATAAAGAGTTTGAGTCCTCCCTTTTGGTTACCTCCATAAAGAATTTGAGTCCTCCCTTTTGGTTACCTCCATAAAGAGTTAGAGTCCTCCCTTTTGATTACCTCCATAAAGAGTTTGAGTCCTCCCTTTTGGTTACCTCCATAAAGAGTTTGAGTCCTCCCTTTTGGTTACCTCCATAAAGAGTTTGAGTCCTCCCTTTTGGTTACCTCCATAAAGAGTTTGAGTCCTCCCTTTTGGTTACCTCCATAAAGAGTTTGAGTCCTCCCTTTTGGTTACCTCCATAAAGAGTTTGAGTCCTCCCTTTTGGTTACCTCCATAAAGAGTTTGAGTCCTCCCTTTTGGTTACCTCCATAAAGAGTTTGAGTCCTCCCTTTTGGTTACCTCCATAAAGAGTTTGAGTCCTCCCTTTTGGTTACCTCCATAAAGAGTTTGAGTCCTCCCTTTTGGTTACCTCCATAAAGAGTTTGAGTCCTCCCTTTTGGTTACCTCCATAAAGAGTTTGAGTCCTCCCTTTTGGTTACCTCCATAAAGAGTTTGAGTCCTCCCTTTTGGTTACCTCCATAAAGAGTTTGAGTCCTCCCTTTTGGTTACCTCCATAAAGAGTTTGAGTCCTCCCTTTTGGTTACCTCCATAAAGAGTTAGAGTCCTCCCTTTTGATTACCTCCATAAAGAGTTAGAGTCCTCCCTTTTGATTACCTCCATAAAGAGTTTGAGTCCTCCCTTTTGGTTACCTCCATAAAGAGTTTGAGTCCTCCCTTTTGGTTACCTCCATAAAGAGTTTGAGTCCTCCCTTTTGGTTACCTCCATAAAGAGTTTGAGTCCTCCCTTTTGGTTACCTCCATAAAGAGTTTGAGTCCTCCCTTTTGGTTACCTCCATAAAGAGTTTGAGTCCTCCCTTTTGGTTACCTCCATAAAGAGTTTGAGTCCTCCCTTTTGGTTACCTCCATAAAGAGTTTGAGTCCTCCCTTTTGGTTACCTCCATAAAGAGTTTGAGTCCTCCCTTTTGGTTACCTCCATAAAGAGTTTGAGTCCTCCCTTTTGGTTACCTCCATAAAGAGTTTGAGTCCTCCCTTTTGGTTACCTCCATAAAGAGTTTGAGTCCTCCCTTTTGGTTACCTCCATAAAGAGTTTGAGTCCTCCCTTTTGGTTACCTCCATAAAGAGTTAGAGTCCTCCCTTTTGGTTACCTCCATAAAGAGTTTGAGTCCTCCCTTTTGGTTACCTCCATAAAGAGTTTGAGTCCTCCCTTTTGGTTACCTCCATAACGAGTTTGAGTCCTCCCTTTTGGTTACCTCCATAAAGAGTTTGAGTCCTCCCTTTTGGTTACCTCCATAAAGAGTTTGAGTCCTCCCTTTTGGTTACCTCCATAAAGAGTTTGAGTCCTCCCTTTTGGTTACCTCCATAAAGAGTTTGAGTCCTCCCTTTTGATTACCTCCATAAAGAGTTTGAGTCCTCCCTTTTGGTTACCTCCATAAAGAGTTAGAGTCCTCCCTTTTGGTTACCTCCATAAAGAGTTTGAGTCCTCCCTTTTGGTTACCTCCATAAAGAGTTTGAGTCCTCCCTTTTGGTTACCTCCATAAAGAGTTTGAGTCCTCCCTTTTGGTTACCTCCATAAAGAGTTTGAGTCCTCCCTTTTGGTTACCTCCATAAAGAGTTTGAGTCCTCCCTTTTGGTTACCTCCATAAAGAGTTTGAGTCCTCCCTTTTGGTTACCTCCATAAAGAGTTTGAGTCCTCCCTTTTGGTTACCTCCATAAAGAGTTTGAGTCCTCCCTTTTGGTTACCTCCATAAAGAGTTTGAGTCCTCCCTTTTGGTTACCTCCATAAAGAGTTTGAGTCCTCCCTTTTGGTTACCTCCATAAAGAGTTTGAGTCCTCCCTTTTGGTTACCTCCATAAAGAGTTTGAGTCCTCCCTTTTGGTTACCTCCATAAAGAGTTTGAGTCCTCCCTTTTGGTTACCTCTATAAAGAGTTTGAGTCCTCCCTTTTGGTTACCTCCATAAAGAGTTTGAGTCCTCCCTTTTGGTTAACACGACACCTGGACCCCTTCCATTTTGTGGGACATGTGTAAAGCTCATGCCAGGGAGGGGGATCATTTCTTACACTGCTTATAAAAGGTGCACGACGCTGGAGAACCAGCGGCGTCTGGAGGTTTTTGTGGCGATGGTGGAGGAGAATTATAAGAAGGCCCATATTAAGCGTTCACCCTGTCCACCAACCCTGGCAGAGACACCAGAGGATAAGGCTCCAGATCAATGTTAAGAAACGCTGACATGCTGTTAAAGAAAACTCAAATGTTTACCATCCTCAGACAAGCCAAAAACTTATGGATGTGATTAGCCGGCCTCCGGGAACAACCGCTGACACTGGTCTTCTACACCCGAAGAGAAACCACTCATCCTGGCCCTAGTTGGTTTGGCCTGTGTATCACCTTGAACTGTATCAGGCAGAGCCGTGCACAGGACTGGGCGGAGTTTACCCTGCAAAGGGCCTCGCTCCACCCATCCTCAGCCAAGATAGGCCGCAATTATCGCTCCCACTTTGTTCGCTCTTCATCTGGCGTGGCCGCCTCCAGGATCTCGCCATAAATACCTGAAATGCTCCCTCCACTAGACCCTGCTAACAATAGGATCCTCCTCAACAAGGAAGGTTGTGGAGCCAAGGGGAATGAAGGAAAAGTCTTTCGCACAAACCTCGAGGTAGCGGAACGGGTCGAAACTGCGCCAACGGCTCCTCCAAACTGGCAAACTATCCCAATATGAACAAATCCCCAAATCACTCAAGCCTCTGTACCTCCCGCGAATTAAACTTAAGGGTCAACGGCACAAATAGGTGGTTGCCACAGATAGGGGCCAGCAATGACGTGGAGCTGAGCTTAAAATGTTGCCTAAACGTCTTCCTTATACTGAGAGTGGACATCACCACCCGGTGTGAAGAATATCTCACTGAGGAGAATGGGAAGGAGGCCATACCCAAAGCCCCGAGTCCCTACAAGAGCTCGCCTCCATCTGTCCCCATACCGAACTCAGGTCACCAATCTGCCCCAGCACCTTCTCAATATCGGCCGCCCAAAGAGCAAAGATTGACTAGACCCTGACTGTCGGTCCGTCTTGAACCCTTGGGGTCTTCTGCCACCGCCCCCCCCCCCCCCCCCAACCAAATACAGGAGGCAACTAAATTATATTTTTTCACTTTTTAAAAATAAATAAAAAATAAAAAAATGAGTACCCAATTCATTTTTTTCCAATTAAGGGGCAATTTAGCGTGGTCAATCCGCCTTGCCTGCACATCTTTGGGTTGTGGGGGCAAAACCCACACAAACACAGGGAGAATACTGGGGCTGGTTTAGCACAGGGCTAAATCGCTGGCTTTTAAAGCAGACCCAGGCAGGCCAGCCGCACGGTTCAATTCACGTACCAGCCTCCCCGAACAGGAGCCGGAATGTGGCGACTAGGGGCTTTTCACAGTAACTTCACTGAAGCCTACTCGTGACAATAAGCCATTTTAATTTCATTTCATTTCAATGTGCAAACTCCGCACGGACAGTGACGCAGAGCCGGGACCGAACCTGGACCTCAGCACCGTGAGGCTGCAGTGCTAACCACTGCGCCACCGTGCTGCCCCCTGAGGCAGCACTGTTAACCACTATGCCACCGTGTTGACCTAACCGCTAACTTATTAACCCTGCCTCAGTCTGGTCCCCAATACGAAACAACCATAGGTTTGCTCCGGGCAGGATAGATGGTGGGTTCTGAAGCTGGCACTGGGCGGGAATTAGAAGGATGGGAGATTTATTCATTGACGGGAGTTTTGCCAGCTTGAGGGCACTGGAGGATAAATTTGGGTTCCCCCCGGGAAATGCCTTCAGGTACATGCAGGTTCGGGCGTTTGTCAGGAGGCAGGTAGGGGAATTCCCGTTGCTGCCTGCCCGAAGGATACAGGACAGGGTGATCTCGGGCGTGTGGGTCGGAGAGGGTAAGATCTCGGAGATATACCAGGAGCTGCAGGAGGCGGAGGAGGCCTCGATGGAGGAGCTGAGGGGCAAGTGGGAAGAGGAGCTGGGGAAGGAGCTGGATGAGGGCCTGTGGGTTGATGCCCTGGCCAGGGTCAATTCCTCCTCATCTTGCACCTGGCTCAGCCTGATCCAGTTTAAAGTGGGCACATATGACAGGGGCGAGGATGAGTAAGTTTTTTGGGTATAGGCCAGGTGTGAGGTGTTCAGGGAGCCCAGCAAACCACGGCCTTATGTTCTGGGCGTGCCCGGCGCTTGCAGAGTTCTGGAAGGGCTTTGCAAAGGTCATGTCCAAGGTCTTGGACACTCGGGTAAAACCGAGCTAGGGGGTAGCGATATTTGGGGTATCGGATGATCCGGGAGTGCAGGAGTTGAAAGAGGCCGGAGTTCTGGCCTTTGCCTCCTTTGTAGCCCGGAGAAGGCTCTTGTTGATGTGGAGGGACGCGAAGCCCCCAAGTGTAGAGGCTTGGATCAATGACATGGTGGGGTTTCTCAGGTTGGAGAAGGTAAAGTTTGCCTCACGTGGGTCCTTGCAGGGGTTCTCCAGGCGGTGACAACCGTTCCTTGACTTTCTTGCAGAACGTTAGGTGGAGGTCAACAGCAGCAGCAACCGCGGGGGGAGGGGGGCTGATTTATTTTCCTTTTTGTAAGGGGCGCTTGCCCTATTTTGTTTTGAGTTGGGTGTTAACTTGTTAAAATGTTTATCGTTTAGAGGGTTAAGTTCTGTTTGGTTGGCATGTTGCCCGTTTTTCTTTGTATTATTTTCCTTTTTGGAGTGTTTTGTAAAATTATTGAAAAACTTAGAATAAATGCATTTATTTTCGGGGCAGCACGGTAGCATTGTGGATAGCACAAATGCTTCACAGCTGCAGGGTCCCAGGTTCGATTCCCGGCTGGGTCACTGTCTGTGTGGAGTCTGCATATCCTCCCTGTGTGTGCGTGGGTTTCCTCCGGGTGCTCCGGTTTCCTCCCACAGTCCAAGGATGTGCAGGTTAGGTGGATTGGCCATGATAAATTGCCCTTTGTGACCAAAATTGCCCTTAGTGTTGGGTGGGGTTACTGGGTTATGGGGATAGGGTGGAGGTGTTGACCTTGGGTAGGGTGCTCTTTCCAAGAGCCGGTGCAGACCCGATGGGCCGGATGGCCTCCTCCTGTACTGTAAATTCTATGATTCTGTGATTTAAAAAAAAACGAATTAACCCTGCCAAAAAAAAGATTTTGGCAGAAAAGTGAGGAGAGGCTGGAAAAGAAACAGGGAGGGATATTAATGTTCATAGTCTGGACTCTGCCTGCCAGAGACAAGCGGAAGTTATCTCACTTCTGCAAGTCGGATTTAATAAAAATAATAATCTTTATTATTGTCACAAGTAGGCTTACATTAACAGTGCATTAAGTTACTGTGTAACTCCCCTCGTCGCCATACTCCAGCGCCTGTTCGGGCACACAGAGGGAGAATTCAGAATGTCCAAATTAGCTAATGGCACATAGTGTGAGGCTCTTAAATGCTCCCCTTTCTAGGGCAGAGTGTCAAACATCACAAAGGAGCTGCGGTCGGGTAAAGCCCCAGGACCGGATGGCTGTGGGTGTGAGTTTTATCGGGAGTTTGAGGATTTGTTGTTGGACCCGTTGGTAGATATGTATTGTCACTCTTTTGACTCGGGGATGCTGCCACCGACTCTTCGTGAGGCTAATCTCTCTTTGATTCTGAAGGTGGACAAGGACCCAGAGTGTTGACTTGAAACTGTGATCTTATGTTTTGGCGATAAGGCTGGAGGACATCCTTCCGACAATCGTGCAGGAGGACCAGACTGGGTTTATACGGGGAAGATTTTCCAGTAACAATGTTGGAAGGTTGCTGAATGTGATTCAGGCTTTTCAGAAATATCCATTGGATGGGCTGCTGATCTCCTTCGATGCAGAGAAAGCTTTTGCTCGAGTTGAGTGGAATTATCTGGTGTATCCGCTGCGAGGCTTCGGGTTGGGTGAGGATTATATTGAGTGGATTCAATTGTTATATCACAGACCGGCAGCGGCGGTGATCACCAATGGTTTAAGGGTGTCGATGTTTGAGCTTCAGAGAGGGACTAGACAACACTCTGAGGGGAGATATTAATGGGAATATATGATATATCTACAATACAATATTACAAGACTAGAAATAATAAATCTACTTTCTTACAGAACCATCAATAATATATCTAATCTGTACCATATAACACTAGACAAACCTCTCTCTTAATTTACTGTCCCCTTAAATACAAAGAACAATAAAAGAACATTACAGCACAGGAACAGGCCCTTCGGCCCACCAAGCCTGCCTGATCCAGATTCCTTATTCAGACCTCCTACTTATTGACCAAATGACCTGTATCCCTCCATTCCCTGCCCGTTCATGTGTCTATCGAGATACATCTCAAACATTGCTTTCGTGCCTGCCTATCTCCATCACCTCAACTGGCAATGCGTTCCAGGCACCCAGCACCCTCTGCGTGAAACCCGCACACCTCCCCTAAACTTTCCCCCTCTCACCTTGAACCTGTGCCCCCTTGTAATTGAGTCTACCACACGGGTACAAAAAACTTCTGACTATTCACCCTGTCTATATGTCTCATAATTTTGTCGGCTTCAATCAGCCTGTCTTTTCAATGAAAAATATCCCAAGTTTATTCAACCTCTCCTTGTAGCTAACACCCTCCACACCAGGCAACATTGTGGTAAACCTTCCTTGCACTCTCTCCAAAGCATCCACATCCTGATATGTGTGTCGACCAGAACAGCACGCAATACTCCAAATGTGGTTGAACTAAAGTTTTATACAACTGTAACATGACCTGACAACACTTGTACTCAATGAAATGAAATGAAATGAAAATCGCTTATTGTCACGAGTAGGCTTCAATTAAGTTACTGTGAAAAGCCCCTAGTCGCCACATTCCGGCTCCTGTTCGGGGAGGCTAGTACGGGAATTGAACCGTGCTGCTGGCCTGCTTGGTCTGCTTTAAAAGCCAGCGATTTAGCACAGTGACCTGGCTGATGAAGGCAAGCACGCTGCATGCATTCTTTAAAAACAAAATTTAGAACACCCAATTCATTTTTTTCCAATTAAAGGTCAATTTAGGGTGGCCAATCCACCTACCCTGCACATCTTTGGGTTGTGGGGGTGAAACCCACGCAAACATGGGGAGAATGTGCAAACTCCACATGGACAGTTACCGAGGGCAGGGTTTGAACCTTGAACCTCGGCACCATGAGTCAGCAGTGCTAACCACTGCGTCACCATGCTGCCCTCACCGTATACGTTCTTGACCATCTTACCCACCTGCATTGCCACTTTCATGGAACTACGGACCTGAACACCCAGATCCCTGTGCCAATGCTCCTAAGGGTTCTGCCATTTACTGTATAATTTATACCTGAATTTGATCTTCCAAAATACATCACCTGGCATTTCAACTTCACCTGCCATTTCTCTGCCCAACTTTCCAATCTATCTACATTCTGCTGTATTCTCAGACAATCCCCCTCACTATCTGCAACTCCACCAATCTTAGTGTCATCTGCAAACTTGCTAATCAGACCATCTACATTTTTTCTAAATTATTTATATATATTACAAACAACAATGAGTTACAGATCTCTATTCAGAAAGACTCCCTTCCACTGCTACTCTCTGTTTCCTGTGGCCAAGCCAGTTCTTTATCCATCTAGCGAGCACACCCCAAAACCTATGCGATGTCAGCTTTTGTACCAGTCAGCCATCTCCTGGGGAAACCAGCCCTTTAATTGTGAGCACAGTAAGAGGTCTTACAACATCAGGTTAAAGTCCAACAGGTTTGTTTCAAACACGAGCTTTCGGAGCGCAGCTCCTTCCTCAGGTGATTTGAAAAAAACCTGTTGGACTTTAACCTGGTGTTTTAAGACTTCTTACTGTGCCCACCCCAGTCCAATGCTGGCATCTCCACATCATGACTTTAATTGTGAACATTGGGAAAGAGACCATCCTTTTAGCCAGACAAATAAATGTGTCAAGCTGAGGGAGCAAAGGATGTCAATGTCTTAGAGAGAGACCTGGGCCAAACTTTCCAGAGTCTGCACCCTCCCTGGATTCACTTCCTTTCCCTTTAGTTGCCGCAAGTGACCAATTGAAGGTGAGAATGGGAAAAGAAATGGAAAAGGGGAGAAAAGAAAGTGTTGTGTTAGTGACAGGAGGAAGTCTCAGTCTGTGTGAAGCTCAATCCTCGTTCACACAAAGATTGTCTGGAGGACCAGAGTCCTTCCGGTCCTCCAAATCTTCCCATTGGCCGGACTCGGTCAGAAGCTATGCATCGACATTGCGCATGTGCATTTTTTTGGACGCATGTGCAGTTTTCGGAAGAGGAATGCGCATGTGCAGGCATTCGGGAGGAGTGCGCATGTGCGGGTGTGAGGCGGGGACCGGGATAAGCGGCGCCCTGACCATTGTGTGTCCGGGTCTCCCAGCCTTTCCCATTGGACACCAGCTCAGCGCGGCTGGAGGGAAAAGTCTCTCCCACACCCACGTGGGGTTCCGCCCCTCATTGTCTGTCTGCGGGGGAATTGACCAATGAGAAACCGGAAGAACCCTGCTCCTCCAGCCAATCAGAGCTCCCCAATTGTCTGACTGCGGAAGTTGGACATTGAACTTGTTGACCTCATTACTGCCCAGCAAAGCTGCTGCTGCTCCTCTGACTGAATGAGCTTCACACAGACTGAAAACTTCCTCCTGTCTCCAACATCTGTGAGTAAAACACTTTCTTTTCTCCCCCTTTCCATTTCTTTTCTCATTCTGACCTTCAATTGGTCACTTGCAGCAACTGAAGGGAAAGGAAGTGAATCCAGGGAGGGTGCAGACTCTGGAAAGCTTGGCCCAGGTCTCTCTCTCTATTAAAGACATAGACACCGTTTGCTCCCTCAGCTTGACACATTTATTAGTCTGGCTAAAAGGATGGTCTCTATCCTAATGTTCACAATTAAAGGGCTGCTTTCCCCAGGAGATGGCTGACATTTAAGGGGACAGTAAATTAATAGTTGTGCAAGCTCGATAGGCCGAATAGCCGACTGAAGCTCCTATTTGTTATGGACTCCTGAGTCTTGGACATGAATCTGTTATCTCAGGCCTATTTATAAGGGTGATTTTAAAATCAACCCAGTGAGCCAGCGGACACAGGCAGAGTGAGACACATCAAAGAGTGAGTTTGTCAGCTGGGAATTTAAAGCCAGGGTTCCTTCAAGGCTGGGTGGGGAGGAGGTGCCTTTTAACCCTCGATTTGTTACACTCAAATTTCCAGTGAGTGTCCTTGCCCTGCCTCAGGTGACTACAAGGGAGAGGGCTGATTTGTGACTGCCAGGTAAGCACTTTATATGGGGAGCAGAGCTGAACATGAGAAATCCGGAGTGCAGTTTGAGAAGGTAAGTTGTTCTCTATAAATCAGGTGACCCGTGTCCTTAACCCTTTCATTCCTATGCTCACTGGAGTAGATTCTAAGCTACATTTTGTCAGGTAAGAGTTTTGTTTTGTGTTTTTTTCTTCTCGAACTTACTAGAGGGTAGCTGAAAGAAACAAACTATTTCTTATAGGTAAAAGAGGGTTAATTAATAAATTGAATTAACAATTGATTTAAAAGCTCAATCATAAACCATTCAAAATGGATTCCATCATGACTCTGCAAAATGAATATCTGTTTGCAAGAAGCAAACAGCTCGCAAAAGAATTAAGCAAATGCAACATTTCTAACAAAGATCAGGTTGACACGAGAACTCATTTGAACAATCCTTTGTCCGATCGAAGAAATTGGCCATCATCCAATTACGTTCCCTGGATAAAACGCATTTCCTTTTATTTTTCTCTTGGCATTGTAGTTGATGTTGTAAGTTAACTTAAGGATTTAGACATGGCAGGTGATCCCAAACCCGTGTCATGCTCCTCATGTGCGATGTGGGGCATTGAGTATACAATAAGCATAATGTCACATACCAATATACGATAAATCCCTACTGCAGTATTTCTAGAAGCAAAATAAATGTTAATTTTAAGTTTGATGAAATAATGTTTCTTATGATAGATTTACAACCCAAGGATCAAATCACAAGTATTAAAGATTGACTCAAACCAATCAACGCGTTACAGGGGCAAGGAATAGATTGATAACAAATTCCTTAAAAAGTCATGGTAAACAGTGGTTAGCATTGCTGCCTACGGCGCTGAGGATCCGGGTTCGAATCCCGACCCTGAATCACTGTCCGTGTGGAGTTTGCACATTCTCCCCGTGTTTGCGTGGGTTTCACCCCCACAACCCAAAGATGTGCAGGGTAGGTGGATTGGCCACGCTAAATTGCCCCTTAATTGGAAAAAATAATTGGGTAATCTAAATTTTAAAAAAATAAAATAAAAAGTCATGGTAAATAGTCATGGTTATGGACCATAATTTTGTTCATGAATCGTTCTTTACTCTTGCCTAAAAACGATCTACTATCTAGTCTATTTTCTATCTTTAAACCGTGCAGCTTGTCTTGAACTGTGCTGAAGAACTGTTGCTGTATTTTGAATTCAATTTATCTGTAATTAATAAGGACAATCTTCTTGAAAAAGCCTTTTGCAGGCAAGGGCTGAATTGAGAACATTTTAAATTCTGTAACAAGAACTCCTTTTATAATCGATCAATAGATACACAAATAAATTACTTTGCACCCGAGACGTGTAGTCAAAATTTCTGCATGTTTAGTTGCATGTGCGGCGTCACAGAAATATGCGATAACAGAAGTGCAGATCTAACAGCAGCAAGCCAGACTCGATCTCCTTGACCAGCAGGTAAGTGATTGGCTGGTGACTGGTAAGTAGTTTTTCCTTTTATTTTTCTCTTGGCATTGTAGTTGATGTTGTAAGTTAACTTAAGGGGTTTAGACATGGCAAGGAGATCCCATACCCAGTGTAATGCTCCTCGTGTGCGATGTGGGGCATTGAGTATAAAAATTGGCAAGTCATGTTGCAGCTGTATAGAACCTTAGTTAGGCCACACTTGGAGTATAGTGTTCAATTCTGGTCACCACACTACCAGAAGGATGTGGAGGCTTTAGAGAGGGTGCAGAAGAGATTTACCAGGATGGTGCCTGGTATGGAGGGCATTAGCTATGAGGATGATAATACTAAATTTTGCAGTCCGGAGGTAATCAGCAGTCGAACACCAGATAACTTCAAAGAGCCGTTTATTTACTGCGGGGCTGTAGCACAAGTGTAACTGAGTTACAGCAAGTGAAAAAGCAAATTTCTCTTAGTTACAGTTGATTATATAGTCTTACAAAACCCATCAAGCCTTTCAATCATTAGTCATACAATTAGCTCATTACGCCCCTCCTTTATGTAATTATTTTCTTCCCATCATTAGTAATACAGTTAGTTTCATAGCCTAGTAATTCTTTATCAAAAGTCCTGAGGAGTGAATCTTCCCCCGGCTGCTTTTCGTTCCCACCACAGATTCTCACAGAGAGTCACGGTCGTGATAACGCCTTCTCACAGGAACAATTCATTTCACAAAGCTGGTATACAAACTTGACATTCCATTTCCCATCAAGCTCTGATTTAACTTGACCAAACTCTCATTCCATTTCCCATCATGCTCTGATTCTAACTTGAGCCAAACTCTCAAGGAGAGGTTGAATAAACTTGGTTTGTTCGCACTGGAACGACGGAGGTTGAGGGGGCGACCTGATAGAGGTCTACAAAATTATGAGGGGCATAGACAGAGGATAGTCAGAGACTTTTTCCCAGGGTAGAGGGGTCATCTTGACAAATACATGAATAGGATGGGAATAGAGAGATACTGACCCAGGAAGTGTAGAAGATTTTAGTTTAGATGGGCAGCATGGTCGGCACAGGCTTGGATGGCCGAAGGGCCTGTTCCTGTGCTGTATTTTTCTTTTGTTCTTTGGGGGTTCAGGGGCACGTCCACTGTCCCAGGATCCTTCAAGTGCAAGACGTGTGTCCAGCTGCAGCTCCTGTTGGACCGCTTGACGGCTCTGGAGCTGCGGATGGACTCACTTTGGAGCATCCGCGATGCTGAGGAAGTCGTAGATAGCACGTTTAGCGAGTTGGTCACACCGCAGATAACGAGTGCTGAGGGAGATAGCAAATGGGTGACCATCAGACAGAGGAAGAGTAGGAAGGCAGTGCAGGTGATCCCTGCTGTCATCTCCCTCCAAAACAGATATACCGTTTTGGATACTGTTGGGGAGATGGCTCACCAGGGGAAGACAGCAGTAGCCAGGTTCATGGCACCATGGCTGGCTCTGCTGCACAAGGAGGGCAGGAAAAAGAGTGGGAGAGTTGTAGTGATAGGGGATTCGATTGTAAGGGGGTAGACAGGCATTTCTGCGGACGCAAACGGGACTCCAGGGAGATATGTTGCCTCCCAGGTGCAAGGGTACTGGATGTCTCAGAGCGGCTGCAGGACATTCTAAAGAGGAGGGTGGACAGTCAGCAGTCGTGGTGCATGTAGGCACCAACGATATAGGTAAAAAAAGGGATGAGGTCCGATATGCTGAATTTAGGGAGTTAGGAGCTAAAATAAAAAGTAGGAACTCAAAGGTAGTAATCTCTGGATTGCTACCAGTGCCAGGAGCAAGAATGACAGGATGAATACGTGGCTTGAGAGATGGTGCAGGAGGGAGGGGGATTCAGATTTTGGAACATTGGAACCGGTTCTGGGAGAGGTGGGACCATTACAAATCGGACGGTCTAAACCTGGGCAGGACTGGAACCAATGTCTTCGGGGGGTGGGGTTGTTTGCTAGCATTGTTGGGGAGGGTTTAAACTAATATGGCAGGGGGATGGGAACTAATCCAAGACGTCAGAGGGGATAGAAACAAAAGGTAGTCAGGAGAAAAGTGGAAGGCAGAGAAACTGATTGAACTGCCTAGTATGGCAGGGGGGATGGGACCACAGCAGTAGGTTAGCGGGAGAAATAACTGAGGGAGAGCTGCAGACTAAGGCCAGTAAGATTGAGGGGAATAGCAGGCAGGGAGTGGTTGGTCAATACAGCGGGGCTGGTGGGCTGAAGTGCATTAGTTTCGATGCGAGGAATATTTCAGGGAGTACAGATGAACTTAGAGCTTGGATTAGTATGTGGGATTATGATGTTGTTGCTATTACAGAAACTTGGTTCAAAGAGGGACAGAATTGGCAACTAAACATTCCAGATGCTTCAGGCAGGATAGAGGGGGTTGCAGAAGGGGTGGGAGAGTTGCATTATTGGTTAAGGAGAATATGACAGCTGTTCTGAGGGAGGACACCTTGGAGGGTTCAGGCAGCGAGACAATCTGGGGAGAGCTCAGGAATAGGAAGGGTGCTGTCACAATGTTGGGGCTTTCCTGCAGGCCTAACAGCCAGCGGGAGACAGAGGAGCAGATATTTTTTCATTTTCAATTTATGTTTTAATTTTTAAAATTTAATTTAAAATTTTTTTTTAGAGTAACCAATTAATGTTTTAAATTAAGGGACAGTTTAACATGGCCAATCTATCTATCCTGCACATCTTTGGGTTGTGGGGGCGAAACCCACGCAAACACGGGGAGAATGTGCAAACTCCACACGGACAGTGACCCAGAGCCGGGATCGAACCTGGGACCTCAGCGCCGTGAGATAGCAGGGCTAACCACCAGGCCACCGTGCTGCCCAGAGGAGCAGATATGCAGACAGATATTGGAAATATGCATAAACAATAGGGTTGCCGTGGTGGGTGATTTTAACTTTCCCTGTATTGACTGGGACACACTGTTAGAGGCATGGATGGAGCAGAATATGTAAGGAGCGTCCAGGAGGAGTTCTTGAAACAATATGTAAATAGCCCAACTCGGGAAGGGGCCATATTAGACCTGGTGCTGGGAAATGAGCCCAGCAGGTGATCGAAGTTTCAGTGGGAGATCATTTCGGGAACAGTGATCATAATTCTGTCAGTTTTAAGCTGTTTATGGAAAAGGACAAGAGTGGTCCTCGGGTGAAGGTGTTAGACTGGGGGAAGGCTAATTACAACAACATTAGGCAGGATCTGGAGAGTGTTGACTGGGCAAGGCTATGTGAAGGAAAATCAACATCCGGCATGTGGGAGACTTTCAAATATCAGTTGACTGGAATTCAGGACCTGCAAGTACCTGTGAGGACGAAAGATAAGGGTGGCAAGTATAGGACACCCTGGATAATGAGGGATATTATGAATCTTGTCAAAAAGAAAAAGAAAGCATGCGTAAGGTCTAAAAGGCTTAGGACAGATGAAGCCCTTGAAGAATATAAAGCAAGTAGGAAGGAACTTAAGGTAGGAGTTAGGAAGGCTAAAATGGGCCATGAAATGTCATTGGCAAACAGGATTAAGGAAATGGTGTATATACATATGTAAAGAGCAAGAGGGTAGCCAGAGAAAGGGTTGGTCCATTCAAGGATATTGGAGGGAATCTATGTATGCAACCAGAGGAAATGGAAGAGATACTAAATTAACACTTTGCCTCAGTATTCATCAAAGAGAAGGACTGAGTGGATGAGGAGTATAGGGTAGAGTGTGTAGATATTCTGGGTCATGTTGATAATAAAGAGGAGGTGGTGGGAACCTCAAAAAGCATTAAAGGAGATAAGTCCCCAGGGTCTGATGGGATCTACCCCAGAATACTGCGGGAGGCAAAGGCAGATGTTGCTGGGGCCTTGACAGTAATCTTTGTATCCTCATTGGCTACAGGTGAATTTCCAGAGGACTGGAGAGGAGCCAATGTTGTTCCATTGTTTAAGAAAGGCAGCAGGGGTGGGCCAGGAAATTATAGGCCAGAGAGCCTTACGTCAGAGGTAGGGAAACTATTGGCAAAGATTCTTAGAGATAGGATTTACTGAAATTTGGAAACAAATGGGACTTATTAGTGATGGACAGCATGATTTTCTGAAGGGGAGGTCGTGCCTCACTAATTTGATCGGGTTTTTCAAGGAAGTGACAAAGATGATAGATGAGGGAAAGGCAGTAGATGTTGTATACATGGACTTCAGTAAAGCCTTTGACAAGGTACTTCATGGTAGACTGATGCAAAAGGTGAAGTCACATGGGATCAGAGGAGAGCTGGAAAGTTGGATACAGAACTGGCTTGGGCATAGAAAACAGAGGGTAGCCATAGAAAAGTGCTTTTCTGAACGGAAGGCTGTGACTAGTGGCGTTCCACAGGGATCAGTTCTGGGGCCTTTGTTGTTTGTGGTGTATATAAATGATTTGGACGACAATGTAGCTGGTCTGATTAGTAAATTCGCAGACAACACAAAAATTGATGGAGTTGCGGATAGTGAAGAGGATTGTCAGAGGATACAGCAGGATACAAATTGGTCGGAATCTTGGGCGGAGAAGTGTGTGGTATTGCACTTTGGAAGGTACAATGCATGCAGGAATTACACAATAAATGGTAGAACTCTTGTGAGTACTGACAGGCAGAGAGATCTGGACCTGCATGTCTACCGATCACTGAAAGTGTTAACGCATGTGTGGATAAGGTGGCCAAGAAGGCATATAGCATGCTGGCCTTCATCGGTTGGGGCATTGGATATAGATATTGGCAAGTCATGTTGCAGTTGTACAGGACCTTAGTTAAGCCTCATTTGGAATATTGTGCACAATTCTGGTCTCACACGACCAGAAGGATGTGGATGCTTTGGAGAGGGTACAGAAGTGGTTTACTAGGATGTTGCCTGGTATGGAGGGCATTAGCTATGAGGAGAGGTTGATAAACATGGTCTATTCAGACTGGAACGACGGAGGCTGAGAGGTGACCTGATATTCTGAGTGGCACGGACAGAGTGGATAGTCAGATGCTCTTTCCTCGGGTAGCAAAGTCGAATACTCGGGGACATAGGTTTAAAGTGTGTGGGGAAATGTTTAGAACAGATGTGCGAGGCACGTTTTTTTACAAAGTGGGTGGTAAATATATGGAACGCGCTGCCTGGGGAGGTGGTGGGAGTAGGTACGATAGCGGCATTTAAGGGACATCTGGCCAAATATATATGAATGATAGGGTGGGAATGGAAGGATACAGACTCCGTAAGTGCAGACGGTTTTAGTTCAGGCAGGTACCATGGTAGGCAGAAGCTTGGAGGGTCGAAGGGCCTGTTCCTGTGCTGTATTGTTCACTGTCTGAATCGGCATCTTCGGGAGAATTGGGAGGGTGAATATTTAATGGCCAACTGCAGCTCCTATTATGGTCTCTGTGTCCAGGACAGGAAGCAGTGAGCAGGGATCTGTCAATCAGCCTGAATCAGCACCTTCAGGAGAATTGGGAAGGTGAATATTAGATACAGCAGAGTGAGAATGGAGGGAGAGTGTGTGGGATGGAGATTTACAGCTTTTGGGGAATGAGAGAGGAAAGAATGTTCCAGAGAAACTAGAATTGTCTGTACTGAATTTCTGTCCTGTACTGACTGCGATGTCTTTGTAACTTGTTTTTACAGGATATTAGAAGAGGAGGAATTACAGACAGAAATCTCAAATGCCACATCTTGATCTGGCGGTCACTCAATTCATTGGGGCCTGAATATCACCGGCCTTTGAATCTAGAAGGAGAAATGTTTGTCCGATCTGTCGGCTTCAAAAGATTTTAACCATCAGTGTCACTGGAAAAGTACCGAGACACACACACACCCGAGTGAGAGTGTTCCAGAACACTGACTGTGGAAAGAGCTTTAACCAGTTACACAGACTGAAAACACATCACACCATTCACAGCGGGGAGAGACCGTACACGGGTTCTGTGTGTGGGCGAGACTTCAATTGATTGTCCGACCTGGAGAGACAAGAGGAGACCCAAAACATGGAGAAACCGTGGAAATGTGGGGACTGTGGGAAGGGATTCAGATCTCCATCGAAGCTGGAGATTCATCGACGCATTCACACTGGGGAGAGGCCATTCATCTGCTCTCAGTGTGACAAAGGATTCACTCAGTTACACCACCTGCAGATACACCAGCGAGTTCACACTGGGGAGAGGCCGTTCAGCTGCTCTCGGTGTGAGAAGGGATTCACTCGGTTATCCCACCTGCAAATCCACCAGCGAGTTCACACTGGGGAGAAGCCGTTCACCTGCTCTCAGTGTGGGAAGAGATTCGGTCAGTTACCCACCCTGCGGAGACATCAGCGCGTTCACACTGGCGAGAGGCCATTCACCTGCTCTAAGTGTGAGAAGGGATTCAGTCGGTTATCCACCCTACAGATGCATCAGCGAGTTCACACTGGGGAGAGGCCCTTCACCTGCCCTCAGTGTGGGAAGGGATTTACTCAGTTATCTAGCCTGCGGAGTCATCAGCGAGTTCACACTGGGGAGAGGCCGTTCACCTGCTCTGATTAGGGGAGGTATTCAGTCAATTATCACACCTGAAGACAGATTAGCGAGTTGACATTGGGGAGAAGCCGTTCAGCTGCTATAATTGTGGACAGGGATTCACTGAATTATCCAACCTGACTAGACATCAGTAAGTTGAATAATAATCTTTTATTAGTGTCACAAGTAGGCTTACATTAACACTGCAATGAAGTTACTGCACTGGTCAGAGGCCGTTCACCTGCTCTGAGTAGGTGAGGCATTCAGCGATCCACTGTGGAGACAGCGGCATGTTCATATTGGAGAGAGGCCATTCACCTGCTCTGTGTGGGAAGGGATTCTGTGTTTCCTCGTACCTGCTGAGACACCAACAAGGTCACAAGTGATTACAGGGGTTGGATTCTGCTGTTATTGTTTCTGCTCTCAATTACACCCAGTACTGCATTTCGTTCATTCTGACAGTTGATCAATAGGGAGGGTCGGAGGGTTTCTTTCTGCTGGACTGGACGGTCTCACGACTTCGCCTTGAGTGGGCTGACGCTCTTTGAGCCTTTTTTGCAAATCTTGGTTTCAAATTTCACAAGGATCAGAGTTCCCATTTCTGTTTGGAACCCCACAAAGCATGCCACGTTGCCATGAAGATGGGCTATGGTGGTTACACGGTTCTTTTTAATTTATCTGGGTGTTTCTCTCAGAAGGAAACTGTCAAGATATGAGGGTCAAGTTGTCTGTGGTAGTCTGGGAACGTACAATAAAACGTATGATGGTAGACAGGCAATCGCAAGCCGTTAAGTAAAAGGGGGGAGAAGAAGAAGAACATGACTGTGTGGAAGTAACAGAGGAAATGGAGGAGGCACCCCTGGTAGAAGAAGAAACACTACAAAATCCAGATTTGGTCCTATTTACAGATGGTTCCTCCTTTATTGACAAAGGAAAGGTATCAGAAAAGCTGGGTGGGCGGTCACAAGCCTGTACTAAGTTATGGCAAAGGAAATTTGTCCCCAGGAACATCAGCTCAACAAGCCAAATTGAGGTAACTAGCAGAAGCATGTGGTGCGGCAAAAGATCAAACAGCTAACGTCTATGCAGACTCCAGATAAGGTTTTAGAGTAGCCCATGATTTTGGTCACTTGAGGAGAAAAAGAGGATTTCTCACCACAGCAGGGACACCTATCCGAAATGGGGAGCAAGTCCAAGACCACCTGGAAGCCATAGCTTTGCCAAAAGAAGTATCTATTCTATAGTGTAAGGCCCATACTCAAGCAAACACTAGGAAATGCCCTTGCAGACCAAGCAGCAAAGGAAGCTGCCTCCCAGTGGGATTCTTCAGCAGAACCCGGACACATCTACAAATTGGGAGTGACCAAGTTATTACAAGATCTATGTGAAATGCAACATATCAACAAAAGACGAAGAATGGTCATGGCTAGATTCAGGCATTGAGGTGTATGATGTTGATATTTGGAGACGAGTTCAGACGGATAAACCAGATGTACCACAGGCACTGATGCCATTTCTGACCCAACAGATCCATTCATGGGGACATTTGGCCCCTCAACAGATGATGGATCGATTCCAGAGAAGTTGGTGTGGCAAAGGATCAAAAAACATGCACAATTGGTATCAAACCGCTGTGTAACCTGTCAAAAGAACAACTTAGGACCTTTTAACATCAATACCTCAGCTAAAAGCTCCTGCTCCTGCAGGAACATTCCAGCACATACAGATCGATTATATCACCCTTCCTCCATGCCAAAGATACACTGAAGTCCTTGTGATAGTAGATACATGTTCTAGATGGGTAGAGGCTGCTCCAGCCAGGAGGGCTACAGCCACCCATACAGCCAAAGTCCAATGCAAAGACTATATTCCCAGATGGGGAGTACCAGCCAGCATTGACTCAGACAATGGAACCCACTTTACAGATGCTGTTTGCCAGGAGATGTGCAGGTTACTGAACATTGATTGGAATCTACACTGCCCTTATCATCCAGAATCATCAGAATAATCATAGAATTTACAGTGCAGAAGGAAGCCATTCGGCCCATCGAGTCTGCACCAACTCTTTGAAAGAGCACCCTACCCAAGCCCACATCTCCACCCTATCCCCATAACCCAGTAACCCCACCCAACCCAACACTAAGGGCAATTTAGCATGGCTAATCCACCTAACCTGCACATCCTTGAACTGTGGGAGGAAACCGGAGCACCCGGAGGAAACCCACGCACACACCGGGAGAACGTGCAGACTCCACACAGACAGTGACCCAGCCGGGAATCGAACCTGGGACCCTGGAGCTGTGAAGCAATTGTGCTAACCACCATGCTACCTTGCTGCCCGCATGAACCGAACTTTAAAACGATTGTCGAAATACAACCAAGAAGGCATGAATTGGATTTAAGCCTAGCCACCAGCGCTGTGCAGTATCAGAGCAACACCAAACAGAACCACAGGCCTCAGCCCATTTGAGGTCATCACTAGCAGACCCATGTCTCTGCCAGGAACTATTGACTTAAGAAAGCCAGACTCTCATCTGATGAGTGATGCTTTACTTAGTTATTGTCCGTTCTGCTTCTCAACAGGTTTTGGCGGCTTGGGGAGACCCTCCTGAGGGGGGTCATGATCTAGTCCCCGGTGAAGCTGTTTATGTTAAGAAGATATAAAAGGAGCCTCTTGGTGCCCAGTGGGAAGGACCATATCAAATCCTTCTTCCCACTCAGTCAGCTGCGAAACTCCAAGGAAAGAAAACCTGGATCCACGCATCACATGTGAAACGTGCGCATACATATTAGAATCTGTAAAAATGTTTGCCATAATATTGATTTTTTTTTTCAGCTACATGATTGGCCTTGCAGGCCTTACCCAAGAGTTAAATGACAGTACGTTTCTTCACATGTCCAGGGTATATGCTAAAAATGTTAACATCACCAATTGTCGGGTATGTATTGCAATTCCTACTGTTATGGGCCAGGGTTTAGAGAACCCCAAAGTGTATCATGGAATTCACCTGACCCACAACTTTTAATAGATTGTGGTATGGGGAGCACACGGCCCACTCTACAGGTGTGGCACAGCAGAAATGGAAAAGTATTTTTAAAGCAAAACAATGTTTATTCTATGAACTCAAGTTAACCTTTTAAAACATACAGTGATCAACTTAGCAGCCATTAATTCAAATATAACCCCTAAAGACGACAACACTTAATAACTTCCTAAACAACATCCAGAAGACAAAAGAAACACCTTTTAACAGAAGCACATCAGGTTTACATTCACTACTGAGAACATTTATAATTCTGAATTCACCAAATGATCAGGAGATCAACAGTGCACCTGCTCTGTCTGGCTTAGCTCCAACACTGAAAATGAAACTGAAACGCACACCCTGCAGCAAACAGCCTAAATTGAAAGTAAAAAGCTGACAGACAGCCCAGCTCCACCCACACTCTGATATCACTGATAAACACCCATTTCTTAAGGGTACTCTCACATGACATTACCCACTAAGGAGAAGGTATCCCTTTCTTATCTATTCCTTTTAACACTTCAGAAACAGCAGGACGGTATATTTTTCAGAGCACCAAACATTCTGCAAAGAGCCGTAAAGGAGCAGACTCGTGCAAGGAAACTAAGTGGGAAGTTATTTTAAAGATCAAAATCCAATACTGGAAATCAGCAGGTTATTCATGAAACACTTTTTTGGATTGGATTTGTTTATTGTCACGAGTACCGAGGTACAGTGAAAAGTATTTTTCTGCAAGTTGCTCAACAGATCATTCAGTACATGGAAGAAAAGGGAATTAAACAAAATTCAAGAAAATACATGAGAATACATAATTGGGCAACACAAGATATACAATGTAACTACATAAGCATTGGCATCGGTTGAAGCATACAGGGTGTAGTGTTAATGAAGTCAGTCAATAAGAGGGTCATTTAGGAGTCTGGTGACAGTGGGGAAGAAGCTGTTTTTGAGTCTGTTCGTGCGTGTTCTCAGACTTCTGAATCTCCTGCCCGATGGAAGAAGTTGGAAAAGTGAGTAAGCCGGGTGGGAGGGATCCTTGATTATGCTGCCCGCTTTCTCTCGGCAGCGGGAGGTGTAGATGGAGTCCATGGATGGGAGGCAGGTTTGTGTGATGGACTGGGCGGTATTCACGACTCTCTGAAGTTCCTTGCGGTCCTGGGCCGAGCAGTTGCCATACCAGGCTGTGATGCAGCCCGATAGGATGCTTTCTATAGTGCATCTGTAAAAGTTGGTAAGGGTCAATGTGGATATGCCGAATTTCCTTAGTTTCCTGAGGAAGTATAGGCGCTGTTGTGCTCTCTTGGTGATTTCAGGATGGTATTAACACAACTATAACACAAACCAAAATCCTCCCCATATCAACCTCCCAGCTACTTATAATCAAAAAGGATCAATATGTTTTACAAGCAATCATCCTAAAGGGATGAAGGAGGGACATGGTATCTGTACTAATTATTTTAATGTAAGCAGAGCTCACAAATATACAAGTCACCCAATAAACAGAGTTATCCATTCCGCGAAATTAACAGGCCTACAGAACCTCACTGGTAACAATGCTCCTGGGCAGCAAGGTAGCATGGTGGTTAGCATAAATGCTTCACAGCTCCAGGGTCCCAGGTTCGATTCCCGGCTGGGTCACTGTCTGTGCGGAGTCTGCACGTCCTCCCCGTGTGTGCGTGGGTTTCCTCCGGGTGCTCCGGTTTCTTCCTACAGTCCAAAGATGTGCGGGTTAGGTGGATTGGCCATGCTAAATTGCCCGTAGTGCCCTAAAAAGTAAGGTTAAAGGGGGGGGGGGGGGTTGTTGGGTTACGGGTATAGGGTGGATACGTGGGTTTGAGTAGGGTGATCATTGCTCGGCACAACATCGAGGGCCGAAGGGCCTGTTCTGTGCTGTAATGTTCTATGAGTCTAATGCATTTCTTGACCCATGATACATAGAGAAATTGCCCATTATTGTTCTTATAATGCAACTTATTTTATCTGCAACAGCAAAGCATAACCCTGGCTTCCAAAATTTTGGTCCGGGTCTTGTTATTTAGGATATTCGATGCCTGCTGTCCGTCACCTTCTTTCTCTTCCTGCTCTATTATGGTTACCAGAAAATAAATAAACGTGCCCTAACTGCATGAGATGCAATCTTCGCTAAAATGTTTCCTTTTTATTGGGAAGCAAAAGTTGCCAATGAATTGGATAAAAGAACAACGATTATGGAAAACGTAGCTAACTATACCGCTACTGCCCCAGATAAACTTTCTGACGAAATGCTAGCTATCCGAACTGTGGCTTCACAGAATCAGACGGCACTTGACTATTTGCTAGCCGAAGGAGGTGGCACCTGCACCCTGATTACTGTCGAGTGTTGCACCTACATCACAGATAATTCAAAAGAAGTGAAAAATTTGGCAACATATATTCAAGAAGAAGTTAAGAAACTCGACCCACTCTCAAACAACCCTCTTTGGAGGTGGCTTTCCGGATGGTTGGGTGGCACAGGACTATCCATCATTCAGGAATCCTCTTATTTTGCGCAGCTGGGTTTATCCTTTACATAACGATCCTGCTGATCAAATGCGCTGGCCAAGATATGGCTACCCACAAAGCTCAACCAATCCAAGTGGTTCATAATAATCCAACTGCACCACCAGCCAATGACATCGAAATGGGTTGTTACTATTGAACTGTTAAAATTCAATTATTAATGAATTGTTGTTGTATTATATAATCATTCTTTATTCAATAATTACCAGAATGTTTGTAATGCTTTGCAAATGCTTTGCCCGCTCCATTGTTGAAGGCTGTTCTCAAACAAGTGAACCATTAAAGACAATGTGAATGAGTTCCTCGCCGCGCTTATACCTATCCTATCGCATCTCTTCCTTAATTTCTATTTTTATTTTGAGTAATCTTTTGAATAATCAAAGGGGGACTGATAGAAACTAACCTTTTTTGTATAGGTAAAAAGGGCTCAATTAATAGAAATTATTTAAAGAAATCATAATGGCTGACTTTAAGCCATTGCATTTCATATTTGACATGTATCAAATGATTAACTGCTGACTGTTTGAAATGGAATCAGATATAAGAATGCAATAGCTGGTCGGCGGTTTACGGGGCTATTTTGGAGGAGGAGAAGGCGCCACTAGAAGGGATCAAGGCAAAGTGGGAGGAAGAGTTGGGAGAGGGTATGGAGGAGGGGTTCTGGTGTGAGGTGCTCCGGAGGGTGAACGGCTCCACCTCGTGTGTGAGGTTGGGGCTGATTAAGCTGAAGGTGGTGTATAGAGCACACCTTACAAGACGAGGATGATCCGGCTCTTTGAGGGGGTAGAGGATGTGTGTGAACGTTGCGGGGAAGGCCCCCCAAACCGCATTCAGATGTTTTGGTCCTGTCCACAGCTGGAGGATTACTGGAAGGAGGTGTTTAGGGTAATCTCTAAAGTGGTGCACGTGAAACTGGACCCAGGCCCTCAGTAGGCCATATTCGGGGCGTCGGACCAGCCAAGGTTGGAAACGGGGCGTGGAGGCACATGTTGTAGCCTTCATCTCGTTGATCGCCCAGAGGCGGATCCTGTTAGGGTGGAGATCAACCTCTTCACCCTGTGCCCTGGCGTGGCACGGGGACCTGCTGGAATTCTTAATGCTTGAAAAGGTCAAATTTTAACTATGGGGAAGGATGGAGGGGTTCTACAATTCATGGGCATTATTCATTATGCCCTTTAGAGAATTGGATCACATCGAACATTAGGGGGGTTGGGGGCTGGGAGGGTTGGGGGGAGGGGGGTCTGTATATGTTAATGGTGACTATGGGTGATTCCTGATTCCTTTTTGTCATTCGTTTATGTTAATATGTGGGCTAATGTTTGGGGTTTGGTGGGAGGATGGGATCGTTGTTATTGATACGGGGATTGACATTACATTCATTACTGATTGTTGTTTATTGTTGCTGTAAATTTGGGAGAAAATATGAAAAAGGAGGAGAATAAAAAAAATTTTTTAAAATAAAATGCAATAGCTGGCCAGGTCAAGTGGACAATAAATCTGACATGAACAGTTCATTGTCTTAGAAAGGACTGGACAGTGTCCAGAAACGAGTACAGCATAACCACATACCATTCTATGATAACCATAGATGTCACCCTACCAAATGAATGTGCTGAAGCTACTTCTAAAGATTACCAAAATAATGTTTTGTTTATTTGACACACAAATGATCAGAACAAATCAGAAGTATGATAGATGACTTCAGACCAATTAAAGCTTTGATGGGGCTGAAACTTCGTAAATAATAACAATAAATCCCTTAAAAAGTTAGGTATCGGGATGAAAGCTGATTGCTATTGTTATGCTATCAGTGCTCTGCTTTCTGCTTGTGCTATGAAATCGTTATTCTAATTTTAAACTGCACAGTTTATGTACTGTGCATATTTGATTGGAACTGCTAATGTATCTTGAATTCAACCTATCAACCTATCTGTAATTGCGAAAGACAATCATTTCGGCTAAGCTTCCTGCAGGGCTAAGTTGGAAACGTCTTATCTTAAATTCTGTCTGTACGAGAAAGTAACTCATCAGTAGCCACACGAATAAAAGTGGGACATTGATTTCTAAACCCAATAAAGTTCAGTTTCAAGTTCTGTTCAATTAAGATATGTGTGGCGACACAGAAATATATTAACGAAAAGTTCAGATCCAGCAGAACCCCCCATACAGCCACGTTGCCATGAAGATGGGCTATGGTGGTTACATGGTTCTTTCGTTTAATTTATCTGGGTGTTTCTCACAGAAGGAAACTGTCAAGATATGAGGGACAAGTTGTGGTAGTCTGGGAACGTATAATAAAACGTATGATGATAGGCAGGCAATTGTGAGCAGTGAAGAAATTATTTGATTTGATTCATTCTCACATGTACCGAAGTACAGTGAAAAGAATTTTTCTGCGGCCGAGGAATGTACACAGTACGTACATAGTAGACAAAAGAATAATCAACAGGGAACATTGACAAATGGTATCAATAAATAAAACAGTGATTGGTTACAGTGCGGAACAAGGGGCCAAACAAAGCAAATACATGAGCAAGCGCAGCATAGGGCGTCGTGAATAATGTTCTTACAGGGAACAGATCAGTCCGAGGGGGAGTCATTGAGGAGCTTGTAGCTGTGGGGAAGAAGCTGTTCCGATGTCTGGATGTGTGAGTCTTCAGACGTCTATACCTTTTGCCTGATGGAAGGTCTGGAAGAGGGCAATGCCTGGGTGGGAGGGGTCTCTGATAATGCTGTCTGCCTTCCTGAGGCAGCGGGAGGTATATACAGAATCAATGTGGGGGTGGCAAGTTTGTGTGATGCGTTGGGCTGAGTTCACCACACTGCAATTTCTTGCGATCTTGGACCGAGCAGTTGCCATACCAGGCTGTGATGCAGCCGGATAGGATGCACTCTATCGCACATCTGTAGAAGTTTGTGAGAGTCGATGCAGACATGCCAAATTTCTTTAGCTTCCGCAGGAAGTAGAGAGGTTGGGCTTTCTTGAGTGGACCAGGACAGACTGTTGGTGATGGTAATCCCCTGGAAATTAAAGCTATCGACCATCTCCACTTTGGAGCCACTGATGCAGACGGGAGCGTGAGTCGTGCTGCACTTCCTGAAGTCGATGATCAGTTCCTTGGTCTTTCCAACATTTAGAGAGAGGTTGTTTTCGGTACACCATGCAACCAAGCGATTTATATCCCTCCTGCAGTCCGATTATTATGTTATATTTAATTATATTATAATTATTATATTTACTAAAGAGATAGATTCCTTTAAGAAACAGAAATCCAACAGGGAAAGTGGTGAAACGGTAACTAACAAGCAAAATTAAAGATTCCATTAGATCAAAGGAAGAGACCAGGGATGTCATTCTGAGGCTGTATCAAGCTCTGGTTAGACTCCATTTAGAGTATTATGAGCAGTTTTGGGCCCCATATCTAAGGACAGATGTGCTGGCCTTGGAAAGGGTCCAGAAGAGGTTCAGAAGAATGATCCCTGGAATTAGGAACTTGACATATGAGGAATGTTTGAGGACTCTGGGTCTGCACTCGTTGGAGTTTAGAAGGATGAGGGGGAGATCTTATTGAAACTTACAGGGTACTGTGAGGTCTGGATAGAGTGGACGTGGAGAGGATGCTTCCACTTGTAGGAAAAACTAGAACCAGAGGACACCATCTCAGACTAAAGTGATGATCCTTTAAAACAGAGATCAGGAGTAATTTCTTCAGCTAGAGTGTGGTGAATCTGTGGAACACTTTGCTGCAGAAGGCTGTGGAGGCCAATTCACTGAGTGTCTTTAAGACAGAGATAGATAGGTTCTTGATTAATGAGGGGATCAGGGGTTATGGGGAGAAGACAGGAGAATGGGGATGAGAAAATATCAGCCATGATTGAATGGTGGAGCAGACTCGATGGGCCGAGTGGCCTAATTCGGCTCCTATGTCTTATGGTCTTATGGCTCATAAAGTGGCCAAAATAGTAATAAGTCTGAGGATTGGGAACTTGTTTTTGAAACACAGAAAACAGGAGAAGATAACCACAGATTCACATCAGCACTCACTGACGCAACCTTCAAAAGGTGGAGACAGGCTGGGGGGTGGGGGGGGGGGGGGGGGGGGGGGGGGGGGGGGGGGGGGGGGTGGGGGGGGAACTGACAGTGTGGGTCCTGCACACTGACGGTAGGGTCACAACACTGGAAGAACTGACAGAGAGATTCCAACTAGCTAAAGGCAACAAACTCAGATACCTGCAGCTTAAAAACTTCCTACGGAAGGAGACAAGGACATTCCCGCGACCACCACGACAGACACTATGAGAAGAGCTACCAGATGCAGACATCCTAGGCAGAGAGACCTGTAGTGACATGTACGAACAACTGCTGGAGAGTGCCGACTCCAAACTGGACACGACAAGGAGGAAATGGGAGGACGACTTAGACTAAGCACCACCCAAATCTGCAGACTGGCTGTCCGACCTCTCGGAATCTCTCCAAATGGAGAAAATCAAATTCACCATCCTTGCGTCGGAAGAGGAATTCCACAGAACATGGGAGCCATTCACCCTACTGTTCCGAGACCCGTTTGTGGCCAAAACATAAATAAATAAATAGCCAGTAGCCAGGAAGAAATAGCCAGGACAAGATAGAAAGAGGAAAGCGAGGGAGGGCCAGGGTGGGGTGGGGTGCAAGGTGAGGTAGCAAAACCCAGCAAGAAAGAATGGGGGGGGGGCAGCAGTGAAGAAGGGAGGGGGGGTCAGGGAGAGGGTAGCTGGGGGTGGAGGGGGGGGGGGGGTAGTAGGGAGGATGTGTGCTGAGCCAGACGGTGACAGACTGCAAATAGAGAAACCTAAGAAGGAACCTTTCTGACTGCACAATAAATGAAAATGCACGGCAATGTATACAATTTTGAAAATGCCAACAAAAAGATTTTTAAAAAAAGAAATTCGGAGGAGACCATTTAGCCTGCTCTGCCATTCATTCTCACCCCCTTCACCCTAAGAGCTATATCTAACTGCTTCTTGCAAACATACAATGTTTTGGCCTCAACTACTTCCTGTGGTAACGAATTCCACAGGCTCACTTCTGTCTTAAATTGTATCTTCAGACTGTGCCCCCTGGTTCTGGACATACCCACCATCGGGAACATCCTTCCTGCATCTACCCTGTCCAGTCCTGTTAGAATTTTACAGGTTTCCATGAAATTCCCCCCCCCCCACCTCTCATTCTTCTGAACTCCCACGAATACAATCCTTTTTTTTTATAAATGTTTTTATTCAGTTTTCATATTTTATATTGAACAAATTACAAATTGTTAGGAGAAAGAAAAAAGAAAAAAAACAAACACGCAAAAATTAACATACATATTTACAGGTAAGCATCTTCGTAGTAGTAACTGCGCCCCCCCCCCCCCCCCCCCCTCAACATGTTTATTTAGTTTGGTTTTGGGCCTTAGCTAGCCATCGAACCCCCGTAACGAACCTGTAGCCCCCCCCCCCCCCCTCCCGCTACCTTCCCCCGACTATTCTTCCTCTTGTACATTGGCCACAAATAGGTCCCGGAACAGTTGCATGAATGGCTCCCACGTTCTGTGGAAGCCGTCGTCCGACCCTCGGATAGCAAATTTGATTTTCTCCATTTGGAGAGATTCCAAGAGGTCGGACAGCCAGTCCGCAGCTCTGGGCGGTGCTGCTGACCGCCAGCCAAACAGGATTCTACGGCGGGCGATCAGGGAGGCAAAGGCAAGGGCGTCTGCCCTCCTCCCCAGGAATAGATCTGGCTGTTCTGAAACCCCGAAGACCGCCACTATCGGGCATGGCTCCACCCTCACCCCCACCACTTTGGACATAGCCTCGAAGAAGGCTGTCCAGTACTCCACAAGTCTGGGGCAAGACCAGAACATGTGGGCGTGGTTGGCCGGGCCTCTTTGGCACCGTTCACATCTGTCTTCCACCTCCGGGAAGAACCTACTCATACGGGTTCTTGTTAAGTGGGCTCTATGTACCACTTTTAGTTGCGTCAGGCTGAGCCTTGCGCACGTGGAGGTGGAGTTGACCCTATGCAGTGCTTCGCTCCAGAGTCCCCACCCGATCTCCATCCCCAGGTCGTCCTCCCATTTCCTCCTTGTTGCGTCCAGTACGGTGTCGTCCCTATCTACCAGTCGGTCATACATGTCACTACAGTTCCCTTTCTCTAGGATACTTGCGTCCAGTAGGTCTTCCAGTAGTGTCTGTCGTGGCGGTTGTGGGTACGTCCTTGTCTCCTTTCGTAGGAAGTTTTTGAGCTGCAGGTACCGTAGCTCGTTCCCCCCAGCTAGCTGAAATTTCTCTGTCAGTTCGTCCAGTGTTGCGATCCTGTCGTCCGTGTATAGGTCCCTGACTGTCAGTGTCCCCCCGTCCTGCCTCCACCTTTTGAAGGTGGCGTCGGTCAGTGCTGGTTTGAACCTATGGTTGTTGCAGATGGGAGCCCTGTTCGACA
Source organism: Scyliorhinus canicula (assembly GCF_902713615.1). Classification (NCBI taxonomy): domain Eukaryota; kingdom Metazoa; phylum Chordata; class Chondrichthyes; order Carcharhiniformes; family Scyliorhinidae; genus Scyliorhinus; species Scyliorhinus canicula. Next base: position 112,587,205 of record NC_052162.1, on the reverse strand, counting down.
TTTTGGTCAGGCCAAGTTGCTGCCGCAGTTGGTTCCAGGATTGGAGGGTGGCTGTCACCACTGGGCTGCTGGAGTGTTTTTTTGGGTGGGGATGGGAGTGCTGCCGTGGCGAGGGCCCGGAGGGAGGTTCCCATGCAGGAGGCCTCCTCCGCACGCACCCACTCAGCTTCTGGCTCCTGGATCCATCCCCTTACTCGCTCGGCTGTTGCTGCCCAGTGGTAGAATTGTAGATTCGGGAGGGCTAACCCTCCCCTGGTTTTTGTTTTTTGTAAGACCTTCTTTGGGATCCTAGCATTTTTACCCCCCCATACGAACGCCATGATGAGTTTGTCCAGCGCTTTGAAAAAGGCCTTGGGGATGTAGATACGAATACAATCCTAACCGTCTCAATTTCTTTGCGTACGTCAGTCCCGCCATCCCAGGACTCAGTCTGGTAAACCTTCGCCACACTCCCTCCACAGCAAGAAGATCCTTCCTCAGGTAAGGAGATCAAGGCCTCCCTGCCCCTGTACTCGAATCCCCTCGCGATGAAGTCCAGCATACCATTTTCCTTCTTCACAGCCCTGCTGTACCTGCATGCTTTCGTGTGACAGCGTGGCACAGTGGTTAAGCATTGTTGCCTCACAGCGCCAGGGACCCGGGTTCAATTCCAGCCATGGGTCACAATCTGTGTTGAGTGATGGAACCATCAATTCAGCGAACACGTGTAGTTGGATCTGAACAGAGGCTTTAATACACTTACAACAGAGCCAGCCTATTCGTCATTGAACTTCAGATGAACTGGCAGGCTGGCTCTAAGGCACTGATCTTTATACATCGGTCCCGGGGGAGGAGTCCTGGGCGGAGCCAAGGGAGGAGCCCAGTACAAACTCTCGCGTACTCCAAGAGCAACTCCCCCTGGTGGTCGGATAGTGCAACTGCATTTACAATGGTGGATAGTGATCATATATACACGGAGTTATATTGGCAAATATATACAGCATTGATCTTACAACGGGTAGATAACGAACATATATACATGGAGTGATATTGGCAACTACATATAGTGTGAATCACATTCACCACATTGAGTTTGTACATTCTCCCGATGTCTGCGTGGGTTTCCTCCGGGGGCTTCCTCCCACAGTCCAAAGGTGTGCAGGTTAGGTGGATTGACCATTCTAAGTTGCCCTTAATGTCCAAAGGTGGGGTTGCAGAGATAGGGTGGTGGAGCTGCCCTAGGGAGGGTGCTCATTCATCGGATTGCTGTAGACTAGATGAGCTGGGTGACCTCCTTCTGCACTGTAGCAATTCTATGAATACATTCAGTGACTGGTGAACAAGGACTCCCAGGTTTCGTTGCACATTCCCCTCTCCTAATTTATGGCCATTCAGATAATAGTCTTCCTTCTTGTTTTTGCGACCAAACCTTGCATTCATCCAAATTATGTTGCATTAGAATTCAGCAAAGGAGGACCAAGAAACTGATAAAGTGAAAATAGAATATGAGAGCAAACTGGGGAGAAACATAAAAACCGACTGGAAAATCTCCGATAGGAATGTAAAAAGGAAAAGATTAGCAAAGACCAATGTGGGTCCATTCCAGGCAGAGACAGGAGAGTTTATAATGGGGAATAAGGAAATGGCAGAGAAACTAAACAATGTGTGCCTGTCTTCACAGAGGAAGATACAGAAATTGTCCCAAAACCACCAGAGAACCAAGGGGACTAGTGAACATGAGGGACTGAGAGAGATTAGTATTAGTGAAAAAATTATCCTGGAGAAATTAATGTGTGGAAATTAATAAATCCCCGAAAGCTGATGCTAGCGTTGAAAGAGGTGGCTGTAGAGATAGCGGATACATTGGTGTGGTGGTATGGATATGAGCACTGCCATTGCGGCAGAGCACTGGCTTCCCATTCGCTCTGGCTGGTCATGTGCCTCTCGTCTGATTGGTTGGGACTAGTCATGTGACTGCTCTCCAATTGGTCGAGAGGCAAGTAGGCCCCGCCTCCGAGGAGGGGTATAAGTACCCGGTGCTATGTCTTTTCGTCCGACGTCACTTCGTCCAACGTCACTTCGCCCACATCTTTTGGTCCTACATCTTTTTGTCTGATGTTTTTTTTGTCCAACGACTTTTTGTCCAATTGTAAATAAACTCCGTAGAAAACATGGTATAATATCTTCAATGATAGATTCACAGAACTAATGATTTATTATGAGAATTTTATTGATAAAATACAAGTAAAATACAGTGGAAAAATATATTTAGAAAAAAGGCATTAAAGAAAAGTAATAAGATTTAACTATCTAAAAGTTTACTAATTACTAAAAATTACTAAAAGTAATAAGATATCACTTAAAATTGAAGCAAATTATATGCCACATTCCTCAAAAAATCAATTTTTCTTGTTGAACCATATTCAGTGACCAATCTTTTGAGGCGTTCAGTTATTTTTTTATATTGCGTACATGAATTTGACGGATCTCCCCAAAGAATTTGAGTCTTTTTGCCTTTAACGAACCCTTCCTCTTCCTTCAGAGTTTTGATTAATCTCCAAATATTCAGTTTTGTACTGCTTGAATGAAAATCGTAGATGTAATTACTTTCATCAACTACTTTTCTTTTGTTCTTGGTCGACACAATGAACTATGCCATTTCTGGATGGTCAAATTCAGAAAGTTTACATTTAATTTTAGCAATTTCTAAGAGAGAGAATGAGCATACTACTTTATCATAAGGTTTTAACGAGGCTCGTTAAAGGAAAGAGAACGATAATAACTATCCTTTAACGAGGCTCGTTAAAGGAAAGAGAACGGTAATAACAATCCTTTAACGAGGCTCGTTATAGTTTTGTGCATACATTATTGAAGATATTATACCTTGTTTTCTAAGGAGTTTCTTTACAATTGGACAAAAAGTCTTTGGACAAAAAAATCATCGGACAAAAAGACGTAGGACCAAAAGACGTTCGGACAAAAAGACGTAGGACCAAAAGACGTGGACGAAGTGACGTTGGACGAAAAGTCGGGTCACGAAGTACCCAGAGTTCCCGGCGGTCGGCCATTCTCTGTAGTCGACCACCGGGCTAACAACTAGCTGATTAAAGCCACTGTTCGGATTCTAAATGTGTCTTGAGACGAATTGATGGTACATCAATTGGTGATCATCTTTCAAAATTCTATAGATTCTGGAATGGTTCCTGCAGATAGGAAGGTGGTAAATGTAACCCCACTATTTTTTTTAATTGTTTTATTGGTGATTACAGTAATAGATGGAGAGCAATGTCAGAAAGAGCCAGGTTTGGCAGGTTAAGTGCAATGCAACAACAATAAAGTCCATGAGTCGGGACATCAAGACTTTTGAATCCCTCGCTGTCCCCATAGCCGTGACTGGCCTCCAATTCTGCTTAATATTTACATTTTTACATTAGTGTTCAGTTCTTACATTGATTAGTCGAGTGTCAGCTGGGCCCCTGGTGCTTAGCGGTAGGGAGTTGCCTCCAGCTTCACCCGTTTATACATAGGTGTGGTTAGGACTCTTCCCCTCGTTCGTCTGTAGGCTTCATTCTGCTAATGGGGGGAGGGGGCCAAGGAGGAGTCCTGCTTCACCCCCGCCCTTCCCTTGGGCTTGAATCTTCAGGGGAGGGTGCGTCTGCTCATTACCCTGGCTTCTCCCCATGCAGGGAGGGACCCTCCAGTGAGTGGCCCTCCTCCCCATTCTTCCTCTGTTCCTTGCGAGCTCCCCTATTTCTGGGCAGTGTTTCCTGCCCGTCCCCTCCCTCCCCCCCCTTTTCTGTTTTCCTCCCCCACCCTGGTTGGCCGCCGGTTGCAAACAGAGCCGTGAAAGAGGCTTGTGAATTTGTCCCATGTGCCGCGGTATCTCTCCTCAAACCCTCTTATTTTTCCCAGCCTCAGTTATTGGGCCAGATCTGAGTGCCGTCCCGAGGCCCGGGGTGGTGTGGCTGACTTCCATCCTAGCTGATGCCTCCGTCTGGTGATCAGTGAGGCGAGGGCATCCGCCCCTTTCCCTGACCAGAGCTCTGGGTGCTCTGACACCCCGATCACCACACAGACGGCCACGGCTCCATCTCGACCCTCACCACCTTGGACATAGCCTCGAAGAAGGCCGTCCAGAATTCCCTGAGTACCTGGGGCAGGACCAGAACATGTGGGTATGGTTGGCCAGACCCCCACCCCGGTACCTTTCGCACTTGCCCTCCACCCCAGGAAGAAACCGCTCATACGTGTCTTGGTGAGGTGCGCTCTGTGCTCCACCTTGAGCTGAATCAAGCTGAGCCCAGCGCAGCTGAAGGTGGAGTTGATTCTGTGCAGCGCCTCAATCCAGAGTCCTCCCCCTATCTCCGTGTCTTGTTCCTCCCCCCACTTGTGTTTTGTCCTGTTCGGTGGAGTCCTGATCCTTTCTCTAAGTCTTCTATAGTTGTTGCCTCCTAACCAGTCAGGCCCTATCATCATGTCCAGGAGTGTGGGTGTGGTGAATGTCACTCAGTAATTCACACTGTATTTACTATTGTACTATTGTAAGCGCAGTAGCGTTATCCGACCACTAGGGGGAGAAGCCCTGGGAATGCTCAGGAGTTTGTACAGGGCTCCACCCTTGGCTCCGCCCATGACTTCTCCCCCTAGACTGCTGTATAAATAACCGTGTCCAGAGCCAGCCTGGGTTCATCGAGAGTTCAACGGGTAACAGGCCGGCTCTGAAGTAAGTAGATTAAAACCGCTGTTCATATCTGAAAGCACGTGTCTCGTGAAGTGATGGTTCCATCAGTGGGTCTCTGGGGGAACGTCTTCTTCTCCTTGCAGAGTCACACAGCTGCAGATACCTGAGGTTGTTCCCTTTCGCGAGTTGGAGCTTCTCCGTACGTTCCCCCCCCCCCCCCAAGGTCGCAAGTCTGTCACCCACGTACATGTCCTCTACTGCCAGCGTCCCTCTGTCTACCCAACCCCCCCTCCCCCCCCCACCCCAATCCTCACCAGTGTCAAACTATGGTTGTTGCAGATGGAGGCCCTCGTGGACATCTCGCCAAGTTCAACATGGCACCTCAGCTGGTTCCACATCTTAGGATGGCTACTACTACTGGGATCCTGGAGTGTGTGTGTGTGTGTGTGAGGGGGAGCTGGGAGTGGTGCTTGGAGAGATGTCCCCATTCGGATCCTGTAGAAGATTCGGCAGGGCTAGACCCCTGGCATACAATCCCCGCTGTAGAATGGACTTGCGTATCCAGGAACTACCTCCCACCCCTAACCCCCCCCCCCCCCCCCCCCCCCAAGCGAAGGCCATGATTAGTTTGTTGACTCTGGTGAAGGAGGATTTGGGGATGAAGATCGGGATTAATCTGAATACGAAGAGGAACCTCGGCAGCACGTTCATTTTGACCGTCTGTACCCTTCCCAGCAGCGAAAGAAGGAGTGAGCCCCAACTTTGCAGGTCCCTCTTCACCTCCTCCCCCAGGCTGGAGAGGTTCCATTTGCGGAGCCTCTTCCAGGTGTGGGCCACTTGGATTCCCAGGTACCTGAACTTTGGGTCACTGTGGTCTGTTACCCGTTGAACTCTCGATGAACCCAGGCTGGCTCTGGACACGGTTATTTATACAGCAGTCTAGGGGGAGGAGTCGTGGGCGGAGCCAAGGGTGGAGCCCTGTACAAACTCCTGAGCATTCCCAGAGCTACTCCCCCTAGTGGTCGGATAATGCTACTGTGCTTACAATAGTACACTAGTAAATACAGTGAGCTGCCATTGGTGCAGAGGACTCGCTGCCCATTGGCCCAGGTATGTCATGTGCCTCTCAGCTGATTGGCTGTAAAGGCTGCGGCAAGAAGGGCCACTTTGCGGTCATCTGCCAGTCAAAAGCGGTTGCTGCGGTCCCGAGCAGCGACCGTGGGTCCTTCACCCCCCCCCGCTCTCCTCAGGGGCCCCTTGCGGTCCACGGACCTCGCTGCCCCCACCCCCCATGTGCGATCCCAGGGCGCCGCCATTTTGGGCCCCCGACGCCACATGCCGATTGGCTGAGAGGTAGGTAGTCCCGCCTACGAGGCGGGGTATAAGAACCCGTTTTCCCCGGCAGTCTTCCATTCTTCTGTACGTCTGCTGCCGGGTCCACTTCTTGTGTATTAAAGCCTAATGTTCAGACTTTATCGACGATTTGTGTCCATTGATTGTGCATCAGTCACTTTATTAAACAGTAGTTCCTCCAGCTCCGCTCCTCCCTCTTGGGAGTTTACCAGGAAGATATCGATCTTTCCCAGGTTGGGATTATAACCGGAGAAGATGCCGAACTCCCTCAGGAGTCCAGTTATCTTTCGCATGCTGACCACGGGATTTGACATGTACAGGAGCAGGTCATCCACAGAGAGTGAGACTCTATGTGCTCTCTGACCCCTCTCCAGATACCCATCCACCAATCAGCCGATCTAAGGGCAACAGTCAGTGGCTCAATTGCCAGCGCAAACAGGGATAGTGGCCACCCCCGCCTCACTCCCCTGTGCAGCCAAAAGTATTTGGAGCTGGCGGTGTTTGTCCGTACGCTCGCCATAGGGGTGCTGTACAGGAACTTCACCCCCATGGTGAACCCCTCTCCAAACTCAAACTGTTCAAGCACCTCCACGAGGTACCTCCATTCAATTCGATCGAAAGCTTTCTCAGCGTCCAGGGAGACGATCACCTCTGGTGTCCTCTCCCCAGATGGGGGTCATTATTACGTTCAGCAGGTGTCTGATGTTCACTGTTAGTTGTCTTTCTTTAACAAACCCGGTCTGATCTTCCGTGATCACATCTGGCAGGCAGCTCTCCTTTTTAAAAAAAAATAATTTTTATTGAGATTTTCACAAAATATAAACAACAAAACAATATTAACCAAACAACCATAGTGAAAACCAAAGAACAAAAACCATCCCTCCCCCCCCCCAGCAACTACAAAAACAAACAAAAGAAAACAACAAAAAGGAGGAAGATAACACCCGCCACATCCAACAAACCCCTGTACACAGTTCTCCCTCCCACCGAACCAAACCCCCCCCCCCCCCCCCCCCCCCCCCGGGTTGCTGCCTATTTCCCTACCGTTCCGCCAGGAAGTCCAGGAAAGGCTGCCACCGCCTAAAAAACCCTTGCACCGACCCTCTCGGGGCGAATTTCACCCTCTCCAACTTAATGAACCCCGCCATGTCATTGACCCAGGCCTCCACGCTTGGGGGCCTCGCATCCTTCTACTGAAGCAAAATCCTACGCCGGGCTACTAGGGATGCAAAGGCCAGGACACCGGCCTCTTTTGCCTCCTGCACTCCCAGCTCCGCTGCAACCCCAAATATCGCGAGTCCCCAGCCTGGCTCAACCCTGGATCCTACCATCCTCAACACCGTCCTTGCTACCCCCTTCCAAAATTCCCCCAGCGCTGGGCATGCCCAGAACATATGGGCATGGTTCGCTGGGCTCCCCGAGCACCTAGTACACCTATCCTTGCCCGCAAAGAACCTGCTCATCCTCGTCCCAGTCATCTGAGCCCTATGCAGCACTTTGAACTGTATGAGACTAAGCCTCGCACAGGAAGAGGAGGAGTTCACCCTTTCCAGGGCATCTGCCCACGTCCCCTCCTCAATCTCCTCACCCAGCTCCTCTTCCCATTTACCCTTCAGCTCCTCCACCGAGGCCTCATCCACCTCCTGCATAACATGGTACACGTCCAAAATCTTCCCTCCATCAACCCACACCCCCGAGAGCACCCTGTCCCATACCCCACGCGGGGGCAACATAGGGAACCCCGCCACTTGTCGCCTGGCAAACGCCCTAACCTGCATGTACCTAAACATGTTCCCCGGGGGGAGCCCAAACTTCCCCTCCAACTCACCCAGGCTCGCAAACCTCCCATCCACAAACAGGTCCCTCAACCTCCTTATACCTGCCCTGTGCCAGCTAAGAAACCCCGCATCGACGCTCCCCGGGACTAACTGGTGATTCCTCCGTATCGGGGACTCCATTGAGCCCCCCCCTCCCCCCAATGCCATCTCCATTGCCCCCAAATATTCAGGGTAGCCACCACCACCGGACTCGTAGTATACCTCGTTGGAAGGAGCGGCAACGGCGCCGTTACCAGCGCATCCAGGGTCATATTCACACAGGACGCCATCTCCATCCTCTTCCATGCTGCCCCCTCCCCGTCCATTACCCACTTACGCACCATCGCTGCATTGGTAGCCCAATAATACCCACAGAGGTTGGGCAACGCCAGCGCCCCTCTGGCAGGCAGCTCTCCTGTCGCTTCGCCAGATATTCGCTCGGATTTTCGCGCCAGTGTTTACGAGAGAGATGAGGCTGTATGGTCCGCACTCTGTCGGGTCTTTGTCCTTCTTGGGGATCAGTGAGATCGAGGCCTGGGCCAGGGCGGGCGGCAGGGCCCCCGTAGACACTGAGTCATTGAACATCTCCCGCAAGTGCGGGGCCAGCGCTGCTGAGAATTCTTTCTAAATGTCTGCCGGGGACTCATCCGGTCCCGGCCCTTTCCCTGATTGAATCGAGTTGATGCACCCCACAATTTCACCCAGCACCTGTTTTCTTGTCCTCTCCCACCACCGGTATATCCAGCCTGTCGAGGAACTGTTCTACCCCGAGAACCCCTTCGGGGGCTCATTATAGCCCTCGGTAAAAGTTCGTAAAGGCCTTGTTGACCTCTTTTGGGTCCGCTACTGTCCGACCGTTACTGTCCCTAACTTGTGCTATCTCTTTCGCAGCAGCTTGTTTTGTTAGCTGATGAGCCAGCATGCGGCTGGCCTTGTCTCCATGTTTGTAGAAGGCCCACCCGTGCCTGGCTGCGCTGGTGGGCTGCCTTCTGTGGTGGTATGAATGGGAGCACTGCCATTGGTGCAGAGCATTGGTTTCCCATTGGCTCTGGCTGGTCATGTGCCTCTCGTCTGATTGGCTGGGACTAGTCCCAGGGACTTGTGGGCAGCACGGTAGCATGGTGGTTAGCATAAATGCTTCACAGCTCCAGGGTCCCAGGTTCGATTCCCGGCTGGGTCACTATCTGTGTGGAGTCTGCACATCCTCCCCGTGTGTGCGTGGGTTTCCTCCGGGTGCTCCGGTTTCCTCCCACAGTCCAAAGATGTGCGGGTTAGGTGGATTGGCCATGCTAAATTGCCCGTAGTGTAAAAAGTAAGGTTAAGGGGGGGGTTGTTGGGTTACGGGTATAGGGTGGATACGTGGGTTTGAGTAGGGTGATCATTGCTCGGCACAACATCGAGGGCCGAAGGGCCTGTTCTGTGCTGTACTGTTCTATGTTCTAGTCATGTGACTGCTCACCAATTGGTCGAGAGGCAAGTAGACACCGCCTCTGAGGCGGGGTATAAGTACCCAGAGTTCCCGGCGGTCGGCCTTACTCTGTAGTCGACCACCGGGCTAACAACTAGCTGATTAAAACCACAGTTTGGATCTTCATCGTGTCTCGAGTCCAATTGATGGTTCATCACCTTCCGTGTGGAAAGCAGGTCAAATTCCACCTGCAGCTTTTTCCTCTCCGCCAGCAGTCCCACGGAGGGGGCTGAGTGCCACCGATCCACCTCCAGTATGGAGTCGATCAGCCGCTGCTTGGTTTCCCTTTCCTTCCTGTCCCTAAGGTACGATTTCCCTCCTAATCACCACCTTCAGTGCCTCCCAGAAGGTGGAGAGGGAGACCTCCGCCTTTCTGCTTGCAGGATACATAATCGTTGAGGGTTTGGGATATTTGAGTTCCCTATTGGTGAGGGGTCCTGTGTCCAGTCTCCATGGCAGAGCATTGGACCCGTCCCTCCTCCAACCAAACATCGATGTGATGCAGCACATGGTCGGAGATTACAATGCCGGTGTGTACCGCCTTTGTTCCTCCTGGAAGCATCCTGCTTCCTGTCACAAAAAGTCTATCCGTGAGTAGGCCTCACGCACATGGGGTGGAGAATTCTATTTGTGTCGTGACTGACACGTTACCTGTCCTATGGTTGGATCTGTCCAACGCCGGGTCCTGAAGGGTCCTGCACAGTTTCTTTTTAGAAATTTATAGAACCCAATTTGTTCTCCAATTAAGGGGGCAATTTAGCGTGGCCAATCCATCTACCCTACACATCTTTGTAGGGATGAGACCCACGCAGACACGGGGAGCAAACCTGGGAACTCTGCGCTAACCACTGCATCACCATATCGCCCTTGGATCCTGTGGACAGTTAAAGTTTGATGTACCATCAATTGAACGCGAGACGAGTTGCTGGACAAAAGTATGGCTTTAATCAGCTAGATGTTAGCCCTGCGGTCGATTACAGTATAAGGACGACCGCCGGGAGTACTGGGTATTTATACCCCGCCTCGGGCGGGGTTAATTCAGCCTCTCGACCAATCGGGGAGCCGTCACATGACTGGTCTCAACCAATCGGTCGCGAGGCACATGACCGACCAGGGCCAATGGTAAGCCGGTGTTCTGCACCAATGGCAGGCAGCTATGCTAATCATACCACCACAAAGTCGACCCCCCATAATCAGTCGATGTGTGTCCAAGACCGGGATTTTGGCCATCGTTTGCTTGACGAACTCTGCGTCATCTCAGTTCGGGGCATATATGTTGACCAAAACTACAGGAGCCCCGTCCAGGGTGCCGCTGACCATTAAATACCACCCCCACGCCCCCGGGTCTGTCATTGTGTGCATCGCCATAAATGAGACTGCCCTGTTAATTAATATGGCCACCCCCCTTGTCCTAGTATCGAAACACGAGTGGAAGGTTTGTCTACCCAGCCCTTCCTTACCTACGGCCGGTCCCTCTCCCCCAGGCGTGATTCATGTAGGAAGGCTAAGTGCACCCTCAGATTCTTGGTCTGGATCTCCTCACCGGCCCGTTCCGGCTTCACGTTCCATGTAATTATCCAGATGAAGGGGTGATGTCCCCCACCCCATTGTGGGGTTAACCATACCCACTTTATGGGCCCGGCCCTGTCCAATCGAGCCTGCCCTCGCTCTCGGACCATTCAAAATTGCCGCCAACTGCTTCCTCTTTTTCACCGTTTCCACATGTAGCCCTTTGCAACCAGCGCCCTACCCCTCCCTCCCACGTCTCCTCTTGCCCTTGTGCCTCTCCCCTTCACAACCCCCGCCCCGCCTTCTTTTGTCCTTTGTTTTCCCTGAATTTCTGTCTTTCCTCTCCCTCCTGCCAGGCATGCCCTCCGTCCCAGTGGGAGCACCGCGGCCTCCTCCTTCACTGTACTCCTGGACATCAGCTGACTCATTAGTATAGTGGCTCCCCTCCCCTATTTAATCCATGTCTGCCCCCTCCCCAATGTGGTGGTATGATTAACATAGCTGCCTGCCATTGGTGCAGAACACCGGCTTACCATTGGCCCTGGTCGGTCATGTGCCTCTCGACCGATTGGTTGAGACCAGTCATGTGACGGCTCCCCAATTGGTCGAGAGGCTGAGTTAACCCCGCCTCCAGGGTGGGGTATAAATACCCAGTACTCCCGGCGGTTGTCCATTTACTGTAGTCGACCGCAGGCCTAACATCTAGCTGATTAAAGCCATACTTTTGTCCAGCAACTCGTCTCGCGTTCAATTGATGGTACATCACCCACCTCTGCCATCTCTGCCTGCGTTTGATCCTGTCCCTCTTGCAACTCACATTCTAGCCCATGTGCACTCTCACTGCCTGCCCAGATCATTCTTCTGGATGAATTTGTTGGCCTCCCCCAGGACGCTGAGATAGTATTCTTTCCCTCGGTATGTGACCCATAACTTGGCAGGGTAAATCACGCCAAACCCGCACCTTGCTTTTGTATGGGGCGGTTTCAGGGCTGTTAAATTCGGCCTGGCACTTGGCTGGATCTGCCCCAATGTCTTAATACAAGCGGATGGAATGTCCTTCTCACTTGCACCCTCTCGCACCTTTCGCCCACCACAGGATCCCCTCTTTGTCCTGACACTTGTGGGACTTTACAATTATCGGCTGCGGAGGTTTCTTGACTCTGGGCCACTGCCGAAGCGAACCGGTGGCTGGTCCACCTTCAGGCATTTGTCGAAGCCCTCCTCACTAACTATTTTCCCGAGCATCACCAATACGTAATTCATGGGGTTCCTCCCCTCCATACCTTCTGGTAGCCCCACAATTCTTAGATTTTGGAATCAAAACCTGTTCTCCTCATCGTCTATTTTTTCTTTTAGCCCTTCTGGGTCTTGATCAAGCTCACCACCTTGGCTTCGGGTCTCTAGCCAGTCGCCATCGACTCTTGGGCCTCAAGCCCCTGCTCCATTTTGGCCCTAGCCTCCCTCATGGCGGTCGTTGCCGCCTCTCCTGTTGTCTCGACAGCTGTCAGGTCTTTCTTCAGCTCCTCCCTGTGTCTATGGAGCTTGGAGGTGATGAATAATAATAATCATCTTTATTGTCACTAGTAGGTTTACATTAACACTGCAATGAAGTTACTGTGAAAAGTCCTGATTTGCCACATTCCGCCACCTGTTCGGGTCCACAGAGGGAGAATTCAGAATGTCCAAATTACCTAACAAGCACGTCTTTCAGGACCTATGGGAGGAAACCGGAGCACCCGGAGGAAACCCACGCAGACACGGGGGAGAACGTGCAGACTCAGCACAAACAGTGACCCAAGCCGGGAATCGAACCTGGGACCCTGGCGCTGTGAAGCAACAGTGCTAACCAGTGTGCTACCGTGCCACCCTTCCTAATAGGTGTGTAATATGTACAGTGAGTTTACATTTGACGGAACAATGTGTTTTATTTTGGTTTAATGTGATCTGCGGCAACAGAGAGGTGATTGCAGTGATGAATCATCATTGGCTGCCAATTTAATCAAGAAACAAGGGGGATAACAAGGAAATTAAACAAGCAGAACATATTTTAAAGGAATGGAATATAATTTTAATTTAAATCAAAATGCTAAAAGAAACCATTATAAATAAGATAACATAGTTCCCAGACAAGGAGATTATAAAGAATGTAACAAATCAATTTCCGAAATTTCCTTTCTGAAGCAACTTGACAAGAGCCACAGAATGTGCTTCGTCTTCTGCTTCTACTGTGTGATGGAACCATCAATTCACCAGACACGTGTTTCTGATGTGAATCTAGGCTTTAATCGACTTACTTCAGAGCCAGCCTGTTACCTGTCGATGAACTCGTAGTGAACTCAGGCTGACTCTGGACACGGGTATTTATACAGCTGCACTAGGGGGAGGAGTCGTGGGCGGAGCCAAGGGTGGAGCCCAGCACAAGTTCCTGAGTGCTCCCAGCGCTGCTCCCCCTAGTGGTAGGATAGCGTTACTGCGCTTACAAAGACAGTGTGAATTAACATGTATACATCTATATTACATTCACCACACTGTGAAAGGCGTTTGCATAATTCCTTCACTTGCTCTTCCTTCGTTGGGAATATTTTTTTCATGTTGCGATAAGCAGCTGATTCCTGGAACTTTTTCTCCAACTCCTTTTCAGTCAATGAGAGATGTTCCTGGAATTTGAGCAGAAGCCCATCCGTTTATCCATCAGCTTGGGTCTGCGCTGAGAACTCTGTGGAGTTCCGGTTCCGTGCCACCTCGTGTGGCTGCCGGCTCCGAGACTGAATCTAATGATGACCGTGAAGCCATTGTCGATTGTCGTAAAAACCCATCTGGTTCACTAATGTCCTTTAGGGAAGGAAATCTGCCGCCCTTACCTAGGTCTGGCCTACATGTGGCTCCAGATCCACAGCAATGTGGTTGACTCTTACCTGCTCCCTGAAGGGGAATTAGGGATGGACAATAAATGCTGCCCTCGCTGCGATGCTGATGTCCCATGAACGAATAATTTAAAAAAATTACTCACTTAGTTCCAAACTTTTCTCACTCTCGTTACATTTAAAAGTGCCCTACACCCAAGGAATTATGCCGGTGTTTTTCAAACATTTTTCCCGGGAACCATTTTTACCAACCGGCTAACCTTCGGGACCCAACCCGGCCGACCTTCCGACTCTCCCACTTCATCAAGTGTCAGAATGAACACGGTTCAGTCCTGGACGTGATTAACAGCAGCAACAACAGCAGAATCCAACCCCTGTCATCACTTGTGAACACGTTGGTGTGTCTGCAGGGTGGATGACGTTGTAAACCGCTTCCAGCATTGAGAGCAGCTGAACGGTCTCTCCTCAGTGTGCCTGCGCTGGTGAATCATCAGATCTGCAGCACTTTTGAAGCTGCTCCCACAGTCAGAGCATTTAAAGGGTCTCTCATTGGTGTGAATGACATTGTGTCTCAGCACACTGGAAAACTGAGTGAATCCCTTCTCGCACATAGAGCAGGGAATGGACTCTCATAAAACATAGAACATACAGTGCAGAAGGAGGCCATTCGGCCCATCGAGTCTGCACCGACCCACTTAAGCCCTCACTTCCACCCTATCCCCGTAACCCAATAACCCCACCTAACCCTTTTTTGGTCACTAAGGGCAATTTATCATGGCCAATCCACCTAACCTGCACGTCTTTGGACTGTGGGAGGAAACGGGAGCACCCGGAGGAAACCCACGCAGACACGGGTGTGGCGCTAACAATTGCACTCAAAGACGAGAGACATGTACAATCGAGGCTTTATTGCTGTGTGATGCTATTCCTCCGGCTGCAACTGTAGACTAGGGTCTGAGTGACTCACACGCATATTTAAACACAACCTCCCTGTGGGCGGAGCTAGCCGGCAGGGGCTTACCGGAGGAACCTGTATTACAGGTACAGGCATACATCCCCCTACTGCAAGTATGCATATCTACAGTGGTTATCACCACAACGGGGAGAAGGTGCAGACTCCGCACAGACAGTGACCCAGTGGGGAATCGAACCTGGGACCCTGGCGCTGTGAAGCCACAGTGCTATTCACTGTGCTACCGTGCTGCTCTCCCCAGTGTGAATTCGCTGGCGTATCTGCAGAGTGGATGAATCACTAAATCCCTTCCCACACTCAGTACAGGTACAGAACAGACAATTCTAGTTTCTATGGATAATTCTTTCGTCTTTTATTCGCCAAAAGCTGTAAATTTCCATCCCACACACTCTCCCTCCATTCTCACTCTGCTGTATCTAATATTCACCCTCCCAATTCTCCTGTAGGTGCTGATTCAGGTTGATTGACAGATCCCTGCTCACTGCTTCCTGTCCTGGACACAGAGACCATAACAAATAGGAGCTGCAGTCGGCCATTCGGCCCATCGAGCCTGCCCAACCATTCACTGAGATCATTGGCCGATCTATCTCAGCACCATTTTCCCGCACCTTCCCCCATATCCCTTGATATGTTCAATATCTAGGAACTGATCAATCTCTGTCCTGAAAATACTTGATGACTGAGGCCCCACAATCCTCTGGGGTAGAGAATCCCAAAGCTTCACCACATCCTCGAGTGAGGAAATCCCTCCTCATCTCAGCTTTCTCCCCATTTTCCTGCCAGTTCCCCATAACCCCCGACTCCCTCGTCAATCAGAAATCTGTCCAACTCAGCCGTGAATATATTCAGTGATCCCCAGACTCCAGTGGTCCCTGTGGAAGAGAAATCCAGAGACTAACAACCAGATGACTGGAAAAATATAACGTAGCTGCAGTACAATATTACACAACTGGAAATAATAATAAATATACTTTATTACACAACCATCAACAACACTGGACAATTTTATGTCTAATATTAATTTACTGTTGGTTGTGGTACAAAAAAAAAAGACAAGGTTTCCAGGCAACCGGCTGGCAGCTCCGGCCAGAGCGAGAAGCCGCTCGATGATCCCCCTCCCCGGGACTGCGCATGTCTAAGGGAGAGGGGGAGCTGCGCATTGACGGGGGAGAGCCCGCCCTCTGACCTTCCTGCTGCAGTGTTGACCAATGGGAAGAGTTGGAGGACATTCCTAAAGGAGCTTTTCCAGTTGGTTTTTATGTTTCTCCCCAGTTTGCTCTCATATTCTATTTTCTCTTCATCAGTTTCTTGGTCCTCCTTTGCTGAATTCTAAAACAAGTTCCCAATCCCCAGGCTCACTACTATTTTGGCCACTTTGTGAGCCTCCTTTGATCTAATGGAATCTTTCTCTTTAGCCACAGTTGCATCATTTTCCGGTTGGATTTTTAAATTATATTTGCTGCCAATATGTAAGAATTCTTTAACTGCTAGGAATTGCCTGTCTATCGTCATACCTTTTATTGTAATCATCCAAACTACCACAGACAACCTGCCCCCCCAGAGCTCGACAGTTTCCTTCTGCGAGAAACACACAGATTAAATAACCACCATCGCCCATCCCCCTGGCAACATGGCATGCTTTAGAGAGTTCCAAACAGAAATGGGAACTATATATCATCAAACTGCCCAACACCCTTTCACTCTGTGATCCTTGTGAAATCTGAAACCAGGTATTCACAACAATTTTCAAAGAGCATCAGCCCACTGGAAGCAAAGTTGTGAGACCAGCCAGTTCAGCAGAATGAAACCCTCCGACCATCCCCATTGACCAACTGTCAGAATGAACGAAATGCAGTCCTGGGTGTTATTGAGAGCAGAAACAATAACAGCGGAATCTAACCCCTGCAATCAATTGTGAACTTGTTGGTGTCTCAGCAAGTGTGAGGAAACACAGAATCTCTTCCCACATTGAGAGCAGGTGAAGGGCCTCTGCCCAGTGTGAACTTGCTGGTGTCTCAACAGGTGTGACGATAGAGTGAAACCTTTCCCACACACTGAGCAGGTGAATGGTCTCTCGCCAGTGTGAACTTGCTGGTGTCTCTTCAGGGTGGATGACAGAGTGAATCCCGTCCCACACACCGAGCAGGTGAACGGCTTCTCCCCAGTGTGAATGCGTCGATGACCTTCCAGCTTCGATGGAGCTTTGAAACTCTTCCCACAGTCCCCACATTTCCACAGTTTCTCCATGCTTTGGGACTCCTTGTATCTCTCCTGGTTGGACAACCAGTTGACCACACACAGAACACAGAAGGTCTCTCCCCACTGTGAATGATGTAATATATATTCAGGTTGCGTAACTGGTTAAAGTCTTTCTACAGTCAGTGCAGTGGAACACTCTCACTGAGGTGTGTGTGTGTGTGTCTCAGTGCTTTTGCAATCACACTGATGTTTAAAATCTTTTGATGTTGACAGAACAGGCAATCATTTCTCCTTCTGCATTCAAAGGCTGATGATATCTAGGTCCCAAAGAATCAAGAAACTCTGTCTGATCCAGACATTTGGTTTGAGATTTCTGTCTGTAATTCTTCCTTTTCTAATATCCTGCAAAAACAATTTACAAAAGACATCACTGTCAGTACAGGATGGAAATTCTGATTAGACAATTCTAGTTTTTCTGGAACCTTCTTTCCTCGCTTATTCTCCAAAAAAACTGTCAATCTCCATCCCACACACTCTCCCTCCATTCTCACTCTGCTGTTAGTCACCCTTCCAATTCTCCTGAAGGTGCTGATTCAGGATGATTCACAGATCCATGGCTTCCGCTTCCTGTGCAGGACACTGGGATCATAACAAAGAGGAGCTGCAGTCGGCCATTCAGCCCATAGAGCCTGCTCAACCATTTAATGAGATAATTGGCCGATCTACCTCAGCACCATATTCCCACACCACCCCCCATATCCATTGGTATCTTTTTTTTTTTTATAAATGTTTTTATTCAGTTTTCATATTTTATATTGAACAAATTACAAATTGTTAGGAGAAAAAAAAACAACAAACAAACACGCAAAAATTAACATACATATTTACAGGTAAGCATCTTCGTAGTAGTAACTGCGCCCCCCCCCCCCCCCCCCCCCCCCAACATGTTTATTTAGTTTGGTTTTGGGCCTTAGCTAGCCATCGAACCCCCGTACCGAACCTGTAGCCCCTCCCGCTACCTTCCCCCGACTATTCTTCCTCTTGTACATTGGCCACAAATAGGTCCCGGAACAGTTGCATGAATGGCTCCCACGTTCTGTGGAAGCCGTCGTCCGACCCTCGGATGGCAAATTTGATTTTCTCCATTTGGAGAGATTCCGAGAGGTCGGACAGCCAATCCGCAGCTCTGGGCGGTGCTGCTGACCGCCAGCCAAACAGGATTCTACGGCGGGCGATCAGGGAGGCAAAGGCAAGGGCGTCCGCCCTCCTCCCCAGGAATAGATCTGGCTGTTCTGAAACCCCGAAGACCGCCACTATCGGGCATGGCTCCACCCTCACTCCCACCACTTTGGACATAACCTCGAAGAAGGCTGTCCAGTACTCCACGAGTCTGGGGCAAGACCAGAACATGTGGGCGTGGTTGGCCGGGCCTCTTTGGCACCGTTCACATCTGTCTTCCACCTCCGGGAAGAACCTACTCATACGGGTTCTTGTTAAGTGGGCTCTATGTACCACTTTTAGTTGCGTCAGGCTGAGCCTTGCGCACGTGGAGGTGGAGTTGACCCTATGCAGTGCTTCGCTCCAGAGTCCCCACCCTATCTCCATCCCCAGGTCGTCCTCCCATTTCCTTCTTGTTGCGTCCAGTACGGTGTCGTCCCTATCTACCAGTCGGTCATACATGTCACTACAGTTCCCTTTCTCTAGGATACTTGCGTCCAGTAGGTCTTCCAGTAGTGTCTGTCGTGGCGGTTGTGGGTACGTCCTTGTCTCCTTTCGTAGGAAGTTTTTGAGCTGCAGGTACCGTAGCTCGTTCCCCCCAGCTAGCTGAAACTTCTCTGTCAGTTCGTCCAGTGTTGCGATCCTGTCGTCCGTGTATAGGTCCCTGACTGTCAGTGTCCCCCCGTCCTGCCTCCACCTTTTGAAGGTGGCGTCAGTCAGTGCTGGTGTGAACCTATGGTTGTTGCAGATGGGAGCCCTGTTCGACATTTTGGTCAGGCCAAGTTGCTGCCGCAGTTGGTTCCAGGATTGGAGGGTGGCTGTCACCACTGGGCTGCTGGAGTGTTTTTTGGGTGGGGATGGGAGTGCTGCCGTGGCGAGGGCCCGGAGGGAGGTTCCCATGCAGGAGGCCTCCTCCGCACGCACCCACTCAGCCTCTGGCTCCTGGATCCATCCCCTTACTCGCTCGGCTGTTGCTGCCCAGTGGTAGAATTGTAGATTCGGGAGGGCTAGCCCTCCCCTGGTTTTTGTTTTTTGTAAGACCTTCTTTGGGATCCTAGCATTTTTACCCCCCCATACGAACGCCATGATGAGTTTGTCCAGCGCTTTGAAAAAGGCCTTGGGGATGTAGATCGGAATGGATCTAAACAGGAAGAGGAACCTGGGCAGTACGTTCATTTTGATCGTCTGAACTCTCCCCGCGAGGGAGAGCGGGAGTGTGTTCCATCTTTGCAGGTCCTTTTTAACTTCCTCCGTCAGGCTGGTGAGGTTCCATTTGTGGATCCCTTTCCAGTCATGGGCTATTTGGATCCCCAGGTAGCGGAATTTATGTCGGGCTTGATTGAACGGCAGCCCCTTTAGTGCTGCCCCCCCCCCCCCCTTGCGGGTGTACTGGGAAGATCTCACTTTTGCTCATGTTGAGTTTGTAGCCCGAGAAGGCTCCAAACTCTTTCAGGAGCGCGATGATTCCGTCCATGCTGCTTTGTGGGTCCGAGATATAGAGGAGCAGATCATCCGCATAGAGTGAGACTCTGTGCTCTCTACCTCCCCTTCGGATCCCCCTCCAATTTTTTGCTGCCCTGAGCGCGATTGCTAGCGGTTCAATTGCTAGTGCGAACAGCAGCGGGGACAGTGGGCATCCTTGTCTGGTGCCCCTGTGCAGCTGGAAGTATTGGGAGTTGGTATTGTTGGTCTGTACACTCGCCATGGGTGCGTTGTACAGGAGCTTTACCCAAGCGGTGAACCCTGTTCCAAGCCCGAACCGCTCCAGTACCTCTATGAGGTATTTCCACTCGACTCTGTCGAAGGCCTTTTCTGCGTCCAGGGAGACGATCACCTCTTGTGTTCTCTCCCCGGAGGGGGTCATTATCACGTTCAGCAGGCGCCTGATGTTCGCGGTAAGCTGTCTACCTTTGACAAAGCCCGTCTGGTCCTCTGTGACCACCTCAGGTACACAGTCTTCTAGCCTCTTGGCTAGGATTTTGGCCAGTATTTTGGCGTCTGCATTCAGCAGAGATATGGGTCTGTATGACCCACATTCCGTTGGGTCTTTGCCTTTCTTAGGTATCAGCGAGATTGAGGCCTGTGCTAACGTGGGTGGCAATGTGCCCCTAGCTAGCGAGTCTGTGAACATCTCCCGCAGGTGCGGGGCCAGCGCTGTCGCAAATTTTTTGTAGAAGTCCGCCGGGAATCCGTCCGGTCCCGGCGCCTTCCCCGCCTGCATGGAGCTAATGCTCTCCATGATCTCTCCCAGTGCTAGTGGTGCTTCCAGATCCCGTTTTCTGCCCTCTCCCACAACTGGTATGTCCAGTCCGTCAAGAAACCGGTTCATCCCAGCCTTCCCCGTGGGGGCTCTGAGGTGTACAGCTCTTGGTAGAAGGCCTTGAAGGTTTTGTTAATCCTCTCTGGTTCTGTTTCCAACGTGCCTCTGGTATCTCTGATTTGCGCAATTTCTCTGCTGGCTGCCTGCTTTCTCAGCTGGTGGGCCAACAGGCGGCTGGCTTTGTCTCCGTGTTCGTATAGGGCCCCGCGTGCCTGGCGGAGTTGGTGTACTGCTTTCCTGGTGGAGAGCAGGTCAAAGTTCCTTTGTAATTCTTTCCTCTCCGCCAGGAGTTCTACGGTCGGGGCCTCGGAGTATTTATGGTCTACCTCCAGTATGGAGTCGACCAGCTTCTGCCTAGCCACCCTTTCCTCCCTATCTCTTTGCGCTTTGTAGGCTATGATTTCCCCTCTTAGTACGGCCTTAAGCGCTTCCCAGAACGTGGAGGGTGAGACCTCCCCGTTTTGGTTGATCTCAGTGTACTCCGCTATGGCCCGCGCTATCCTTTCGCTGAAGGCCTTGTCAGCTAGTAAGGCACCGTCCAACCTCCATTTGGGGCGCTGGGCCCTTCCCGTCTCTAGCCGCACATCCATGTAGTGTGGGGCGTGGTCTGATATCACAATTGCGGAGTATTCCACCTTGTCTATCTCTGGAAGCACCGTTTTCCCCACCACAAAGAAGTCAATTCTGGTGTACACGTTGTGTACTGGGGAGAAGAAAGAGAATTCTTTCTCCCCCGGGTGGGCGAATCTCCAGGGGTCTACTGCTCCCATCTGCTCCATATAGTGACTGAGTTCCCTTGCCATGTTTGAGGTTTTCCCCGTTCTGGGGTTTGATCTGTCCGTCGTTGGGTCCTGTACACAGTTGAAGTCCCCCCCCATGATTAGTCGGTGCGTCGCTATGTCCGGGATTTCTGCCATGGTCTTTTGGAAGAAGCTCGTGTCGTCCCAGTTGGGCGCATACACGTTAACTAGGACTACCGGCGCCCCATCCAGGGCCCCGCTGACCATGACATACCGTCCCCCTGGGTCCGTAACCGTCTTTGTCGCCCTAAACATTGTCCTCTTGCCAATCAGGATCGCCACCCCCCTGGCCCTTGCCCCATAACAGGAATGATAGGTTTGTCCCACCCAGCCCTTTCTTACCCGCAGTTGGTCCTGCTCCCTCAAGTGCGTCTCTTGGAGGAAGACTATGTCGGCCCTCATGTTTCTAAGGTGGGTGAGGACTCTAGATCTCTTCACTGGGCCATTAAGTCCCCTTACGTTCCAGGTGACTATTCTGGTGGGGGGCTTCTGCCCCCTTGCTCCTGTGGGGTTAACCATATTTGTCCGGTGGACGCGCCCCTGCCCTCTGGGGTTTCCCTTTGTTAGGGGGCCGTCCAGGATGTCCACTATCACTGCTCTCCCCATGCGGTCGGGTCCCTGCGCTCCGGGGTTCCCCCTTGTCCCGGGGACACCCGCCATGGCCGTCCACTGTGTGTCCGCCACGCGGGTAGCCCCCTGCACTCCGGGGGGCCCCTTCACCCACAGACCGTACTGGGTGGGTGTTTGCAGCAGTTCCCTGTTTCGAGCCCTTGTCTGTGGCACTTTGTGGCCCTATTCCCTTTCTGGCCTCTTTTGTCCCTTCGTCCCTGCATTTCCCCTCCCTGGTCTCTCGCCCCCCGAGTGCCCCCCCCCCCCGCTCTATCCCTTTCGGGGATACCCCTGTGTACCCCTCCATTGCCCCTCTCTCCCCCATTCCTGTCCCCATTTGCTCTCCCACCTTTGATGGGTGATCCCCCCCCTCCCCTGCCTGGCGCCTTCCCCCCTGTTGGGGGTGCGCTGCGGCCCTGCTCTGTTGCGCGCCCCCTTCGCTAGCTTTCCTGCTAGCACGGTGGCTCCCCGCTCGGAGGTTGCTGTCCCCCTTCCCCTCTCCCCTCTCCAGTACTCCCGTTCCCTCGTGCCGGGGCCTGGCCTCCCACCTGGAGCGGGCCCTTGGGCATTGGGTTGTTTTTCCTGGGTGCTCCTGCCAGGGGGGAGGGGGCTGGCTTTGCCTCGCCCCTCCCCACCCCCCCGTCGGCATGACGTATCTCCTTGCCATGGGCCCCTCGTCCCTACTTCCCATGGCGTTTTTCCAGCCCGTGCTCCTCAACGAATCTATTCGCCTCGGCAGGGGCTGTAAAGAAATATTCCTTGTGTTGGTATGTGACCCAGAGTTTTGCTGGGTACAGCATACCAAAACGTACTTTGTTCTTATAGAGAGCTGCTTTCGCTCTGTTGAACTCCGCCCGTCTCTTAGCTATGTCCGCTCCAAAATCCTCGTAGATTCTGATGGCGTGCCCGTCCCAATTGCAGGCTCTATTCTCCTTGGCCCAGCGCAGGATTGTCTCCCTATCCCGGTACCGGTGCAGTCTGGCTATAACTGCTCTCGGTTTTTCCCCTTCCTTGGGCTTCGGGCGCAGTGACCGATGAGCTCTGTCCATTTCCGGTGGGGTGGGAAAAGTTTCCCGCCCCACCAAGGAGCCCAGCATCGCAGCCACGAATGTTGTGGGATTTCTACCCTCTATCCCCTCTGGCAGGCCCACTATCTTAATGTTTTGCCTTCTCGAGTTGATCTCCTGGTCGTCTACCCTGCCCTTCAGGCTCCCCTGTGTTGCACTCAGTTTCGCCATTTCCCTCTCCAGGGACATGACCCGGTCGCTCACGTCAGTCGCTGCCTTCTCCAGCTCTTTAATGGTTGCCCCGTGGGCTTCCAGTATCTTCCCTTGGGCATCCACTTTCTCCTCCATTCTGGTCAGAGCCTGCTGCACCCCTGACATGGCCCTGGTCATTGCTGCCTGTGCTGCGGCCTCTGTGTCTGCTTTTAACTCTGCCTTGATTGCCTGCAGCTGCTCCCTCACCACCTCTGCAATGGCTTCCTTCCAATTCACGCCCCCCTCTAACCCCAGGGGAGAGGTTGCCCGCCCGTCCAGCCCTTTTGGATGCGGCGATACATTCTTCCCGCTGCTTCGCGTGTTGACTCGTTCGCCCAAGCTGGTTTGCCCTTTGCCCCGTCCACCTCCGGTGCCCCCTTTCTCTTGGGTCCCTTCTGGCATTTTTTTCTCCCCCTTCCCCTTCATCGTTTCTTCTCTCCTTGTTCTTCTTTTCCCCCTTTTCCGCACCCTATTTTAATTTTATTTATATATATATAAAAATATATGTATATATTTTTTTTTTAAATGAAAAATTTATTTCCCCCCTTCTTTCCTTTACCCCTTTATTTCACCCCTTTTCTCTTTACCAGTTTTCTTTTGGGTTTTTATTTTAAAAAAAAGAACAGAAATATAAGTCTCTTTTTTCTTTTGTTTTCTCTCTCCACTCGCCCAGGAGAGAGAGAGAGAGTCCCCCTTTGTCCTTGCCACGTGGTGGTCACTGCAGTTGGGGGGAGGGGGAGGGGCGAGTGGGGCTGCTGGTTGGGGGGGGGGGGTTTGTGTCCCCGCTGCTGGTTGGGGGGGGGGGGGGGGGTTGGTGTCCTCGCTGCTGGTTGGGGGGGGGGGGGGGGGGTTGGTGTCCTCGCTGCTGGTTGGGGGGGGGGGGGGGGGGGGGGGGGGGAGTTGGTGTCCCCGCTGCTGGTTGGGGGGGGGGGGGGGGGGGGGGGGGGAGTTGGTGTCCCCGCTGCTGATTGGGGGGGGGGAAGGTGGTGTCCCGCTGCTGGTTTGGGGGGGGGAAGAGGGCCCCGCCGCTGCCGCACCGTTCCCGGCCCGCGTGGGGGGGGGGGGGGGGGGGGGAGAGAGGGGTTGGACCTGCCGCTGCTGGGCCTCCCTGTCGCCGTCGCTCCTCGCCTCCGCCTTCCGCCGCCGCCCGCTCCTCCTCAGCTGCCGCCCGCTCCTCCTCCGCTTCTCCTCCGCTTCTCCTCCGCTGCCGCCCGCCGCTGCCGCCCGCCGCTGCCGCCCGCCGCTCCTCCGTTGTCGCCCGCTCCTCCGCCGTTGCCGCCCGCTCCTCCTCCGCCGTTGCCGCCCGCTCCTCCTCCGCCGTCCGGCCTGTCGGGGGGGTTCCTTCCTGGCGCTTGCGGGAGCCCCTCTCCCTGCGACCTCCTCGCTCGCCGCCCGGAAGTCGAGCTCTCCATTGGTATCTTTAATATCTAGAAACCTATCAATCTCTGTCTTGATAAGATTTGATGACTGAGGCTCCAGTCCTCTGGGGTAGAGAATTCCAAAGCTTCATCACATCCTTGAGTGGAGAAATCCCTCCTAATCTCAGCTTTCTCTCCATTTTCCAGCCTGTTCCCCATAACTCTTGACTCCCTGGTCAATCAGAAATCTGTCTGACTCAGCCGTGAATATATTCAATAACCCACAGACTCCACTGGTCTCTGTGGAAGAGAAATCCAAAGATTAACAACCTTTGAAGGGAAGAGATGACTGGAAATGTATAACGTAGCTACAGCACAATATTACACAACTGGAAATAATAATAAATGCCCTTTATTACAGGACCATAAATAATATATCTAATCTGTACCATATAACAACACTGGACATATCTCTGTCTGATATTAATTTACTGTCCCTTAAATGTCAGCCATCTCCTGGGGAAACCAGCCCTTTAATTGTGAACATTAGGAAAGAGACCATCCTTTTAGCCAGACAAATAAATGTGTCAAGCTGAGGGAGCAAAGGATGTCAATGTCTTTAAGAGAGAGACAGACCTGGGCCAAGCTTTCCAGAGTCTGCACCCTCCCTGGATTCACTTCCTTTCCCTTCAGTTGCTGCAAGTGACCAATTGAAGGTGAGAATGAGAAAAGAAATGGAAAGGGGGAGAAAAGAAAGTGTTTTTCTCACAGATGTTGGAGACAGGAGGAGGTTTCAGTCTGTGTGAAACTTAACCTTCATTCACACAAAGCCCGCGCTCTGATTGGCTGGAGGACAAGAGTCTTTCCTGTGCTTCAACTGGTCCCGTTGGTCAACTCAGATGAAAGGTCAAGGGTGGGCACTCCACCGCACATGCGCAGCTTCCCCACGCCCTTGGGTATGCGCAATCCCGGACTCGGGGGAAGGAGGGTGGTATCACTGAGTGGCTTCTGGTCTCTGGCCGGAGCTGTCAGCCGGTTGCCTGGAAACCTTGTCCGGAGGAGGGGGAACAACGGGCGGGGGCGGGGCTTCCGTGTCCGCGCGCCGGGCCTGCGCACTAGAACCCGGAGACATCACTGCGGAGCAGAATGAGTCCTGTTGGCTGATCCGAATTATTGGGCAACCGAGGTAGATTGGATTTGGTTTGTACTCCTTCCTGATATGCATATGGTAGGTTTTTTGGAATTATAGAACATACAGTGCAGAAGGAGGCCATTCGGTCCATCGAGTCTGCACCAACCCACTTAAGCCCTCACTTCCACCCTATCCCGTAACCCCTCCTAACTCTTTTGGTCACTAAGGGCAATTTATCACGGCCAATCCACCTAACCTGCACGCCTTTGGAATGTGGGAGGAAACCGGAGCACCCGGAGGAAACACATGCACACAGACTCCACACAGACAGTGACCCAGCCGGGAATCGAACCTGGGACCCTGGCGCTGTGAAGCCACAGGGCTATCCACTTGTGCTACCGTGCTGCCCAATTGGAGGATAAAATACAACCGTTTTCCTTCCAGGAAAGTCAGACGTGAGCCTCATCTTGAGTACATTGAGTTAATTCTGCGGTGTGATATTCTCGAACGTAAGCCCATTCAGGTTGTCTGCATGATTCCCTGTGGAGCTCTGTCGCTATTCAGCCTTCAACCCAGCTCCAATGTTGAACTTGATGGTCACCCACTACCAATCCCCATAGGTTAGCCAGATTTCCTGAGTTCTGGACCTCAGGGGAATCCAGGGATTCACTTTATCCTTCCCTCGGGAAACAGAAATAGAATAGAGACTTCGACAAGAGAGTTCTCTATCACATTGATCACCTTTAAATTTCAGCGTGCAACACAGGAATGGCTTTATTTCTTTCCAGCCATTCTCTTGGTGACAGATTAAACATTTGGTCTTCCTAAGAGAATGTACAGTATTGTTACATACAACGGCAAGGAAGTTTCCTGGTCATTAATTAACATATTATGTTTGTACACTGCGGCTTGGATTGTACGTATCTCAAAGTATCCTGATCTTAATTCGATCTTGAGAGTTTTGTAGCTTTGTAATGCAGTCATCCCTTTGTAAGCGAGGACAAATCTCTCTACATAATTTTTCCAAAATAAGATTCAGATTTTTTTGTTCAAAAAATTCATATTTGTGTATTGAGAGGGGTGAGGTTTCCGGGCTCCCTTTGATTAAACGAACCATAGGAATAATAACTGTTGCTCATTATTAATGGGAACGGATAGTCAGTTATGGACTGTTGGTTCCAATAATGTTGAACTTTGTGATACCTGGATGATGATAGAACCAAAAAGAACTAAATGACAAAAAGGAATCAAGGATCACCCATAGTTACTCTTAATATACACAGCCCCCCTCCCCCCCCAACCCTCCCACCCATCCCCCCCCCACTAATGTTCGATGTTATCCAGTTCTTGAAAGTGCATAATGAATAATGCCCATGAATTGTAGAACCCCTCCGTCCATCCCCTCAGTTCAAACTTAACCTTCTCAAAGGTCAAGTATTCCAACATGTCCCCTCGCCACGCCAGGGCACAGGGTGGAGAGGCCGCTCTCCATCCCAGCAGGATCCGCCTTTGGGCGATCAACAAGGCGAAGGCTATGATATCTGCCTCCGCACCCGTTTCCAACCCTGGCTGGTCCGACACCCCGAATATGGCCTCCCGGCGACCCGGACCCGGATTTCACGAGCACCATCTTGGAAATTACCCTAAAAACCTCCTTCCAGTAATCCTCTAGTTTTGGACAGGGCCAAAACGTGATTAGCGCCCCCCCCCCCACCCCCCCGCAACGCTCACACACATCTTCTACTCCTTCAAAGAATCGACTCATCCTCGTCTTCGTGAGATGTGCTCTATATACCACCTTCAGCTGTACCAGCCCCAACCTCGCCCACGAGATGGAGGCATTCACTCTCCGGAGCACCTCACACCAGACCCCCTCCTCTATAACCTCTCCCAACTCTTCCTCCCACTTTGCTGTGATCCCTTCCAGTGGTGCCTTATCCTCTTCCAAAATAGCTCTGTACTCCGTTGACACTATCCCCTTCTCCTGTCCCCTTTGTTGTCAGCACCTCCTCAAGCAGTGTGGAGGCCGTTTCCTCTGGGAAGCTCTGAATCTCCTGGCAAAATCTCGAACCTGCATGTATCTGAACATTTCTCCCTGCTCCAGCCCATACTTCACTTCCAGCTCCTTCAGTCCTAAAACCGACCCCTAAGAAACAAATCTTTTACCGTCTTAATCCCCTTCTCTTCCCATTTCCGAAAACTTCAATCATACTACCCTGGCTCAAATCTGTGGTTTCCCCGAATCGGCATTTCCCTCGACCCTGCCCCCAACCTGAAGTGTTGGCAAAACTGCCTCCAGATTTTCAATGAAGCTATTATTACCGGACTCCCTGAGTATTTCCCAGGAACTATCGGGAGCGGCGCTTTTGATCCTGACCCCCTGCACAACCTCTCCTCCATTCTGACCCACTGGGAATCAACCCCTCTGACCCAGCTCCGCACCTTCTCCACATTTGCCGCCCAGTAGTAATACATCAGGTTCGGGAGACCCAATCCCCCTGCCTGCCTTCCCCTCTGTAGCAGCACCTTTCTAACTCTGGCCACCTTCTCTCCCCATATGAATGAAATAATCCTTCCCTCAATCTCTCTGAAAAAAGCCTTCGGCAGGAAAATCGGCAGGCATTGAAAAATAATCAGAAATCGCAACATACATTTTAACCGCCTGTACCCGACCCGCCAGTGACAGAGGGAGACCATCCCACCTTGCCAGATCGGCTTTGCAATATAGTTAACCTTGATGCGATCATTATTTGCCATGTCCGATCTCGAAGCACAAAAAGTGAGTCAGTGGTCAGACTCGCCATTATAGTGACAGAGGAAGGTATGTTTTGTAGAGTCAAAGCGGTCTCACTTAACCACTGGGAGAAGATTTCGAAGGCCTGTACTACTGACAAAGTGGCCAAGGTTAGAAATTTTGTGCTTTTTAACGGGTGGATTGTGATGCCAAATATTTTGTTTTTTTTTAAAAATGTCAATTAAGGGGCAATTTAGCGTTGCCAATCCACCTACCCTGTCCGTTTTGTATTGTGGCGATGAGACCCACGCAGTACCAGCTCTTCAGTCTCCGATTCCACCACAGACGATGCTCTCTGTCAAACAGTGACACAGCTTCAAATCCTTCATCTGTTCTTCCTGACCAGATTTGAGTGACATCACTTCCTGTGTCATCATTATGATAAGAATGTGACTGCTCTTGGAGCTCCAGAGTTCCTGCAGTTCCTTTCGTATCAACTGGTTCACTAATGTCCTTGAGGGAAGGAACTCTGCCATCCTTACCTGGTCTGGCCTACATGTGACTCCAGACCCACAACAATATGGTTGACTCTTAACTGCCCCTCAAGAGCAATTAGGGATGGGCAATAAATGCTGGCAAAGCCTGCGACGCCCACATCCCATGAACAAATATTTAAAAACCTGTCTTGTGAGTATCTCCCTCCCTTGTTGTAGATGTTGTCGCTCCTCTCCGATCTCATGCAGATGATTGCTGGTACGCTGGAGTTCCTGTGTAATCTGTTGCTGGATCTCAACTTTCGTCCGAGTCTGCCTTTCCAGACTCGCTTTCTCTTCCGTGCCAGCTGCTTCCTAGCATTCAGTTCTCCATTCACTTTGTCAAGTTCTATTTTTCATTGGTTTAAAGCAAATGACTGCGGATGCTGGACTCTGAAACCAAAAAGAAAATGCTGGAAAATCTCAGTATCTGTAGGGAGAGAAAAGAGCTAACGTTTCGAGTCCAGATGATCCTTCGTCACAGCTTTGACAAAGGTTCATCTGGACTTGAAACGTTGGATAGAGTTTTTCCCAGGGCAGAGGGGTCAATTACTAGGGGGCATAGGTTTAAGGTGCGAGGGGCAAGGTTTAGAGTAGATGTACGAGGCAAGTTTTTTTACACAGAGGGTAGTGGGTGCCTGGAACTCGCTGCTGGAGGAGGTGGTGGAAGCAGGGACGATAGTGACGTTTAAGGGGCATCTTGACAAATACATGAATAGGATGGGAATAGAGGGATGCGGACCCTGGAAGTGTAGAAGATTTTAGTTTAGATGGGCAGCATGGTCGGCACAGGCTTTGTTGACCCGAAGGGCCTGTTCCTGTGCAGTACTTTGTTCTTTGGGAGTTCAGGGACACGCCCACTGTCCCTGGCTCCTTCACGTGCAAGAAGTGTGTGCAGCTGCAGTTCCTGTTAGACCGTGAGACGGCTCTGGAGCTGCGGATGGACTCACTTTGGAGCATCCGCGATGCTGAGGGAGCCGTGGATAGCACGTTTAGCGAGTTGGTCACATCGTAGATACTTTTCTTTGTTAGCTCTTTTCTCTCCCTACAGACGCTGCCAGACCTGTGAGATTTTCCAGCATTTTCCTTTTGGTTTCAACTTTTCATTTATGTAAATCAGCCATCTCGGTTTGTACCTGTGCTGCCGTGAGTGGGTTGAGCTTGCAGGGTGTTGTTTAATGGGAACATCATTTCCAATAGCTACATCCTGCGTAATTACTTTTGTACGTCTCAAATTATATCCCCCCCCCCCCCCCCCCCCCCCCCCCCCCCCACACGGCTCTGTGTGACTGTAATGACTCTTTCCGGTCATTTTGATTTTCCTCAGGAAGATAGCTCAATACTTTATCCCCAATTTTGAATGTGTGGTGAACGTATTGCATTAACCATTCATCATGTATGTCATTGTATCACGCTCTTGCCCATGAGGGCTCCACCTATGGACCATTGTAAGGTATTACCTGTGATGTATAATGTTGGTGCCTTTGTGGGCTCCGCCCTTGGCTCCTCCCCTTGAGGGTAGGTATAAAGAGCAGCAGCCCTGTAGGCGGCTCTCAGTAGCAGAGCAGTCGCAGGCAGGCACTGTTCTAGTCGATTAAAGCCACAGTTTACATCAGTGGTTCTCAACCTTTTTTAACCATGGACCCCTTTTCGTCTTAATTTTTTTTTGTGGACCCCCATAGCCATTCCACAGAAAAACAAGCTTCTTATATTTTTCACTAACAAAAAAGTAAAGGAATTGTATCAAATATTAAAGAAATAGTAAATGATTATGCTTTATTTTGAAGGAAAACTAATTTATTGCAAATAAACATATTTAACAATTAAATTCTATAGAGCATTATGTACACTAGTAAATAATTCATAATAAACCATTTTAAGATAGGCCTAAGTGAGTAATTAAGAAAAAAATGCAGATTTATTCAATGAGATCCCTGTGGTTGATGCTGCTCAGCGAGTTTTTTTATATTCGGCTCCATCGCGGTCAATGATAGTCGAAGATCACCCTTTTTCACAATGTCGAGTCTATTACGAGCTTTTGATAATAAGTGAAGAACACCACTAAATTCTGATTCAACAAGGTAAGATGATGGAAAAGCTATAACGTAGAGCTGTGCTTTATCCCAGAGTAGTGGGTACTTTTTAGCAGTGTCATTTGTTTTCCATATATTATGCTTTCCATCTTTGAATTTTGCGTGCAATATTTCATCACTTTGTAATTCAATGAGGGTCTCCTGTAAAGAAATGTCTACATTGGCAGCATTAACTTCAAAAGGAATTGCCACCCAAGTTGGTATATCCATCATGAGTAGGTCACTAAACCGAGCTTGCATATTTTCATGCAAATTTTCCAAATATTCAGCATACAATGCAAGGTCATCATCGTGCAAATCGCTGCTAATCGAGGTCAAACAAGGAAACTGTTCAAATGCACGACGTCTGATATTAATTTTGTACAGCGGCAGTTTTCTCAGAAAAGCAGTAATAGCACCTTTACTGGATATGAGATCAGAATGTTTTCCTTCGAGCTGTTTATTAAGTAAATTAATTTTTTCAAATATATCAGATAAGTAAAATACATCACATTTAGCTGCAAGCAGTTGTTCTCCAAGCTGGGTGTTAGCCAGAAATAAGACAATAGAGTCCCAAAGTTCAGTAAAACGATGAAGACAATTCCCCTTTGATAACCACCTCACCTCAGTATGCATTACAAGGCGTTCAAACTCTTCTCCATTTTCTCTGCAGAATTCACGAAAGAGGCGATCTCGAAGAGAATTTGATTTAATATGGTTAACCACTTTTATCACAACACTAAGGGCATCATGCAGACGTCCGCCCAATTGCTTTGCAACTAAGTGTTGACGGTGTATCACACAGTGTATGCAAAATACTTCGGGGACAGCCTTTTTCAAGAATGTAATAAAACCTTTGTATTTGCCAGTCATTTATAGCTCCTGAGAGTTGATAGTTTCAACCGAAATCGTTTCTGCTACTAAAGAAGTTAATGCCGTTAATCCTTCCTTCATTAGCGTGGTAAACTAATCCAAGGGAGATTAGTGGGACAATTAGGGCCACAGCAAATGCACCTTTTTGGTTCTGAGCTCCTTCAGCCCTCAAGGTAAATTAGATAGATTATAATCTCTCTTTGACCTTTGTCAGTGCGAGAGAGAGAGAGAGAGAGTCTAATTTGTTCTGAAGTAGAATTGCTCTATGGACCACTGAAATATCACTGTGGACCCCCAATTCAGTATTTTATTTGTGTGGACCCCCAGTAATGTTACATGGACCCCCAGGGTCCATGTGGACCCCGGTTGAGAACCATTGGTTTACATCTACTCTCTGTTTCGCGTGAATTGATGGTCGCGTCAGAATGCTTCCTCATTGTCCAATTTAATTTGAGGAATGTCGAACTCCGAATCATCTGGATTTATCTCTTCCTCCTTTCTTTCTTGTCAAAGTACCTTTTGAGCATATTAACCTGACACAATGAGTTTTCCGTCTGTCTGAATTCACCTCATTCAGTTTCCTTTCAATCTGATAAGGCCTACGAAATTTTGCTTTCAATGGCTCCCCTATCAAGTGGTAACAAACTAGTCCCTTCTCCCCACTCACAAAATTACTAATTTCTGATTTCTTCTCGTCCTCTTTCTTCATCACCTGTTGTGACAATTCCAAATGTTTTCTGACAAACACACACCAGCCCTAGTTAATGTCTCCCTAAAGTTTGACACATAGTCCAATAACGTAGTCTCTGACGGCTGGCTCAGCTGGTTTAGCGCAGTTGGCTAGAACAAGGCCAGCAGCACGGTTCAATTCCCGTACCGGCCTCCCCGAACAGGCGCCGGAATGTGGCGACTAGGTGCTATTCACAGTAACTTCATTGAAGCCTACTCGTGACAAGCGATTATTATTATTATTGTTATTATTCTCTGATCAATTTAAGTGGTCCTTTCATCTCATATCACCTCATGACCAAAAATCTATTTGAATGGACTGAATTTAGCTGATTCATTAGGTGCATCCCTAATTGCAAATAGAACAAATGGGATTTGTTCACCCCAATCCTCTGGATAATCCTGACTACAAGCTCTCAACATGGTCTTTAGAGTTTTATCCATCTTTCTAATTTAGGATGATGAATGATTGAGTTAAATTGCTTTGCTCCTAATCTATCCATAGCTTCCTTGAATAACTTTGGCAGAAAAACTGGATCCCGGTTCTTCTTGAATTTCTTTTGATAGTCCATGCCTCGTAGAAAATGTGGTTAGCTCCTCTCCAACCCGCTTAGATGTTTCTTAATGGAATTGCCTTCAGGAATCGAGTAGACACGTCCATTATAGTCCACATAATAGGTTTTGTGGCAGCAATTTTGTGGTTAGCCCTGCTGCCTCACGGCACCGATGCCCCAGGTTCGATCCCGGCTCTGGGGCACTGCCCGTGTGGAGTTTGCACATTCTCCCCGTGTCTGTGAGGGTTCCACCCCCACAACCCAAAGATGTGCAGGCTAGGTGGATTGGCCACGCTAAATTGCCCCTTAATTGGAAAAAAAAATTATTGGGTACACTAAATTTAATTTTTTAAAAATAATAGATTTCTCGATATTGAAGATATTGAGGGATATGGGGGATAGTGTGGGGAAATGGTGCTGAGGTAAATCGGACAATGATCTCATTGAATGGTTGAGCAGGCTCGATGGGCCGATTGGCCGACTGCAACTCCGATTTGTTATGGTCTCTGTGCCTAGGACAGGAAGCAGTGAGCAGGGATCTGTCAATCAGCTTGAATCAGCACCTTCAGGAGAATTGGGAGGGTGAATATTAGATACAGCAGAGTGAGAATGGAGGGAGAGTGTGTGGGATGGAGATTTACAGCTTTTGGGGAATGAGAGAGGAAAGAATGTTCCAGAGAAACTAGAATTGTCTGTTCTGAATTTCTATCCTGTACTGACGGTGATGATTCAAATTATTTTTACAGGATATTAGAAGAGGAGGAATTACAGACAGAAATCTCCATTGTCGCGTCTCACTTTGACTGAATCCTTGGGATCTGATTATCATCGGCCTTTGAATCTCGAAGGAGTAATATTTGCCGGATCTGTCGGCATCAAAAGATTTTAACCATCAGTGTGACTGGAAAAGCACCGAGACACACACACCCAAGTGAGAGTGTTCCAGAACACTGACTGTGGAAAGAGCTTTAACCAGTTACACAGCCTGAAAACACATCACCATTCACAGCGGGGAGGGACTGTACACGTGTTCTGGGTGTGGACGAGGCTTCAGCTGATTGTCCGACCTGGAGAGACACGAGGAGACCCAAAACATGGAGAAACCGTGGAAATGTGGGGACTGTGGGAAGGGATTCAGAGCCCCATGTTTGCTGGAAGCTCATCGACGCGTTCACACTGGGGAGAGGCCGTTCACCTGCTCTCACTGTGAGAAGGGATTCACTTGCTTATCCAACCTGCAGGCACACCAGCGAGTTCACACTGGGGAGAGGCCGTTCACCTGCTCTCAGTGTGGGAAGGGATTCACTCAGTTATCCCAGCTGCAGACACACCGACGAGTTCACACTGGCGACAAGCCATTTACCTGCTCTCAGTGTGGGAAGGGATTCAGACAGTCATCCACCCTGCAGAGACATCGACGCATTCACACTGGGGAGAAGCCATTCACCTGCTCTCAGTGTGGGAAGGGATTCACTCAGTTACCCAGCCTGCAGTCACACCAGCGAGTTCACACTGGGGAGAGGCCGTTCACCTGCCCTCAGTGTGAGAAGGGATTCAGTTGCTTACCCAACCTGCAGAGACATCAGCGAGTTCACACTGGGGAAAAGACGTTCACCTGCTCTCAGTGTGGGAAGGGATTCAGTCAGTTATCCAACCTGCAGTCACACCAGCGAGTTCACACTGGGGAGAAGCCGTTCTCCTGCTCTCAATGTGGGAAGGGATTCAATCAATCGTCAAACCTACGGACACACCAGCGAGTTCACACTGGGGAGAGGCCGTTCACCTGCTCTCAGTGTGAGAAGTTATTCAGAAATTTATCCATGTTGCAGAAACATCAGCGAGTTCACACTGAGGAGAAGCCATAATGTGGGAAGGGATTTTGTGATTCATCGCAGCTGCTGAGACACCAACAGGTTCAGTAGAAATACCAAGGGCTGGACTCTGCTGTTATTGGTTATGCTGTCAATTAAATCCAGGACTGCATTTTATTCATTCTGACAATGGGGAGGGTTGGAGGGTTTCTTTCTGCTGGACTGGCCGGTCTCATGACTTTGCCTCCTGTGGGCTGATGCTGTTTGAGCCTTCTTGCAAATACCTGGTTTCAAATTTCACAAGGATCACAGCGGGTGTTTGGAAGTTAGAAGACACTTAGTTCCCATTTCTGTTTGGAACCCTCCAAAACATGCCAGGTTGCCATGAAGATGGGCAGTGGTAGTTGCATGGCTCTTTTGTTTAATTTATCTGGATGTTTCTCACATAAGGAAATTCATGGTACGAGAGGCAAGTTGTCTGTAGTAGACTGGGAACTTACAATAAAACGTATGACAATAGACAGGCAATCAAGAACATTTAAAGAATTATTACATATTTACATAAAATATAAGTTCCTTTGAGGAACAAAATTCCAACAGGAAAATGATGCAGCCGTGGCTAACAGGTTTAAAGATTCCATCAGATCAAGGGAAGAGGCTCATAACGTGGAAAAAATAGGAGTAAGCTGAGGACTGGGAACTTGTTTTAGAATTCAGCAAAGGAGGACCAAGAAACTGATAAAGAGAAAATAGAATATGAGAGCAAACTGGGGAGAAACATAAAAACCGACTGGAAAAGCTCCTATAGGAATGTGAAAAGGAAAAGATTAGCAAAGACCAATGTGGGTCTATTCCAGGCAGAGACAGGAGAGTTTATAATGGGGAATAAGGAAATGGCAGAGAAACTAAACAATGTGTGTCTGTCTTCACGGAGGAAGATACAGAAATTGTCCGCAAAACACCAGAGAACCAAGGGGACTAGTGAGCACGAGGAACTGAAAGAGATTAGTATTAGTGAAAAAGTAGCACTGGAGAAATTAATGGGATTGAAAGTTAATAAATCCCCAAAAGCTGATGCTCTACATCCCAGAGTGTTGAAAGAGGCGACTGTAGAGATAGTGGATACATTGGTGATCATCTTTCAAAATTCTATAGATTCTGGAATGGTTCCTGCGGACTGGAAGGTGGTCAATGTCACCCCACTATTTAAGGGGGGAGAGAGAAAACGGGGAACCACAGACCCATTAGCCTGACATCAGTAGGAGGGAAAATGCAACAATCTATTATAAAGGATGTGATAACATTCGGATTAGGAGCTGGCCACTCGGCCCCTCGAGCCTGCTCCACTATTCAATAAGTTCCTGGCTGATCTGATTGTAACCTCAACTCCACATTCCCGCTGACCCCCCGATAACCTTTCACCCCCTTGCTGATCAAGAATATGTCCCGGTCTGTCATAAAATATTCTGCTTCCACTGCCCTTTGAGGAAGAGAGTTCCAAAGAAGTGAGTCCAATTTCTAGATTCTCCCACAAGAGGAAACATCCTTTCCACATCCTCCCTGTCGAGGCCCCTCAGGATCTTATACGGTTCAATCAAGTCACCTAAACTCCATCGGACACAAGCCCAGCCTGTCCAATCATTCCTCATAAGACCAGCCTCCAATTCCAGGTATGAGTCCAGTAAACCTTCTCTGAACTGCTTCCAACACATTGACATCATTCCTTAAATGAGAGCAATACTGTACACAGTGCCCCAGATGTGGTCTCACCAATGTCCTGTAGAACTGAAGCATAACCTCCCTACTTTTGTATTCAATTCCCCTCACAATAAACAATAACATTCTATTAGCTTTCCTAATTACTTGCTGTACCTGTACACTCGCCTTTTGTGATTCATGCTCTTGGACACCCAGATCCCTCGGAGTCTCAGAGCTCTGCAATCTTTGTTTTTATTCCTCCTGCCAAAATGGACAATTTCACATTTTCCCACATTATTCTGCATCTCCCAGACCTTTTCCCACTCACTTAACCTATCTATATCCCTTTGTAACCTCCTTATGTCCTCTTCACAATTTACTTTCCTACCTATCTTTGTATCATTGGAACATAGGAGCAGGAGTTGGCCATTCAACCCATCAAGCCTGTTCTGCCATTCAATGCGATGCTGGCTGACCATCCACTTCAATTCATTTTTCCCCACACTATCCCCATATCCCTTTGTGTTATTGGTAGTTAGAAATCTGTCAGTCTCTGCTTTAAACACACTCAGTGACTGAGCTCCCACAGCCCTCTGGGGTAGAGAATTTCAAAGATTCACAACCTTCTGAGTAAAGAAATGTCTCCTCCGAGACCAGTCCCATGTGGCTTCCCCCTTATTTTGAAATTGTGTCCCCTGGTTCTAGACTCCCCAACCCGGGGATACATCTCACCTGCACCCACCCTGTCTATTCCTTTAAATATTTCATAAGTTTCATTGAGATCTTGTGTCTTATTATTCGTAACTCTAGAGAACGCAGGCCCGGTTTCCCCAATCTCTCTCTTCATAGGACATTCCTGCCATCCCCCGAAGAACCTTCATTACACTCCCTCTGTGACAATAATATCTTCCTAAGGTAAGGGCAGTAAAACTGCGCTCAATACTCCAGCTGTGGTCTAACCAAGTTCTATACAATGGGTATATTCTGGCCGGTTTCACCACTTTGCTTCCAATGGGCTGATGCTCTTTGAGCCTGGGAGAGCACATTTCCACTGGAATGATCCACAAAAGCTGATGAGGGACATTTATTTTACCCTGAATAACAAATTATGTTTTTCCTTCCACTACAGGTAGATCTAAACTAAATACATTTGTCTCTGTTCCATTGAGTCTACAGCACAGGGCCAGGCCAGTCAGCTCAATAGGTCTCTTCATGCTCCACATGAACCTTCACCCACCCCTCTTTGTCTCCCCTTCTCAGCATATCCTTCTATTCCTTTCTCCCTCATGTATGTATCTAGCTTCCCCTTCAATGTGTTCATGCTGTTCATCTCAACCACTCACTGGTAGCAAGTTCCAGATTCTCACCCACTCAAAGAACAAACAAAGAACAAAGAAAAGTACAGCACAGGAACAGGCCCTTCGGCCCTCCAAGCCTGCGCCGACCATGCTGCCCGTCTGAACAAAAATATTCTACACTTCCTGGGTCCGTATCCCTCTCTTCCCATCCTATTCATGTATTTGTCAAGATGCCCCTTAAACGTCACTATCGTCCCTGCTTCCACCACCTCCTCCGGCAGCGAGTTCCAGGCACCCACTACCCACTCGGTCGGTAAAGAGGTATCTTATGAAATCTTTATTGGAATATTGAACCCCTAAAAGCATTTGTAACAAAGGGATAAATTGTCAGCGCGGATAGAGATAAATGTGTGTGTCCTGATAGACATTACAGACACTTGGTTGAAACGTGACCAAGGCTGGGTTCCAAATGATGGCCTGTATTCAGAATGCAGGAAGCTAGTAAAAGGTGACGGGGTCACTCCTGTTAAGTAAGGATTACATTAGTTTGGTACTGAGAGAACATCTTAGCTTGAAAGAACAGGATGTAGAATCACTTTGGGTCAAGATAAGAAACAGTAAAGATAAAATGCCTCTTGTGGGAATAATTAATGAGCCTCCTAACAGTAA
The DNA here is from genome assembly GCF_902713615.1 of Scyliorhinus canicula. Taxonomy (NCBI): domain Eukaryota; kingdom Metazoa; phylum Chordata; class Chondrichthyes; order Carcharhiniformes; family Scyliorhinidae; genus Scyliorhinus; species Scyliorhinus canicula. The sequence continues at coordinate 112,548,695 of NC_052162.1, read as the reverse complement.
TTACACTGTAGGTAGAGTGTACAGGAAATATTAAGTAAGGCTTGTAATTAATGTACCACAATAATCATGGGTGACTTTAAGCAAATGTAGATTGAGAGAATCAGATTGGAAAGATATCCTGAAACATGGGTTCATAAATGTTTTTGGAGAGAATTTTGTAGTGCAGTTCCTTCTGGATTCAAACAGGGAGCAATCTATCTGAGGCTTCAATGTGCAGTGAGACAAGATTAATGAAAAAACGTGGTGATGGAGCATCTAGGTAACAGTGATCATAATATTGTAGAAAAGTTCATGTTCAGTCATTTTAATTTTGGTTCAGTTATCATAGAACCAATGTGCATCATAATAATATACCAATCTTTATTGTCACAAGTAGGCTCACATTAACACTGCAATGAAGTTACTGTGAAAAGCCCCTAGTCGCCACATTCTGGAGCTTGGTTGGGTTCACAGAGTGAGAATTCAGAATGTCCAGATTACCTAACAGCACGTCTTTCAGGACTTGTGGGAGGAAACTGGAGCACCCGGAGGAAACCCACGCAGACGCAGGGAGAACGTGCAGACTCCACACAGTGACCCAAGCCGGGAATCGAACCTGTGACCCTGCCGCTGTGATGCAACCGTGCTGACCACTGTGCTGCCGTGTTGCCCAATCAATTCACTCAAAATAGTATCATGCTATGCGAGTGTCTGTCTTCAGGTGCACTCCTCCTTGACAAGTGACTTGTGCCATATTGTCTGAAGCCAAAGTAGGGTTACGTTATGGTTTTACCACAGGACTAATGCTGAATGAGAATCTATTACATTTTATGGCAAGATAATAATCTTTATTCGCAAGTAGGATTAAATTAAATTAAGTTAGGCACAGGGCTAAATTGCTGGCTTTGAAAGCAGACCAAGGCAGGCCAGCAGCACGGTTCAATTCCCGTACCAGCCTCCCCGAACAGGCGCCGGAATGTGGCGACTAGGGGCTTTTCACAGTAACTTCATTGAAGCCTATTCGTGACAATAAGCGATTTTCATTTCATTTCATTCTCAAATTAACACTGCAATGAAGTTACTGTGAAAAGTTTCTAGTCGCCAGATTAGTCGCCAGATCGGATTAGGGAATACATGTGATGTTTCCCGTAGTTTAATTGTGTCAATGTTGGAGAAATGCTATGTCTTAAATCATACTCATTTTTCAACTTAAAGTGAAATCGTCACTTTCCTTCAAAGTATACACAGATTTTCTGCGTGGGTGTGGGTTTTATTATCAGTTTCTGTAATGGTGTTTTAGTTATGTAGTTTCTGTGAATTTTACTTCCTATGAACATGTAATTTATTAATAGAAAATGGTATTTTGTAATGTGTATCTTGTTACTTGAACTTTAGTACATCAATCGCCTTTATGGATTTATTTTCTATGTTTTATAGTAATTGCTGTTTAGTTTAAGATTGTGTATCTTGTGTACTTTCAGTTATTTGTATTTAAGTAACTTGCTTCAGGCATCAGCCGTCACTAAGAAGTTACACATAACACCTGAGATGCATCATCTCGGCACAGTGACACAGTGGTTAGCACTGCTGCTTTACAGCACCAGGGACCAAGTTCAATTCTGCCCTTGGGTGACTGTGTGGAGTTTGCTCTTTCCCCTGTGTCTGCGTGGGTTTCCTCCGGGTGCTCCAATTCCCTCCCACAGCCCAAAGATGTGCCGGTTGGGTGGATTGGCTGTGCAAAATTACCCCTTTGTGTCCAAAGATGTGCAGGTTAGGTGGGGTTACGGAGATAGGGTGGGCTGAGGTAGGGGTCTGTTTTAGAGGGTAGGTGCAAACTCGACGGGCCGAATGACCTCCTGAACCGTGTGGCATTCTATAGTTCTCTGGTATCCATGAGGACGATGAGCCTGACGAATATCAATCATGAAGTGACACCAACCATCCTCTTATTACAACTCTGTCGACACAATTTACCTGTGTTGCCTTGTTATCTCAGTACCAAAGCGGTAAACTTAATATAAAGCAGGGGACAGCAATCGCTTTTTGGCTAAGATCAAACCCAAGATGAGATGCAATGCATTTTCTTGTCAGCTTGGATCTTGTATGTCTCTCTTGTGGAGAGCTTAAATGGGATTCAATTTGAATTGGGTTTTGGAGCAAGCATTGAGACGGATGAAGGGCTTCCCCTGTCCACTCTGTGCATTGGATTTGTAACTTTTAAGGATGGGATCAAAATAATTTAAAGAAAAGGATGTTACCCCAAGTGACTTGAGATGCTGCGCAACCAATTAGGAGTTAATAGGAAGTGACATCTGCAAAGGTGACCAAGTTAATGGGAAGTGACATCAGCAAGATGGCAGAGTTAATGGGAAGTGACATCAGCAAAGGTGATCAAGTTAATGGGAAGTGACATCAGGAAGGTGCCCATGTTAATGCAATATGACATCAGCAAGGTGACCAACATCCTTCGGAGACGAATTGGACACCATTTAACCAATCAGGGACTGTTCATGTGCTGCTTGGGCCAATCAGAACTGCAGGATACTACCGACCTGAATAGACGCAGCTGCTAGAAAGGGTTAATGAGCTATAATTCTCTGGAGCTCGGTGCACAACACAACATGAAGTAAAAAGATAGACTTTGGTCAACAGAACAAGAGATAGTGCCACAGTCACCCAGAAGTCGAGATCCACTGCCTTTGTTAATTATTGTGATTTTGTACTTTTACAATTAACTTAATAAATTCTGTGACAACATTCCTGTCCCCGGAATGGTCTGTAACTAGTCAGGAGCTGTAGGTTCCTTTTAGACACTTGATACTTGACCTCATCGTCACCATTCTGCCTGCTGCAGATGAATCTGTTAATGACAATATCGGGTTGTGTGGCACTACACCGTGCTAAATGGAATAGACTTCGAACAAATCTAATAATTCAAGACTGGGCCATCCATGAGGTACTGTGGGCCATCAGCAGCAGCAGAATTGTATTCAACCACAACCTGCAACCTCATGGCCTGGCATATCCCCCACTCTACCATTACCACCAAGCCAGGGGATCAACCCTGGTTCAATGATGAGTGCAGGAGAGCGTGCCAGGGGAAACATCAGGCATACCGAAAAATGAGGTGTCAACCTGGTGAAGCTACAGGACTACTTGTGTGCCAAACAACATAAGCAGCAAGTAAGACAGCTAAGCAATTCCACAATAAATGCATCAGATCTAAGCTCTGTAGTCCTGCCACTTCCAGCGGTGAATGGTAGTGGGCAATTAAACAACTCACTGGAGGAGGCTCCACAAATATCCCCATTCTCAATAGTGAAGCCCAGCATATATGTGCAAAAGGATGAGGTATTTGCAACAATGTTCAGCCAGATGTGCCGAGTGGCAGATCCATCTTGGTCTCCTTGCATCACAGATGTCAGTCTTCAGCCAATACAATTCACTCCAAGTGGTATCAAGGTACGGCTGAAGGCACTGGATACAGCAAAGGCTGACAATATTCCAGCAATAGTACTGAAGTCTTTGCTCCAGAACTTGCCACACTCCTAGCCAAGCTGTTCCAGTACAGCTACAACACTGGCATCTACATGGCAATGTAGAAAATTGTCCAGCTGCATCCTGTACACAAGAAACAGGACAAATGCAACCCAGCCACAATTACCCCCCTATCAGCCTGCTCCATCATCAGCAAAGTGATGGAAGGAGTCGTGAATCGTGCTATCAAGTGGTACTTAAGACCATAAAACATAGGAGTGGAAGTAAGGCCATTCGGCCCATCGAGTCCACTCCGCCATTCAATCATGGCTGATGGGCATTTCAACTCCACCTACCAGCATTCTCCCCGTAGCCCTTAATTCCTCACGACATCAAGAATTTATCTATCTCTGCCTTGAAGCCATTTAGCGTCCCGGCCTCCACTGCACTCTGCGGCAATGAATTTCACAGGCCCACCACTCTCTGGCTGAAGAAATGTCTCCGCATTTCTGTTCTGAATTTACCCCCTCTAATTCTAAGGCTGTGCCCACGGGTCCTCGTCTCCTCGCCTAACGGAAACAGTTTCTTTGCGTCCACCCTTTCTAAGCCATGTATTATCTTGTAAGTTTCTATTAGATCTCCCCTTAACCTTCTAAGCTCCAATGAATACAATCCCAGGATCCTCAGCCGTTCATCATATGTTAGACCTGCCATTCCAGGGATCATCCATGTGAATCTCCGCTGGACACGCTCCAGTGCCAGTATGTCCTTCCTGAGATGTGGGGCCCAAAACTGGACACAGTACTCCAAATGGGGCCTAACCAGAGCCTTATAAAGGCTCAGTAGCACATCGCTGCTTTTATATTCCAACCCTCTTGCGATAAATGACAACATTGCATTCGCTTTCTTAATCACAGATTCAACCTGCATGTTTACCTTTAGGGAATCCTCGACTAGCACTCCCAGATCCCTTTGTACTTTGGCTTTATTAATTTTCTCATCGTTTAGAAAGTAGTCTATGCTTGGATTCTTTTTTTCCAAAGTGCAAGACCTCACATTTTCTCACGTTGAATTGCATCAGCCATTTCCTGCACCACTCTCCCAAACTGTCTAGATCCTTCTGCAGCCTCCCCACTTCCTCAGCACTACCTGCCTGACCACCTAACTTCGTATCATCGGCAAACTTCGCTAGAATGCCCCCAGTCCCTTCATCCAGATCATTAATATATATAGTGAACAGCTGCGGCCCCAATACTGAACCCTGTGGGACACCGCTGGTCACCGGCTGCCATTCCGAAAAAGAACCTTTTATCCCAACTCTCTGCCTTCTGTCAGACAGCCAATCCTCAACCCATGCCAGTAGCTCACCTCGAACACCATGGGCCCTCACCTTACTCAGCAGCCTCCTGTGTGGCACCTTATCAAAGGCCTTTTGGAAATCCAGATAGACCACATCCACTGGGTTTCCCTGGTCTAACCTACTTGTCACCTCCTCAAAGAATTCTAACAGGTTCGTCAGGCACGACCTCCCCTTACTAAATCCATGTTGACTTGTTCTAATCCGACCCTGCTCTTCCAAGAATTTAGAAATCTCATCCTTAACGATCGAGTCTAGAATTTTACCAACGACCGAGGTTAGGCTAATTGGCCTATAATTTTCCATCTTTTGTCTTGATCCTTTCTTGAACAAGGGGGTTACAACAGCGATCTTCCAATCGTCCGGGACTTTCCCTGACTCCAGTGATTTCTGAAAGATCTCAACCAACGCTTCCGCTATTTCTTCAGCCACCTCCCTCAGAACTCTAGGATGTAGCCCATCGGGGCCAGGAGATTTGTCAATTTTAAGACCTTTTAGCTTTTTTAGCACCATCTCTTTTGTAATGGCAACCATACTCAACTCAGCCCCCTGACCCTCTATAATTTTTGGGATATTACTCATGTCTTCCACTGTGAAGACAGACGCAAAGTACTTATTAAGTTCTCCAGCCATTTCCTCGTCTCCCATCACTAGCCTTCCGGAATCAGTTTGAATTGGCCCAATGTCTACTTTGGCCTGTCGTTTGTTTCTTATGTATTGAAAGAAACTTTTACTATCATTACTCATTTTACTATACTTACTCAGCAATAACCTGCTCATAGACGTTCAGTTTGGGTTTGGCCAGGATCACTCAGCTCGTGACCTCATTACAGCCTTGGGTAAAACATGGACAAAAGAGCTGAATGCCCGAGGTGAGAGTGACTGCCCTTGACATCTAGGCAGCATTTGACCGCATATGGCACCAAGGAGCCCTAGCTAACGGGAGCCAATGGGAATTGGGGCAAAATCTCCGCTGGTTGGAGTCAGACCTGGTACAAAGGAAGATGGTTGTGGTGGTTGGAGGTCAATCATCTCCGCTCAGGACATCACTGCAGGGGTTCATAGAACATAGAACAGTACAGCACAGAACAGGCCCTTCGGCCCTCGATGTTGTGCCGAACAATGATCACCCCACTTAAACCCACGTAACCCAACAATCCCCCCATTAACCTTACACTACGGGCAATTTAGCATATCCAATCCACCTAACCCGCACATCTTTGGACTGTGGGAGGAAACCGGAGCACCCGGAGGAAACCCACGCACACACGGGGAGGACGTGCAGACTCCACACAGACAGTGACCCAGCTGGGAATCGAACCTGGGACCCTGGAGCTGTGAAGCATTGATGCTAACCACCATGCTACCGTGAGGCCCCAAAGGTTCCTCAGGGTAGTGTCCTAGTCCCAACCATCTTCAGCTGCTTCATCAATGATCTCCCTTCCATCATAAGGTCAGAAGTGGGGATGTCTGTGGATGACTGTACAATGTTCAGCACCATTCGAGAATCCTCAGATAATGAAGCAGTCCATGTCCAAATACAGCAAGACCTGCAAATATCTAGGCTTGGACTAACAAGTGGCAAGTTACATTTGCACCAAAAAAGTGCCAAGCAATGACCTACAAGAAAGGATCTAACCATCGCCCCTTGGCGTTCAATGGCCTTAAATCGCTGAATCTCTACAATCAACATCCTGGGCGTTACCATTGATCAGAAGCTGAACTAGACTAGCCATATTAATACTGTGGTTACCAAGGCAGGTCAAAGGCTAGGAATTCTACGGCGAGTAACTCACCTCCTGCATCCTCCCCTAAAGCCTGTCCACTATTTACAAGGCACAAGTCGGGAGTGTGATAGAATACTCTTCACTTGCCTGGATGAGTGCAGCTCCAACAACACTCAAGATGCGCAACACCATCCAGCACAAAGCATCCCGCTTGATTGCTCCTCCTTCCACAAACATTCAAACCCTCTACCACCGATGAACATTGGTAGCCATGTGCAACATCTACAAGATGCACTGCAGTAACTCACCAAGGTTCCTTTAACAGCACCTTCCAAACCCATGACCACTACCAGAAGGACAAGAGAAGTGATACTTGGGAACACAACCACCTGTAGGTTTCCCTTCCAAGTCAGTGACCACCCTGACTTGGAAACAGATCGCCGTTCCTTCACTGTCGCTGGGGCAACACCCTGGAACTCACTCCCTAACAGCACAGTGGGTGTACCTACACTCGTCTGCAGCGGTTCAAGAAGGCAACTCACCATTACCCGCTGAAGGGCACCTCGGGATGGGCAATAAATGCTGGTCCAACAAGACGCCCACATCCCGTAATTGAATTAAATAAATAATAACTTTCACAACTCATTCTTTCTTTTAGTTTAAATTTAAAGTGCTCAATTATTTTTTCTTCCAATGAAGGAACAATTTAGCATGGCCAATCCACCGACCCTGCACATCTTTGGGTTGTGGGGATGAGACCCACACAAATATGGGGGGAATGTGCAAACTCCACACGGGACAGTGACCCAAGGCTGGCATCGACCTGGGTCCCCGGCACCATGAGGCAGCGGTGCTAGCCACTGTGCCACGGTGCCGCCCCACTTCACAACACATTCTGACGTGTCATTGATTTGAGTATTACAAATGAGGTTGGAGCCAAACCCAGATCTTCCAATAGGATCGAATTTTACATTCCGTTTGGGTATCCTGCACTAACAGTGATGGCTTTTGTAAACTCCTTTTACAGGATATTAGAAGGGGAGGATTTACAGACAGAAATCTCATATCAAACATCAGGTCAAGATCTGACAGTCACTCAATTCATGGGAGCTGAATATCATAGATCTTTGAATTTAGAAGGAGAAATGTTTGTCTGTTCTTCTGCTGACAGAGATGTTTAAACATCACCGAGTGTACAGACACTGAGACAGGCTCATCCGAGTGAGGCATCACTAAAAAAAATCCAATTTATATTCTTCAGCTCACCCAAAGATGGAAATTTCAGCCCACAATTCTGCATCTTGTATTTTTTTAATGTTTTGTTCGCCCGTTAAATATCCTCAACCGTTGGACATTTCATTACAGAACTCAGCTCAAAGACATCAGAACTTGCGTCCGGCCTTGTCTGTGTGCCCAGCCAATCCAATTGGCCAATTCAACTTTGCAGCTGCTCAGTCCCAGCTTTGGAAACATCTTCATCTTTCGGTGAGGCTCCAGCCCCATTGACTGTGACAGGGTTCATACTGTCTCCGTGAGATTGTTGATGTAAAGTCACATCAGACCCACACTGCCCGATTTCCAATCCAATTTATTTAAAGGTCCCAGAAGCCTGACTCCAAACCTTAAATATTGTTCTGATCCTGTCAATAACATTGTTTTGGAACGCACTCGTACCACCACATAGGCAGTCGTCAACATGCATTATAAAGATGCCCCAGAGTTTCCTGCCATGGCAGCACGGTAGCATTGTGGATAGCACAATGGCTTCACAGCTCCGGGGTCCCAGGTTCGATTCCGGCTTGGGTCACTGTCTGTGCGGAGTCTGCACATCCTCCCCGTGTGTGCGTGGGTTTCCTCCGGGTGCTCCGGTTTCCTCCCACAGTCCAAAGATGTGCAGGTTAGGTGGATTGGCCATGATAAATTGCCCTTAGTGTCCAAAATTGCCCTTAGTGTTGGGTGGGGTTACTGGGTTATTGGGATAGGGGGAGGTGTTGACCTTGGGTAGGGTGCTCTTTCCAAGAGCCGGTGCAGACTCGATGGGCCGAATAGCCTCCTTCTGCACTGTAAATTCTATGATTAAAGCACGGCAGCTTCTGCCTTCAGGTGGAGACAGTCCGACTTGAATAAAACTGATCTAACTGAGAAGTACCATACACTCTGAAACATCGTTCAATGGGGTTGCACAGTGGCCCAATGTTTAGCACTGCTGCCTCACGGTGCCAAGGACCCAGGTTTGATCCCGGCCCCTAGTCACTCTGTGTGGAGTTGGCACATTCTCCCCATATCTGCATGGGTCTCACCCCCACAACCCAAAAAGATGTGTCGGGGAGGTGAATTGGCAACGCTAAATTGCGCCTTAATTGAAAAAAAAGAAAATGACATGAAAAGGGCCAAAGAAATTTCAGAATGACCTTTCCCGCTGTGGGTGAGTCCACTCTGACCTCTTTGTCTCCTGAGACTTCTTAAAATCCCTGAGACACTAACCTCGCCTTTGCCTTAAGTTCCATCTGGTTGGACCATTTCTGCTCAGATCCATTGATGTGATGATGCTGGCTCAACCCTATCTGGGACCTCTGACACGCCAAACACACTCCCTGCCTAACTCTTTCTGTTTAGCCTCCCGTATGGCTTTAACTCATTTAATAATAGTTGTGGTGAATGTGATTCACACTATATATAGTTGCCAATATCACGCCATGTATATATGTTCGTTATCTACCCATTGTAAGTGCAGTTGCACTATCTGATCACCAGGGGGAGTCGCTCTGAGAGTACGCGAGAGTTTGTACTGGGCTCCTCCCTTGGCTCCGCCCAGGACTCCTCCCCCTGGGACCGTTGTATAAAAATCAGTGCCTTAGAGCCAGCCTGCCATTTCATCTGAAGTTCAACGACGAATAGGCTGGCTCTATTGTAAGTGTATTAAAGCCTCTGTTCAGATCCAACTACACGTGTTCGCTGAATTGATGGTTCCATCAATAATAATCTTTATTATTGTCACAAGTAGGCTGACATTAACACTGCAATGAAGTTACTGTGAAAAGCCCCAAGTCGCCACACTCCGGCGCCTGTTTGGGTACACAGAGGGAGAATTCAGAATGCCCAATTTACCTAACAAGCACGTCTTTCTGAACTTGTAGGAGGAAACCCACGCAGACATGGGGAGAACGTGCAGATTTCACACAAGCAGTGACCCAAGTCGGGAACCAAACCTGGGACTCTGGCGCTGTGAAGCAACAGTGCTAACCACTATGCTACCGTGCCACCCATATATCAGCAGCGACAAAAACCCTCTCAGTCACGGGGACTTCAACATCGCCCCCCCCCCCCCTCCCCAAACACATCCTTGGTGTAAAACCGACAATTCCCTGCCTGAAATATTCCAGTTATTGAAATTACTTCGAATGGACGTCAAAGAGACAGACCAGAAACAGATCCCCGAGGTACCGAGGAGGCCCCAGTGGTCTAAAACAAACAATACTCACCCCAGTGTCTGCTGTCCACGGGGACTTTCCTTTAATCAGAGCCGTCAGTGGATCCTGTTCCTGACACCAGGTTGTTGTGGGACAAATGTCACTCGGAGTCCAGAGTTGGTTAAAGTTTGGGAATCTTTATTACAAACATTCAGGGGAATGCTTCAGGGAACTGAAGCATCTCAAGGAGTAGTTACAATAACACACATTTATACACAGTACAGCTGCAGCTGTTCTGTCTGCAAGTTAGTGGGAAAGTACAGGACGCAAAGGAAACAACTCGATAACAGCTCACTTATCGGCTATAGTGACTTCATCCCTCACAAAACACATCCAGGGAAACAATAGCCAGACCAGTAATCCAGAGACGAAAGGGAAAATGCTGGGAAATCTCAACAAGTCTGGCAGCATCTGTAGAGGGAGAAAAGAGCCAACGTTTCGAGTCCGATGACTCTTTGTCAAAGCTGCTGTAATCCAGAGACCCAGGGTAATGCAATAGGGATCCAGGTTCAGCAGATGGTGACATTTTGCATTTGTTTAAAATCTGGAATTAAAAGCTATTGATGACCATGAAAGCATTGTCGATTATTGTAAAAACCCATCTGGTTCACTAATGTCCTTTAGAGAAGGAAATCTGCCATGCTGACCTGGTCTGGCCTACTTGGGACTTCAGATCCACAGCAATGTAGTTGCCTCTTAACTGCAGCCACTCAGTTCAAGGGCAATTAGGGATAGGCAACAAATGCTGGCAGGTGTGAGGTGACAAATGAAGTCCCTGCGAGAATAAATAGTCCAGCCGTCGTGTAACAATAAGCAAAGACTATTAAAGAAAAGACAAATACACTGAAGGAAACCTGCTATTTCTGATAGGTAAAAGGATCATTGTTTAGCCATTTTGTTATAAATGTTAAAGCCCAGTTCAAAAATCATTTTAAAATGGATCCCATCATAGCACTGCAAATACGATCAAACATAACCAGTTTGCAGAAGCACATAGCTTGCAATAATAAAAGCAAAGAATTTGAAACATTTGCAGTCGAACTAGAAGCAAATGCAACATTTCTACTGAGGCTCAAATCAACATTCTAGTTCATATGAACCCTCCATTGTTCAAATGAAAGGAATTGCAGAGTTCAGCACATACCAGTTCAATGATAAAAGCAGAGTTTGCATTCCAATGCATATTTAAGAATTCCACATGCAACATTTATATTAACTTAAAAAGTTCAACGAGATAATGTTGCACATTGAAGACTGACAACCCAATCATCAAATCAAATGTATTGGAAACTCACCCAAACCAATCAGCATGTTACAGGGGCAGAAACAGGTTGACTCAGATTTACAACAGGTTCTTTAAAGTTAGTGGTCCAGTTAGCCATTTTTCATTCATGAATCACCTGATACTATTTGCTTGACGATCTACTATCTTTATTTCGTATTTTCATATTTCTATTTTAACTCTAAGTCTGCGCAAGCTGTTTGGCTTTGAGCAAGAAACCATGGACGCGATTCTCCGCGCCCCACGCCGGGGTGGAAAATTGCGGGAGGGCTGGGCGAATCACGACACGCCGCCCTGGCACCCCCTGTGATTCTCCCATCCCCCCAAAATGGCGTGTCGCGTTTTTAGACAGGCTGCTCGGAGAATCGCCGCTTGCCATTTCTCACGACGACTGGCAATTCTCTGGCCCGGATGGGCTGAGCGGCCTGCCGAACCCGACCGATTCACGCTGGCGCCAACCACACCTGGTCACTGCCGGCGTGAACAGCGCGCGACCTCTGTGTTTGGGGCCTGTGGGGGGCGGAGGGAGGATCGAGCACCACGGGCGTGCTCACGAGATCTCTGGCCCGCGATCGATGCCCACCGATCGTCGGGCCGACGTCTCTAAAAGACGCACTCTTTTCCCTCCGCCGCCCCGCAAGATCAAGCCGCCATGTCTTGCGGGGCAGTGGTGGGGAAGACGGCAACCACGCATGTGCGGGTTGGCGCCGGCCAACCTGTGCATGCGCGGCTGATGTCACTTAGGAGCCGCCGGCCGCGTCATTCCTGGCGCGCCGCTTTGACGCAAGCGTCAAGGCCCGGCGCCCGAGATTCACGCGCCGCCGCTCCTAGCCCTGGGGGGGGGGGGGGGGGGGGGGGGGGAATAGGGGGCGAGGAGCGGCCTCCGACGCCGGAGTGAAACACTCTGGGTTTCACTCCGGCATCGCCTGTTTGTCTCCCTTTGGGAGAATCGCGGCCCATTACTGTATTTTTGAAAGTTCAGATCATTTGTATGGTACTAAGTTTAATTATATCTCTTAAAGTCTTCTGCTGACAGGGGCTTTATTGAGAACATTTGATTTGTTACCACAAGAAGATTTCAAATTCACAATTATAATCAATGATCACCCAATAAAGATTTCATTTTGCATCCGAGATGTGTGGTGCAAATTTGTACTTAGGTGTATTCGACACTGCACTTACCCACGGGTAGAGTTCATCGTACACACAAACAGGACGACTCTACTTCCACACAATTAAAATGCATGAATGTCTCCACTCTAATCCCCATGACCCATTAACCCCACCTAATCTTTTGGACACTAAATGGAAATTTAGCATGGCCAATCCACCTAACCAGCACACCTTTGGACTGTGGTAGGAAACCGGAGCATCCGGAGGAAACCCACGCAGACTCGGGGAGAAAATGCAAACTCCTCACAAATAGTCATCCGAGGCTGAAATTGAACCTGGTCCCTGGAGCTGTGATGCAGCAGTGCTAACCATTGTATCACCGTGCCACCCTGAATACCTGAACTCTGATAGACTTGCCCTGTTCCCAAACAACATCCAAGTTAAATAACCAGCTATAGTTACCATACAATACAGGGGTGATACTCAAGTTTATGAAAACGGCTTCCTCTAGTCGGGGCCGCACGGTAGCATGGTGGTTAGCATAAATGCTTCACAGCTCCAGGGTTCCAGGTTCGATTCCCGGCTGGGTCACTGTCTGTGCGGAGTCTGCACGTCCTCCCCGTGTGTGCGTGGGTTTCCTCCGGGTACTCCGGTTTCCTCCCACAGTCCAAAGATGTGCGGGTTAGGTGGATTGGCCATGCTAAATTGCCCGTAGTGTCCTAAAAAGTAAGGTTAAGGGGGTGGTTGTTGGGTTACGGGTATAGGATTGACACGTGGGTTTGAGTGGGGTGATCATTGCTCGGCACAACATCGAGGGCCGAAGGGGCTGTTCTGTGCTGTACTGTTCTATGTTCTATGTAGTCGAGCAAAGATATTTCAAACTGCCGTTCTGAAGGTTTTCTGCACTGCCTTGGCTCTAAGACTTAGAAACACATGAACATGATGTGCGCCGCCCCCCCCCCCCCCCCGCAAATCTTCTACCCCTTCAAAGAGCCATCTCATCCTTGCCCTTGTGAGGTGTGCTCCACATACAACCTTCAGCTATATCAGCCCCAACCTCACACACGAGATGGAGGCGTTCACTCTCCGGAACACCTCACAACAAAACCCCTCATCCATACCCTCTCCCAACTCTTCCTCCCACTTTGCTTTGATCCCTTCCAGTGGTGCCTTCTCCTCTTCCAAAATAGCTCTGTAAACCGCCAACACTACCCCCTTCTCCAGTCCCCCTGTTGTCAGCACCTCCTCCAGCAATGTGGAGGCCGGCTCTACTGGGAAGCTCCGTATCTCCTTCCTGGCAAAGTCTCGAACCTGCATGTATCTAAATACTTCCCCCTGCTCCAGCCCATACTTCGCTCCCAGCTCCTTCAATCCTGCAAACCGACCCCCAAGAAACAAATCTTTTAGTGTCTTAATCCCCTTCGCCTCCCATTTCCGAAAATTTCTGTCCTACTTCTCTGGCTCAAATCTGTGGTTCCCCTGAATCGACATTTCCCTTGACCCTGCCCTCAACCCGAATTATTGGCAAAACTGCCTCCAAATTCTCAATTACGCTATTAATACCGGACTCCCTGAATATTTCCCCGGGGCTATCGGGAGCGGTGCTGTTGCTAGTGCTTTCAATCCCCACCCCCTGCACAATCTCTCCTCCATTCTGACCCACTGGGAATCAACCCCTCTGACCCAGCTCCGCACCTTCTCCACATTCGCTGCCCAGTAGTAATACATCAGGTTCGGGAGACCCAAACCCCCTGCCTGCCTTCCCCTCTGTAGCAGCACCTTTCTAACTCTGGCCACCTTCCCTCCCCATATGAACGAGGTAATCGTTCCTTCAATCTCTCTAAAAAAATGCCTTTGGCAGGAAAATCGGCAGGCATTGAAAAATAAACAGAAATTGCGGCAACACACTCATTTTAACCGCCTGTACCCGACCTGCCAGTGACAGAGGGAGACCATCCCACCTTGCCAGATCAGCTTTCACCCTCCCCATCAAACTAGAAATGTTGTGCCTACGGAGCCTCCCCCACTCCTGGGCAACCTGCACCCCCAGGTATCTAAAGTGAGTCCTTGCCCTACGGAATGGCAGCTCCCCCACTCATGCCCCCACCCCCGGCCGAGACACTACAAAATACTCACTCTTGTCTAGATTTAATTTGTATCCTGAGAAAGACCCAAACACCCGAAACAGCTCCAGTATTTCCCCTATTGACACACTTGGTTCTGACACTTGTAACAACAAGTCGTCGGCATATAAGGACACCCTATGCTCTACTCCCCCCCCCCCCCCCCCCCACACACTAAGCTTGGCCACCTGTGATGCCACTTTTATGTAACTGGACCTGCACGCCTCTGAATGTCAATGTTTCTCAGGGTTCTGCCATTTACAGTATAATTCATACCTGGTATTGATCCTCCAAAATTCATCACCTTGCATTTGTCCGGATTAAACTCCATCCGCCATTTCTGTGCTCAAATCTACAATCTACCTGTTACATCATCTGACAATTCTCGGCACTATCAGCAACTCCACCAATCTTCGTGTCACCCACAAACGTACTAATCGGACCACCCACATTTTCCTCCAGATCATTTATCGATACGACAAATGTGATGATCGGAATACCTTGCCCCTTTAAGAGGCTTGTGATGATCGGAATACATTGCCCCTTTAAGAGGCTTGGAACCCTGGGGGACTCCGCCTCTGGCTACGCCCCCTGGGAAACAGTACTTAAGATGAGACTCCATTTTGCGAGCACACTTCTCATGGAGGCTGCCATTGTTCACTGCTTATTAAAGCCTTTGATTACTGACCTAACTTTCGTGTCGTAATTGAGAGTGCCTCAACAAACAACAGAGGTCCCAGCACTGATCCCTGCGGAACACCACTAGCTACAGATCTCCATTGTGAAAAACACTCTTCCACCGCTACTCTCTGTCCTCTGTAACCAAGCCAGTTCTGTATCCACCTAGCCAGCCCACCTCGAATCCAATGTGATTTAAGTTTTTATACCAGAATGCCATGTGAAACCTTGTTAAACACTTTACTAAAGTCCATATAAACTGCATCCACAGCCCTTCCCTCATCAATTTTCTTTGTTATCTCTTCAAAAAACTCAATCAAGTTGGTGAGACATGACCTTCCCGTACAAACCCATGCTGCCTGTCACTGACTAGTCCATTTTCCTTCAAATGTGCATATATCCTGTCCCTCAGTATCTTTTCCAAAAGCTTCCCCACCACTGATGTTAGGCTCACTGTCCTATAATTTTCTGGATTATCCTTGCTTCCTTTCTTAAACAAGAGAAGAGCATTGGCTATTCCCCAGTCCTCTGGAACCTCGCCTGTAGTCAAAGAGGAAGTGAAGATATCTGTTAAGGGCCCAGCTATTTCTCCTCTCACCTCCCACAGTAACCTGGGATAGATCCCATCCGGCCCCGGGGACTTGCCTACCTTAATGCAATTTAGGATACTCAACAAATCATCCTTTGATATATTGACGCTCTCAAGAGCTTTCACACACCTATCCTTGACCTCAACATCCGTCATGTTCTTCTCCCTGGTGATTAACGAAACAAAGTATTCATTAAGGATTTCACCCATTTCCTGTGGATCCACGCATAACTTCCCTCCATTGTCCCTGAGTGGACCTACTCTTTCTCTTGCTACCCTTTTGCTCCAAATGTATTCATAAAAAGCCTTGGGATTCTCCTTGACCATGTTTGCTAAAGTCAGTTCAAGGCCCCTTTTAGTCCTCCTAATTCCACGTTTAAGTTTCTTCCTATTTTCACTGTACTCCTCAAGCGCTTCGTCAGTTTTGAGATGCTTAGACTTATTATATGCTTCCTTTTTCCTTTTGAATCAGCTTACAATTTCCCTCGTCATCCATGGTTCCTTGTGTCATTGGAATTCTCTTTCTCAAAGGGCAGTGGAAGCAGAGTCTTTGAATATTGTGAAGGCAGAGCTGGATCAATTCTTGATAAGCAAGGGGGTGAAAGGTTATCGGGGGTTCGGCAGGAATGTGGAGTTGAGGTTACAATCAGATTAGCCGTAAACCTATTGAATGGTGGAGCAGGCTCGAGGGGCCAAGTGGCCTACTCCTGCTCCTAATTTGTATGTTATCGCATCCTTTATAATAGATTGTAGCATTTTCCCTCCTCCTGATGTAAGGCTGAAATATTTCTTCTACAAAATGTTCTGGTGGATCTTGACCACCACTAGAGGTTTCAGACGACATCTCGGCTCCATTTCCAAATTTGAAACTGTATTTCTAATCCCGGGCTTTCAAGTCGTAGATTATTCCTTTCAGATCGTAACATTTATATACCTGTAACGTCATAGAATGCATATATACCATCTGAAACTTGAGACGATTTCACTCCGGATGCGTTCATAAGGAGAGCGTAGGGAGTCACCCGATTCTAAACGGTCACAGATCTGTAGGCCTCCTACCTCGTTTATGCCAATTCACTGCTGATTCTTTGGTAAGGCATTTGGTATTTTCTCTGTTGCTCTTCTGACTGGCTCACCAATTGTAGGATCTCTTATTTATCTTCCGAATAAGAGACAACAGTCCGGTCGATTGGAGGCGTCCAAAAGACATATTTATTGCTAAATATTCATTTTAGTATACTTGCCTAAGAACTGAATCAAAACTTGGATCAAAATAACACATAAACTTGTCAAGACATAGCGAAAAGCGTTAAAGCATAAACATAAGAAAAATATAAAGAAATCTCTTTAAAACAGAAGTTATTTAAAAGATGCTTCAAGAATTCCAGAAAGCAAGAATTCAGATCAGAACAATTGATCATACAATCTTACTCTTGAGGAAATCCTTATCTATAGTTTAGTCCTTTGTTTATTTTGAATTGGTTCTAATTCTCAGCTGAGGCTTCATGATTTGTTCAAAAAGGCATCTATCTCTTAAAAAGTGATTAGTTAATTAAACATTAATCATTCACTCAAGATTAATTAATGTTGCCATGGCATAGTCTAATATCTCCATACACTTTCTCACGACGAGAGTCTTTGCGTCATGGCTAGCCATTAATCTTACTATAGTTACTTATTTATTGCATTTTTTTATAAATGTCTCTTCAATACAATGGTTTATTCATATTATGTTTCTTTAGGTAGAATTCACATGGAACATTCATTGAAACAATGTCCGTATCTTGAGACATGACCTGAAAGTTCAACAGTTCACTCTTTATCTGGAACATTGACTATATTTTTGCAGACTGGGTATTTTCTTTAAAAATCATTTGTTTTCCTAGTCATATACTCAGTTAATTTCTTAAAGATCCCAAACAATTAATGAATCTACCATTTCCCTCCTATTGATTATTCTAAACTTAATAGGATAGATAAATTAAAATTGGTAATGGTAAAATAATAAAATAAAGAGCAAAATATAAGCAAAGGAAAACAAATTTACAATTGTCTTTAACGGTCCCTTTGTTTAGGAACAACCTTCAACACTAGAATGGGCACTTTTTAAAAAGAGTTACAACATTTAAAGTTCGTAAAGGAATAAAAAGTTTGTAAGAAACAGTTAATAGCAAGAACTCCTCATGTCCTGGAAAGGTAATACTGTTTCAGGACTTTTTGACATCCTCTTACAGATACGTTCGGTTGTCAGAAATACAAGATATATAGCAAAAATAACTACAAAGGACATGACCAAGCCTTGCACCATTGGGCTCCCAAGGACTCTTGCCACCCAGTAGTCCAACCCCAAAGAGTATTAGACTTGGGTTGTTTAAATTTTTCAACCGCCTTCTGGATGTGGTTTGCCAAATAGAACAGTACAGCACATAGAACAGTACAGCACAGAACAGGCCCTTCGGCCCTCAATGTTGTGCCGAGCCATGATCACCCTACTCAAACCCACGTATCCACCCTACACCTGTAACCCAACAACCCCCTCCCCCTTGACCTTACTTTTATTAGGACACTACGGGCAATTTAGCATGGCCAATCCACCTAACCCGCACATCTTTGGACTGTGGGAGGAAACCGGAGCACCCGGAGGAAACCCACGCACACAGGGGGAGGACGTGCAGACTCCACACAGACAGTGACCCAGCCGGGAATCGAACCTGGGACCCTGGAGCTGTGAAGCATTTATGCTAACCACCATGCTACCCTGCTGCCCCTATAAATTCTGATCATTGCTTTCTCTCCCACCCTCCACCACCATGCACTCCCAATCTTATTCTTTAGGTATGAGGAGAGGTTGAATAAACTCGGCTTTTTCTCACTGGATCGACGGAGGTTGAGGGGCGACCTGATAGAGGTGTACAAAATTTTGAGGGGCATAGACAAGAGTGGATAGTCAGAGACTTTTCCCCAGGGTAGAGGGGTCAAATACTAGGGGGCATAGGTTTAAGGGGCAAGGTTTAGAGGAGATGTACGAGGCAAGTTTTTTTCCACAGAGGGTAGTGGGTGCCTGGAACTCGCTTCCGGAGGAGGTGATCGAAGCAGGGACGAAAGCACCAAGTTATTTTTTTCCCAACTAAGCGTGGCCAATCCACCTAATCTTGCACATCTTTGGGTTGTGGGGGTGACCCACGCAGACATGGGGAGAATGTGCAAACTCCACACGGACAGTGACCCAGGGCCGGGATTCGAACCCAGGTCCTCAGCGCCGCAGTCCCAGTGCTAATCACTGTGCCACATGCTGCCTACTACCTGATCTCTTTGGAACTATCTGGGATGCAAGTACAGCATACTGCCCCGATCAGGGCACATGTTCCACCTTTTTCAGCAAGAATATAATCAAGAGCCATTCGATTTTGTAAAGTCAACAGGGACGGTTTCAGCAGAAATTTTGAGTAAGGCTGTGGAGATGTCATTAGCTACTTTTTCTATGATGGTTGTTATTTTATTAAATTCCCCAGCCACTTTTGCATCCCAATAAAAAGGAATAAACTGAGCAAGAAATCTATCTTGTGCAGTGAGGGCACGTTTACTTCTTACTCCTGGTTCCTCTGACCAAGCTTTGACAAAGAGTCATCAGACTCAAAAACGTTACCTCTGTTCTCTCCCTACAGATGCTGCCAGATTTGCTGAGATTTTCCAGCATTTTCTCTTTCGTTTCAGATTCCAGCATCCGCAGTAATTTGCTTTTCTACTATATCCCATTCCTACTCCTTTAGCTCGTCAAACATATTAATCCTTCCTGATTAAAAGTAGCTGGGAGGTTTATATGGGGAAGATTTTGGTTCCTGTTGTAATTAGGTTGATACCATCCTGAAAATGTGTTCAGTGAATAACCTGCAGACTTCTGCAACTGAAACTTGTTTTTAAAAATTGACCTGGTACCTGGTTTCCCATGTCGCGTCTTTTCGTCCGACGTCACTTCGTCCAACGACACTTCGTCCACGTCTTTTGGTCCAACGTCTTTTTGTCCGCCCGTCTTTTGGTCCTACGTCTTTTTGTCCGCACATCATTTGGTCCTACGTCTTTTTGTCCAATTACAAATAAACTCCGTAGAAAACCAGGTATAATATCTTCAATGAGAATTTAATTGATAAAATGCAATTAAAATACAGCAAGTAAATCTAAAAGTTTACTATGAGAATTTAATTGATAAACTGATTTAACTGTAACTTTACTTTCATCAGCTACCTTCCTTTTGCTCTTCGTCAACACAATGAACTTTGCCATTTCGGGATGGGCGAATTAAGAAAGAGAACGATAATATCTATCCTTTAACGAGGCTCGTTAAAGGAAAGAGAACGATAATATCTATCCTTTAACGAGGCTCGTTAAAGGAAAGAGAACGATAATATCTATCCTTTAACGAGGCTCGTTAAAGGAAAGAGAACGATAATATCTATCCTTTAACGAGGCTCGTTAAAGGAAAGAGACCGGTAATAAAAATCCTTTATTACATATTATACCTTGCTATGTGCATTAGACAAGATATTATACCTTGATTTCTATTTACAAAAAGTCAAGTTACAAAAAGTCTTTGACAAAAAAAATCATCGGACAAAAAGACGTAACAAGTTACAAAAAGTCTTTGACGAAAAAAATCATCGGACAAAAAGACGTAGGACCAAAAGACGGGCGGACAAAAAGACGTAGGACCAAAAGACGTGGACGAAGTGTCGTTGGACGAAGTGACGTCGGACGAAAAGACATAGCACCCCTGGTTTCGCAGCATGTATTAGCTCCCTCACGATTTTGGGAAGAGCGGGTGATACTCTGAAAAATATAGCACTCTACTGTTTCTGAAGTGTTAAAAGGAAAAGGAAATACCTTCCCCTGAGTCAGTTGGGATTGCAATACATACCCAGCATTGAACTCTTTAGCATACACCTTGGACATAGAAAGAAAAGTGTTATTATTTAACTCCTTGAGAGCCTTTGTGAAATGGCTACAGTCTGTTAAATTAAAAAGGCATCCAAGAATCAAAATAGCGATAAACACTTTATAGGAATCCAATTTAGTCATAATGAACTCTTTTAACATGGGAAGCATGGATCCAGGACTTCTTTCCCTGAACCTTCACAGCTGCTTATAGGAATCTGACTTGGACCCTCAATGGTTTCTTCTGCAATTTCTTTATATTGTTATGGTCCAGGGTTTAGAAAACTACGAAGTATATCATGGAGTTCACCTGACCTACAACTGTTTATTGATTCTGGTTACGATGGGCACAAGGGCCTGTCTTTCAGGTGTTATTCAACAGAGACCTTAAGCACTTTTAATCAAAAACAAAGTTTATTCTACAATTAAGTTAACATTTTTATAAACACACACAGTAAGCATTTTTATCAACTACCAACATAAATACCCCACACAGCTACAGTAATCTATGTATAACCCTAAATAAATCCCCCACTTTAACTGTTCCAATTTAATAACAAGATCCCATTAACCTGTACCTCCTTTTGAAAGGTATGGCCCAGCACACAGCAATCAAGACCTGGTTTGGATGCTCTTGTTTCCTTTCCAAAACAGCAGGTTTGAATTCCTTCCAGAAAGCAATTATTTATTTTCAAGTTATCAAGCAGTCTGGAAACAGATTTAAATTGCAGGTAGAGGAAAAAAACTTTATTTCAACCTGTGCAGAACAAAGCCAGTTCAAACTCAAGGCAAAAGTAAAACCAACTCCCAGAGCCACAGCCCAGCTCCACCCACACAATGACATCACTGAAGCAATGTGATAAGACAAAAACATTTCTTAAAGGGACACTCGCATGACAATATAGGCTTGAATTTCTGGCACAAGGTTGTGTCCGTCTTCGGGAGGATCACCCAATGCTGCTGATACCTGTAAGGAAGCAGAACTGATGGCATTTGTTAGATCCTGACAATATTTAAGTGATGCATCATGCATTAAATGACAAACATATTTTCATAAGTCAACGGTTCCTGGTAAGGACATGGGTCTACAGTAATTACTTCAAATAGACTCAGACCGGTGGTTCTGTTTGGTGTTGCTCTGATACTGCACCGGACTAATGGCTAAACCTGAGGCCATGGCATCCCCTCTTGGTGACACTTTGAAAATCGTTCTTTCAAGATTTGATTCATGCGTTCCACTTGTTTTGATGATTGTGGGTGGAAAGGACAATGTAGTTCCCATTGGATGTTTAATAATTTACAAACCTCTTTACAAACAGCTCCTGTAAAATGAGTTCCTTTGTCTGAGTCTATGGTGACTGGTACTCCCCGTCTGGGGACATCATCTTTGCATATAACCTTAGCTATGTGGCTAGCTGTAACTCCTCTGGCTGGAACAGCCTCTACCCATCTGAAAAATTTGTCCATTATTACTCGAACGTCAGAGTATCCTTGACATGGTGGAAAGGCAATGTAATTAATTTGTATATGCTGGAATGGTGCCGATGGTGCAGGGACTTTAACTGAGGCATGGATGTCATCAGTCCCTAATTGTTCTTCTGCCAGGTGACACAACGGTCTGCTACTACCTGAGCATGTTTATTAAAGCCTCGACCCCACCAACTCTTTTGGAATTGAGTCATCATCTGTTGAGGAGCTAGGTGCCTCCATGAATGGATTTGTTGGGCTAAATAGGCCATCAGTGACTGTGATGCAACCGGTTTACTAGTCTCAGCTTGTCTCCAATAGTCATCCTCACAGAATTTGATACCTGCTTCCACCCAGGTCCGTTTTTCTTCCCGTGGACACTCACTCTGCATTTCACGTAGATCTTGTAGCAGGTGGCACACTCCCAGTCGGCAGATTTGTTTAGATTCTTCTGGAGGATTGCATAGTGAGGCAGCTTCTTTTGCTGCTCGATCTGAGAGGGCATTTCCCTGTGCTTTTGTGGTGTCTTCTTCAGTACGGGCCTTACATTTCAAAATGGCGATTCTTTTGTCAATTTTAGGGTTTCCAGTAGGTTCTGCAACTCATTTTCATTTCAAATAGGTGTTCCTGTGGCAGTGAGGAACCCTCTTTTCTTCCATATCGACCCAAAATCGTGAGCTATCCCGAAACCATGTCTTGAGTCTGTATAAATGTTAGCTGTTTGGTCTTTTGCCACATGCTTCAGCTAGGGCCCTTAACTCAGCTTGTTGGGTTGATGTCCCTGAAGGAAACCTTTCCTTTCCCATAATAGTATACAGACTTGTGACTGCCCATCCTGCCTTCCGAGTACCATTTTCAAGAGGACCCATCTGTAAATACAATTAGGCCTGGGTTCTGTAATGGCTCTTCCTCTACTAGACATGCCTCTTCCAGTCCCTCTGTTGGTTCAGTCATGCTCTTCTTCACCCCCCCCCCCCTCCCCTTTTGTTCCCCAGGAAGCGGGAGGAAGGATGATGGATTTACTGGGCATACCTTTTGAAAATGAAGTTTGTCAGCATCCAAGGTTGCTGTCCATTTAGTCCACCTAGCTGAGGCGACTTGTGTGACTCTATTTATTGAAAGTCATGCATGAACTGCAGGAGGGAATTTAATGATCAGTTTTTGTCCAGAACAATGCCTGCACACATGGCTTTACATGTGGTTTCTACGGCTCTTAGGCAACTTCACCATCCAAGGGCTACTGGGTCCAATGTTTCTGAATAGTATTCAATTGGTCTCTGTTTATCCCCATGATCCTGCATTAAAATTTCTGTCATATATCCTTCTTTTCCATGAGCAAATAATATAATCCTACTATTTGGGATGCCTAGAGCTGGTGCTGAGCACAAAGCCGGTTTTAAATCTAGGAAGGCTTTTTCCTGTTCTGTTGTAAGAACATAGTGTAGAAGGAGGCCATTTGGCCCATCGGGTCTGCACCAATCCACTTCAGCCCTCACTTCCACCCTATCCCCGTAACCCAATAACCCCTCCTAAACGTTTTTGGACACTAAGGGCAATTTAGCATGGCCAATCCACCTAATCTGCACGTCTTTGGACTGTGGGAGGAAACCGGAGCACCCGGAGGAATCCCACGCAGACACGGGAAGAACGTGCAGACTCCGCACAGACAGTGACCCAGCGGGGAATCGAACCTGGGACCCTGGCGCTGTGAAGCCACAGTGCTAACCACTTGTGCTACCCAGAATGATTTCCTCTTTTGATTTCCGACTTGCTTTGAAGAGGTCATTAAGAGGTTGTGCTACCTGTGTATAAGAGTCAATCCTATTTCTATCAAAGTTACATAAACTCAAAAAAGATCTCAGCTCTTCAATAGTGGTAGGTTTTTTTGGTAGTTCGAATTGCCTCTGTTCTATCTTGAGTAAGTTCTCTTTTACGCTTTGAGATTGTCTGACCAAAATAGATTACTTCATTCTGATCAATTTGTGTTTTTCCCATATTTGCTTTCTGTCCCCTTTGACTGAGATGATCCAGCAGAACACGTAAATCCTTCTCATGATCTTCGTCCTTAATGGTAGCTAACAGAATGTCATCTACATACTGGATAATGGTAGAGGGCAACTCGGGTAACTCCCTCAAATGATTTTGTGAAGCCATATGGAATACGGAAGGACTGTTGTGAAAACCCTGTGGTAATCTTGCTGAGGGGAGTTGTCTCTTTGTTTTTATTTTGGGTTGAATATCTGTTTTTTGCCAACGATGGGCGTTAATTTATTGTTTCTCTTTTGTATATACTGGGGGGGGGGGGGGGTCTGTTCTTTTTGTTCTTAGAATTTTCTGTTATTGTTTTCTTTTTTGTGAAAATGTGAAAATTTGAATTAAAAAATTTTTTTTTAAAAAGAAAATAGTTGAAGGGTCAGCCACCAGAGGGGCTTTCTTATCAATACACTGGTTTGCCTTTCAGTAGTCAATGGTCAGACACCATTTGCCTTTTTTACAAACCGAACTGGACTATTTGATGAGCTGTGTGTTTTAATCAACACCCCTCTTTCCTCCAGTTGCTTTACTATTGATAGGATTCCTTCAGTTGAAGACGAGTTAATGGGGATTGTTTGGTACACGGTGGAGCATTATCAGTGAATGATGCTGGTTCCATTTGTAATAGGCCACAATCATTCTTACCTTTTGCACAGATTAGATGTTCATAAAGCTGATCATAGAATTTACAGTGCCGAAGGAGGCCATTTGGCCCATCAAGTCTGCACCGGCTCTTGGAAAGCGCACCCCACCCAAAGTCAACACCTCCACCCTATCCCCATAACCCAGTAACCCCACCCAACACTAAGGGCAATTTTGGACACTAAGGGCAATTTATCATGGTCAATCCACCTAACCTGCACATCTTTGGACTGTGGGAGGAAACCGGAGCACCCAGAGGAAACCCACGCACACACGGGGAGGACGTGCAGACTCCGCACAGACAGTAACCCAAGCCTTCCTTCTTTCCTGATGGTTCTGATTGACCATGTTACTTACCCTTTTCAAAGCTTAAGGAAGAATTCAATTGGGATAAACTATCCAGACCCAGTATTGCCTGGTACACTGGGCCTATCCAGTCTGAAGAAATTAATTCATGCAGACCAGGTTCTATTGTCATGGGTTGAGTTATTTCAATAGTCAATACATCACCCCCAGTACTGTGTGCCACATTATTTGTAATCCAGAGGAAAAACTTTTTCATATTCCAGAGGAAAGCATGTTAACTCCGCTCCTGTATCGAAAAGACAATCTACTTCCCCACCGCCCACCCTCATTAATACATACGATCCATCCCTCCTATTGTCAATTAAGGTGTGAAGAGAAGCAGGGACGGAGGGTGGGTTTCCTAGTTTTTTGACAGCTCCAACACTGCAGCTCTATGCTGTGGTGATAATTTCCTGAATGCATCCATTGTATCCGACTCTTCCTCGGGATTATATGGCGGATAAAATATAGGAGTAGAAGTGGGAAGCAGGCACAGGAGCTTAAATGGGAGTCTGTACTGAAGTAGGAATGGGTGGAGTCGGAGGCACATAAGGTCCTTGGAAATACATTCCCCCGGGTGGTATGTATGAGATTCTGGGTGCGGCCCATGAAATGGTTCTCCTTGTGTCGTGTCCTGTCCCTGACGCCCCTGTTGTTTAGCCCGGCGCGACCTAGCCCAATGTCCTTCCTTTCTACAATATTGACACTTTCCTCTTAAAAATTTTGACTCCTGTGGAATATTCAAATTAGACAAAGCAATATTTATTGATTGGACCTTTAGATTGTGCTTCTGTTTGGAAAGCACGGATATTGGTATCCAACCCCCTATCGATTTGAGCACATCGATTTACGAACATTGCTGTTTGATCCCATTCAGGAAGCACCAATGCATGAGACACATCTGTTCTTAAACCAGCAATAAATGCAGATGAATGGTTCAATGGTGCTTACATCCCAAGACTTCTAATCCTCTGGCAATTCAATTCCTGAGTGCTGTGTCCATACTTACCTAAATCTTTCTTCATAGTCTGATACTTCTTGTGCCCTCTATTGTGCACAAGCGGTGACCTTTGTCCGATCGGGTTTTGGTGGGTTGTATTTTAACAACCATTAATTACAATCCATCCATCATCTAAACGCTGCTTGTCATCCCCAAATGCCTCTTTAGCATCTCGAGAGAGCTGTCCACTTTCTCGTCGAGGGGTTATTACCGACAAGACTTGAACTCCAACCAGGGGTTGGAGGTTTTACATCTGCCGCAACCATTCGAGCCCTTCGCATGGTCCCAGGTCTCCTTTTTTCAGATTAGGTCATTCTTTCGATCACCTATCAATTCTGTCTGGATCAGTTGGTTTATGTTCCAATGTTCTGTTCTTGGCCTGCTGCAATGTTCCAGTGAAACTCAACGCAAACTGGAGGAACAACATCTCATCTTCCGGTTAGGCACGCTACAGCCTTCTGGCCTGAACATCAAATTCAACAACTTCAGATGATCAGCCCCACCTCGACCCAATTGTTTTCATTTCACTTTAACTGTCTTTTACCATTTCTTTCTTTCTCAATATACATTAAATTTCCCCCCTCCAATCTTATCCACCTTTCCTGCACCTTTCTCCTCTTTGCTTCCCCCTTCCCCTCCCCCCACACCTACAGTTTATCCTCTGATGTTAGTTTCCCTGCTGCTTGACCTTTCACATCTTTTGTCCTCTCTGGGGACTGCCATTAACACTCTTTCCCCATGGTTTCTGCGGCCATTAGCACCCGGTTTCCCTGAGTTTCTGTGGCTATGACTCATCTTTTATTCTCACTCCACAGTATAAATATTTCCCACTTTCTCGGTCTGTTAGCTTTGACAAAGAGTCATCGGACTCGAAACGTTCGCTCTTTTCTCTCCCTACAGATGCTGCCAGACTTGCTGAGATTTTCCAGCATTTTCCCTTTCGTTTATGTTCCAATTGTTGGGTATATTTGGCTTGAGTGACCCTTCGATGCCCATCTGAAGAGACTGTTTTTATTAGCTCAGCCTTATATCGCTTTGATTTTAAAATAACTAGCCGTATACCTGTGGATCCTTTGGACTTTGTTTCTCTCTTTTTCCTCAGGTTTTTCCTTTATAATTTCCTCATCAGAATCGGATTTTGATGATTCTGAAAAATCCGGCTCAGTCACCCATTCAAATTCTTTAAAAAAGAAATTTAGAGTATCCAAATATTTTTTTTTTCCAATTAAGGGGCAATTTAGCGTGACCAATCCACCTACCCTGCACATCTTTGGGCTGTGGGGGTGAAACCTACGCAGGCACGGGGAGAATGTGCAAACTCCACACGGACAGTGACCCAGGGCCGGGATTCTAACCCGGGTCCTCAGCGCCGCAGTCCCAGTGCTAACCACTGCCCCCCCCACCCCCATGCTGCCCCACCCACTCAAATTCTAGGGTTCCTTTTGGGGTTTTCTTTCTTGAGTCTTTTCATCCAATTATTTGTCCTTAAAAACGGAGCGGACCGGTCAAAAAGTTTTTGTATTTGTACCTAGTTCTTCTTTCGTCGAGACGGTGTGCTTGACGTTGGGGGTGGCCCCTTCTACCTCACTGGCTGGTAGAGGCGGGGCTTCTGTAGCTGAACCTGCTCTGCTAGGGATGGGCTTTTGTTGTATGGGTGTTGGGGGCCCATTGAAAGTATGTTCCCACCAGATTAGGTGTTCTACTGCTATTCTATTTTTGAATTCCCGATTCGGATTCAGAGGCTTGCTGTTTTCCAATGCTAACTCATTTTTGTCAAATCAGAATTCATTTTTTTCGAAGCTCAGCCCGTTTATTTCACATTTTCTTCCTCCAGGTTTTCGAGTCTGGGTTTCTCTCGCTTTACAACATAGGCCATAGTGCAAAAGGAGGCCATTCGGCCCATCGAGTTTGCACCGACCCACTTAAGCTCTCACTTCCACCGTATCCCCGTAACCCAATAACCCCTCCTAACCTTTTTGGTCACGAAAGGCAATTTAGCACAGCCAATCCACCTAACCTACACGTTTTTGGACTGTGGGAGGAAACCGGAGCACCCGGAGGAAACCCACGCAGACACGGGGAGAACGTGCTGACTCCGCACAGACAGTGACCCAGCCGGGAATCGAACTGGGACCCTGGCACTGTGAAGCCACAGTGCTACCGTGCTGCCCTTTAATTCTTCACACACTGCTCGTACCTGCTCCTTCTGTTTCTTAATCTCGCAATCATAGTTCGTACTCGCAATATTCTAATTTCTCCATCGGATCTGACTTATGGTGATCAGAAATCACTTGACTCGATCTTTCTCTCTCTCTTATTATTAGCCTTTTCCCAAACTTTCCTTATGTCGCCGAAGTCCCACCCATTTAACGAGGGTCCTGCCGGTGTAAATTAAGGTAGGTCCCTACCGGCGGGACCCAGCTCCGTGGGCGGCCTCTGGGGTTCTCGGGGGTGGGGGGGGGGGGGGGCAGGGGTATCTGGCCCCAGGAGGTGCCCCCACGGTGGCCTGGCCCGCGATCGGGGCCCACCGATCCGCGGGCGGGCCTGTGCGCCGTGGGGGCACTCTATTGTTCCGCACCGGCGGCTGTAGCAGTCTGCCATTGCCGGTGTGGAAACGAAGCCCCCTGCGCATGCGCGGCGATGATGGCAGCATACGCTGGCGCTCCCGGCCGGCGGAGGCCCTTCCCCGCCGGCTGGCGGGGCGCAAACCACTCCGGGGCAGGCCTAGCCCCTGAAGGTGCGGAGGATTCCACACCTTTGGGGCGGCCCGACGCCAGAGTGGTTCACGCCATTCCGTCCCGCCGGAGTTGCCAGCCCCGCCGATTACGGAAGAATCCCGCCCCATGTTTTAAAAACCTTTGTTCAATTTCAGGACAGACCTTAGCCAGAATGAATTGCTGTTCTATATATTCTATATATGCTGACTGAAATATATCTTCCACAGAAATCTCTGGTGGATCTTGGCCACCACTAGAGGTCGCAGGCGACATCTTGGCTGCCATTTTGAATTTCAAAACAGTATTTCTAACCCTGGGGCCTTCAAGTCGTAGATTATTCCTTTTAGTTGAGAGGTTCGCAAGAAAAATATATCTCTAACACCATAGAATACATATATACCATCTGAGGCTTGAGCCAATTTCACTCTGGATGCGTTCGCAAGGAGAGTGTAGGGAGTCAACCGATTCTAAACAATCGCAGATCTGTAGGTCTCTTACCTCGTTTCTGCCAATCCATGATAATAATATTAATTAAAATCTGTATTATTATTATCTGCTGCCGATACTTTGGTAAGGTATTCGGTATCTTCTCTGTTGCTCTTCTGACTGGCTCGCCAATTGTAGGATCTCTTATTTATCTTCTGAATAAGAGGCAACAGTCCGGTTGATTGAAGGCGTCCAAAAGACATATTTATTGCCAAATATTCACTTTAGTACACTTGCATTAGAACTGAATCAAAACATAGATCAAAATAATACATAAACTTGTCAAGACATAGCGAAAAGCGTTAAAACATAGACATAAGAAAAATAGAAAGAAACCACTTCAAAACAGAAGTAATTTAACAGGTGCTTCAAGGGTTCCAGAAAGCATGCGGCGGTGGTTAGCACTGCTGCCTCACGGCGCCGAGGTACCAGTTTCGATCCCGGCCCTTGGTCACTGTTCGAGTAGAGTTTGCATTCTTCCCGTGTCTGCGTGGGTCTCAGCCCCAAAACCCAAAAGGGCGGCATGGTAGCACAGTGGGTAGCACTATTGCTTCACAGCTCCAGGTTCGATTCCCGGCTTGGGTCACTGTCTGTGTGGAGTCTGCAAGCTCTCTGTGTGGGTTTTCTCCGGACGCTCCGGTTTCCTCCCACAGTCCAAAGATGTACAGGTTAGGTAGATTGGCCATGCTAAATTTCCCCTCAGCGTCCCAAAAAAAAGTTTAGGCGTGGTTACGGGGATAGGGTGGAGGTATGGGCTTGAGTCGGGTGCACTTTCGAAGGGCCGGTGCAGATTTGATGGACTGAATGGCCTCCTTCTGCACTGCAAGTTATATGATTCTATGCGAAGGTAGGTGGATTGGCCATCCTAAATTACCCCTTAATTGGAAAAAAATAATTGGACACTTTTTTTTTTTAAATTCCAGAAAGCAAGAATTCAGAACAGAACGATTGCTCATACAATCTTCCTCTTGAGGAAATCCTTGTCTATGGTTTAGTCCCTTGTTTATTTTGAATTGGTTCTAATTCTCAGCTGAGGCTTCATGATTTGTTCAAAAAGGTATCAATCACTTAAACATGATTAGTTAATTAAACATTACTCATTTACTCAAGACTAATTAATGTTCTCCTGGCATAGTCTAATATCTCTATGCACTTTCTCACGGCTAGAGTCCTTGTGTCATGGCTGGCCATTAATCTTGCTCTAGTTACTTATTTGTTGCAATTTTTGTGAAATGTCTCTTCAAAACAATGGCTTATTCATATTATGTTTCTTTACATAGAATTTACATGGCACATTCATTGAAACAATCTTACAGGCATGACCTTAAAGTTCAACAGTTCACACATTATCTAGAACATTGACTATATTTTAATAATAACAAATCGCTTTATTGTCACAAGTAGGCTTCAATGAAGTTACTGTGAAAAGGCCCTAGTCGCCACATTCCGGCGCCTGTTCGGGGAGGCCGGTACGGGAATTGAACCCACGCTGTTCTGCATTACAAGCCAGCTGTTTAGCCCACTGTGCTAAACCAGCCGCTGGTTTTTGCAGACTAGGTATTTTCTTTAAAAATCATTCTTTTTCGGGGCAGCACGGTGGCCTAGTGGTTAGCACAACCGCCTCACGGCGCCGAGGTCCCAGGTTCGATCCCGGCTCTGGGTCACTGTCCGTGTGGAGTTTGCACATTCTCCCCGTGTCTGCGTGGGTTTCGCCCCCACAACCCAAAAATGTGCAGAGTAGGTGGATTGGACACGCTAAATTGCCCCTTAATTGGAAAAAATAATTGGGTAATCTAAATTTAAAAAAAAAATCATTCTTTTTCCTCGTCATATGCTCAGTTAATTTCTTAAAGACCCCAAACAATTAATGAATCTATCAGGATTTATTAATTTTCAAACACATTAATTTCTCCGTGATGTGGAGATGCCGGCGTTGGACTGGGGTGAGCACAGTAAGAAGTCTTACAACGCCAGGTACCATTTCTCCAGTACTGCTTTTTCACTAATACTAATCTCTTTCAGTTCCTCGTGCTCACTGGTCCCTTGGTTCTCTGGTGTTTTTAGGACAATTTCTGTATCTTCCTCTGTGAAGACAGACACACATTGTTTAGTTTCTCTGCCATTTCCTTATTCCCCATTATAAACTCTCCTGTCTTTGCCTGGAATGGACCCACATTGGTCTTTGCTAATCTTTTCCTTTTCACATTCCTATAGGAGCTTTTCCAGTCGGTTTTTATGTTTCTCGCCAGTTTGCTCTCATATTCTATTTTCTCTTTATCAGTTTCTTGATCCTTCTTTGCTGAATTCTAAAACAAGTTCCCAATCCTCAGGCTTACTACTATTTTGGCCACTTTATGAGCCTCTTCCTTTGATCTCATGGAATCTTTAACTTTTATGTTAGCCACGGTTGTGTCACTTTTCCTGCTGGATTTTTATTTTCTAAAGGAATATTTATTTGATGTAAATATGTAATAATTCATTAACTGCTGGCGATTGCCTGTCTATCTTCATACATTTAATCCAATTCACAGGCAACTTGCCCCTCATACCGTGACAGTTTTCTTCTGTGAAGAACACCTAGATAAAGTAAACAAAAGAACCGTGTGACCACCATAGCCCATCTTCATGGCAATGTGGCATATCTTGGTGGGTTCCAAACAGAACTGGCAACTAAATATCTTCCAACTTCCAAACTTCCATTCTGTGATCCTTGTGAAATTTGAAGCCAGGTATTTGTAACAAGATTTAAAGAGCGTCAGCCCACTGGAGGCAAAGTCATGAGACCGGCCAATCCAGCAGAAAGAAACCCTCCGGCCATCTCTGTTGACCAACTGTCAGAATGAACACAATGCAGTCCTGGATGTAATGGAGAGCAGAAACAGCAACAGCAAAATCCAACCCCTGTAATCAATTGTGTTGGTATCTCAGCAGGGACGAGGAAACACAGAATCCCTTCCCACACTGAGAGCAGATGAATGGTCCTCCCCAATGTGAACATGATGGTGTGTCTGCAGGGTAGATAATTTGAGCCCATGCCTTTCCACACTTTGAGCAGGTGAATAGCTACCCCAGGTGAACTCGCTGGTGTGACTGCAAGGTGGATGAATGACTGAATCCCTTCCCACACTGAGAGCAGGTGAACGGCCTCTCCCCAGTGTGAACTCGCTGGTGTGACTTCAGGTTGGATAACTGAGTGAATCCCTTCCCACACCAAGAGCAAGTGAACGGCTTCTCCCCATTGTGAACTCTCTGGTGCGTCCGCAGGCTGAACAACCGAGTGAATTCCTTCCCACACTGAGAGCAGGTGTATGGCTTCTCCCCAGTGTGAACTCTCTGGTGTGTCCGCAGGCTGGATAACTGAGTGAATTCCTTCCCACACTGAGAGCAGGTGAACGGCTTCTCCCCCGTGTGAACTCGCAGATGTGTCTGCAGGTCAGATAACTGAGTGAATCCCTTCCCACACTGAGAGCAGGTGAATGGCCTCTCTCCACTGTGAATTCGCTGATGTGACTTCAGGCTGGATGATTCAGTGAATCCCTTCCCGCACTCAGAGCAGGTGAACGGCCTCTCCCCAGTGTGAATTTGCTGATGCTTCCGCAGGGTGGATGAATGTCTGAATCTCTTCCCACACTGAGTGCAGGTGAATGGCCTGTCCCTATTGTGAATTCGCCGATGTGACTTCAGGCTGGACAACTCAGTGAATCCCTCCCCACACTGAGAGCAGGTGAACGGCCTCTCCCCAGTGTGAGTTCGCTCGTGTGACTTCAGGCTGGATAATCGAGTGAATCCCTTCTCACACTGAGAGCAGGTGAACGGCCTCTCCCCAGTGTGAATGCGTCGATGAGCTTCCAGCACAGATGGGGCTTTGAATCCCTTCCCACAGTCTCCACATTTCCACGGTTTCTCCATGTTTTGGGTCTCCTCGTGTCTCTCCATGTTGGACAATTAGTTGACGCCTCGTCCACACACAGAACACGTGTACAGTCTCTCCCCGCTGTGAATGGTGTGATGTGTTTTCAGGCTGTGTAACTGGTTAAAGCTCTTTCCACAGTCAGTGCTCTGGAACACTCTCACTCGGGTGTGTGTGTGTCTCGGTGCTTTTCCAGTCACACTGATGGTTAAAATCTTCTGAAGCCAACAGAACAGACAAACATTTCTCCTTCTAGATTCAAAGGCCGATGATATTCAGGTGCCAAGGAATCGAGTGACTATCAGATGTTGATGTGATGTTTGCTGAGAAATTTCTGTCTGTAATTCCTCACCTTCTAACGTCCTGTAAAAACAATTTACAAAAGACATCACAGTCAGTACAGGATAGAAATTCAGAACAGACAATTCTAGTTCCTAGAGAACATTCTTTCCTCTCTCATTCCCCAAAAGCTGTAAATCTCCATCCCATACACTCTCCCTCCATTCTCATTCTGCTGTATCTAATATTCACCCTCCCAATTCTCCTGAAGGTGCTGATTCAGGCTGATTGACAGATCCCTGCTCACTGCTTCCTGTCCTGGACACAGAGACCATAACAAATAGGAGCTGCAGTCGGCCATTCAGCCCATCGAGCCTGCTCAACCATTCAATGAGATAATTGGCCGATCTACCTCAGCACCATTCACCCCCATATCCCTCGAAATCTTTAACATCGAGAAACCTATCAATCTCAATCTGGAAAATACTTGATGACTGAGGCTCCACGATTTCTGGGTTAGAGAATCCCAAAGCTTCACCACATCCTCGAGTGAGGAAATCCCTCCTCATCTCAGCTTTCACTCCATTTTCCTGCCGGTTCTTCATAACCCTCGACTCCCTCGTCAATTAGAAATCTGTCTGGGGGAAGGGGGGGGGGGAACCATGTGATGTGGGTGCGAGTAGCTGTCTTACCGCAGGTTCTGGCGCACTTGCCTATAATCCATCATTTATCCTGGTTGCCCGGCACTCATCCACATCATACTGGAATCAATATTTGTTGTCATGTCGCTGGAAGACTTTCTGATTAGCTTTGGTAAGATTTTGCTGAAAAAAGGGCCAGCGCGGTGGCGCAGTGGTTAGCACTGCTGCCTCACGGTGCCGAGGACCCGGGTTCGATCCCAGCCCCGGGTCACTGTCCGTGTGGAGTTAGCACATTTTCCCCGTGTCTGCGTGGGTCTCACCCCCACAACCCAAAGATGTGCAGGGTAGATGGGTTGGCCACGCTAAATTGAACCTTAATTTAAAAAAAACAAAATTGATTACACCAGAAAATGTCAAGAAATCGATAAAAGAGCGCAGGCAGGTTCAGTGGGGGTGGAGCCGCCTTTTCAACATGGCGGCCTGACCCTCAGGAGGTGTCCCGACCCCGCGCTCTCCGGGGCTCTCTCGGAGGCGGTGAAAATGATGACTGCCGACATTCTCCTTGTTATTGACCAGAGGCTGAGTGAGCTGACTCAATATCTGTGAGCTCATGAGGCCGAGCTGCAAATCACCATGAAGAGGCTCGATGATCTGGAGGAGAAAATCCTGAACATTAAGCAAGATGCCTCCTCGGCAGAGGCAAGAATTCAATCCTTGGAAAACCGGCTGAGTGGGATGACGGATTCCTGGAGGACTTGGAGAACCAAGGGTCAGAGAAAGAATATCCGAGTAGTCGACCTGCCAGAAGGTGTGGAGGGTAAGGCTCCCGTTACCCTCCACACCTTTGTGTGGCTGCCACGTTTTCTCCAGCTGGATGTGAAGCCTGGGTGTTTTAAATTAGAAAGGGCATCGGATCCTGTCTTTGAGGCTGAGGGATAGTTTTCATCCCAGGCCTGGAATCATTCACTTCCACAACTTGAAAGATCACCAGAGGGTCCTGGAGACAGGTAAGGTGAGGTGGGACCTGGCTCCATGAGGGAATGAGGATTTCCTTCTTTCAGGACTTTTCGGCAGCCACACAAACGAAGCATCGAGGTTTCGATGAAGTTTGAAGGGAACTCAAGGCTGCGGGAGTGAATTATGTCGCTTTATTCTGCGACCCTGAAAATTATTTCCGACAACTCCGTCAAATCTTTCGATAATCCGATACTGCCTTGGTTTTCGTTAAATCCATGAAGGGCAAGGACAATAAAATAATAATTGCTGATTGTCACAAGTAGGCTTCAATGAAGTTACTGTGAAAAGACCCTAGTAGCCACATTCCGGCGCCTGTTCGGGGAGGCTGGTACGGGAATTGAACCGTGCTGCTGATTTGGAGGGCTGCTTCAGCTCACTTGGCTGGACAGCTGGTTCGTTGATCCAGAGAAACACCAACAGTGCGGATTCCCTGTAACAGCTGAGGTTATCCATGAAGGCCCGGCCTTCTCAATCTTGCCCCTCACCTGAGATGTGGTGATCCTCAGGTTAAATCACCACCAGTCAGCTCACCGACTCAAAGGGGTCTATGAACATGTTCCAGAACATGTGGACATGGTTTGTGGGCCCTCCTGCACATCGCCCAGACCTGTCTACTCCAAAACACCTGCTCATCCGGGCCACAGTCATGTGTGCCCAGTGGACCACCTTGAATTGTATCAGGCTGAGCTTGGCACATGGTGAGGACGTGTTGACTCTGCTCAGGGCATCCTCCCACAGACCCACCTCTAACTCCTTACCCAACTCATCTTCCCATTTACGCTTTAGCTCACCGAACTGGGTTTCCTCCCACTCCATAAGTTCTTTGTAAATTTCCAATACCTTCCCCTCCCCCACCCCCGAGCAAATACTTGGCCTGTTTGACAACGAAAAAGGCCGACTTTAGAGCGATGCCCTCTGTGCAACTTGGGGGATGGATAAGGGTCATGAAGACAGAGGAAATCAAAAGGGATTTTGGGAATTCTATGAAGGATTATACACGAGGACTGACGATGTGTTGGTGGGTGTTGAACATTTTCTCTCTTTCCTGATGCATCCGGAGGCCTCAGAAAGCCAGCGTGACGCTCTTAATAATCCCCTTTCTAGGGCAGAGTGTCAAAGGCCCTGAAGGAGCTGCAACCGGGTAAAGTACTGGGATGATGGCTGTGGGTTTTACAGGGGGTTTGAGGATTTGTTGTTGGACCCGTTGGTAGATATGTATTGTTACTCTTTTGACTCGGGGATGCTGCCACCGACTCTTCGTGAGGCTAATCTCTCTTTGATTCTGAAGGTGGACAAGGACCCAGAGGAGTGGGTCCCTCATCGCCCAATCTCTCTTTTGAATGTTGACTTGAAACTGCGATCTTATGTTTTGGCGATAATGCTGGAGGACATCCTTCCGACAATCGTGCGGGAGGACCAGACCGGGTTTATACGGGGAAGATTTTCCAGTAACAATGTTGGAAGGTTGCTGAATGTGATTCAGGCTTTTCAGAAATATCCATTGGATTGGCTGCTGATCTCCTTCGATGCAGAGAAAGCTTTTGCTCGAGTTGAGTGGAATTATCTGGTGTATCCGCTGCGAGGCTTCGGGTTGGATGAGGATTATATTGATATCACAGACCGGCAGCGGCGGTGATCACCAATGGTTTAAGGGTGTTGAATTTTGAGCTTCAGAGAGGGACGAGACAGGACTGCCCTCTGTCCCCTTGGCTGTTTGCGTTGGCCACTGAGTCCTCGCCGGAGGATATCAGATCGGATCCTCTGATATCGGGACTGGGGGGTGGGGTGAGGCAGCACAAGATCACCCTGTGTGCAGATGACGGGCTGTTGTTTGTGTCGATCCCAGTGTTTCTGTCCTGCCCATTATTGGAGTAGTGGATGGATTTAGTGCCTTATCTGGTTATAAGATCAATTTTAGAGTCCGAGGCCATGCCGGTTGGGAGGGTTGAGGGGTAAGCCCCCTCCTCTTGCTAAGTTCCCCTTCAAATGGTTCCCCCCCTCCCTTGTGATTTAAATATCTGGGAATGTCAATGGTCCCCCTCTTTCAGACAGCTGAATGGGGCCAATTTTCCACAGGTGATGGTGACTATTAGGTGGCACCTTGCCCGGTGGTCGGCTCTTCCGATTTCATGGTGAGGGAGGATCACCTTCATTAAAATGAATGTGTTGCCCAGACTGTTGTACCCTCTGCAGGTGCTGCCTGTACTGCTGTCGACCAGAGGCGTTAAGGAAATGAATGGAATGATTAGTACGTTCAGGTCCAATCACCAGGAGCTGAGGGAGGGTTGGGTCTCCCGAATATCAACTGGCCTTTCGTCCAATGTGTCAAGCTGAGAGAGCAAAGGATGTCAATGTCTTTAAGAGAGAGAGAGATCTGGGCCAAACTTTCCAGAGTCTGCACCCTCCCTGGATTCACTTCCTTTCCCTTCAGTTGCTGCAAGTGACCAATTGAAGGTGAGAATGAGAAAAGAAATGGAAAGGGGGAGAAAAGAAAGTGTTTTACTCACAGATGTTGAAGATGTTGCAGTTACAAAGCCCGCGCTCTGATTGGCTGGAGGACGTGGGTCCTTTCATTGGTCAACACTTCAGCAGGACAATCGGGGGCGGGCTCTCCCCCGCGCACGCGCACCTTCCTCTCTTCCTGTGGTGCGCATCAGCTGGTTGCATGGAAACCGTCTCCAGGAGGTGTCAAAGAGGGTGGGGGGGGGAACAATGGGAGGGGGCGGGGCTCCCGTGTCCTCGCGCCGGCTGGTTGTTGACGGCTTCGGCCAGAGAGAACCGCTCGGTGATCTTCCTCTGCCCCAGCCGGACTGCGCATGTGCAGGAGGGGAGGAGTAAAGTGCGCATGTGCAAGGAAGAGTCCACTCTGACCTTCAAGCTGAGGTGTTGACCAATGGGAATAGTCGGAGGACTCTTGTCCTCCAGCCAATCAGAGCACTGACTTTGTGACATTGAGGATTCAGCTTCACACAGACTGAAGGTTCCTCCTGTCTGCAACAAATCATAGAATTTAAAGTGCAGAACATGGAACACACAGTGCAGAAGGAGGCCATTCGGCCCATCGAGTCTGCACCGACCCCCTTCAGCCCTCACTTCCACCCTATCCCTGTAACCCAATAACCCCTCCTAACCTTTTTGGTCACTAGGGGCAATTTATCATGGCCAATCCACCTGACCT
Source organism: Scyliorhinus canicula (assembly GCF_902713615.1). Taxonomy (NCBI): domain Eukaryota; kingdom Metazoa; phylum Chordata; class Chondrichthyes; order Carcharhiniformes; family Scyliorhinidae; genus Scyliorhinus; species Scyliorhinus canicula. The sequence goes on along the minus strand of NC_052162.1, from coordinate 112,510,255 downwards.
GCACGTCTTTGGACTGTGGGAGGAAACCGCAGCACCCGGAGGAAACCCACGCAGACACGGGGAGAACGTGCAGACTCCGCACAGACAGTGACCTAAGCCAGGAATCGAACCTGGGACCCTGGAGCTGTGAAGCAACTGTGGTAACCACTGTGCTATTCGTACAGAAGAAAGCCCATCGAGTCTGTACTGGCCCTTGGAAAGAGCACCCTACTTAAGCCCATACCTCCACCCTATCCCAGTGACCCAGTTACCCCAGCTACCCTTTTTGGAGACTAAAGGGGCAATTTGCATGGGCAATCCATCTAATGCACATTTTTGGACTGTGAGAGGAAACAGGTCAGTGACCCACGCCAGGAATCGAAAATGGGACCATCTCTGAGTAAAACACTTTCTTTTCTCCCCCTTTCCATTTCTTTTCTCATTCTATCCTTCAATTGGTCACTTGCAGCAACTGAAGATAAAGGATGTGAATCCGGGGAGGTTCCAGACCCTGCGATTTCTACATTTGATCTCATCTGGTAGGCCCACGATCCGTGGGTTTTGGCGTCTCGATCGGTTTTCCTGGTCGATGACTTTCTCTTCAGGCTTCCCTGTGTCGCAACCAGCCTTCCCCACTTCTTTTTCTAGAGCGATGATCCGGTCACCCTCGCCTGTTCAGCTTTCTCCGGCTCTTTAATGATGTTTTCCTGAGCTTCCAGTTGCCTCTCCGCCTTGTCCAGGGCCAGCGGGATGATGGCCAGAGCTTCCGCAACTGCACCCCTGATCGCAGCTTGAATACCTGTTTTTGTCTCTTCCTGGCGTTCTCTCAGTCCCCTTGAGAGAAACCTCCTCTCCCCATCCTCTGGTGTGTGGGAGCTCCTTGCGCGATGGGCTTGCCCTTCTTACTCTGGCGAGGTACAAGCCTCACCGCCTCCTGCCTCGGCCGGCTCGGCCGTTTGTTTCTCCAGGCTTTTTCCACTCTCTGTTTCCACGCGGCCTCTTGAATGGCTGTTGTTTGACATTTTCCCTTCGTATTGTTGCTGGTGGAGATGTGGTGATGTTTATTTCTTTGTATTAGCCGGCTACTTCGGGTGAAAAGAGTGTATTTTCAGGAGAAATGAAATGAAAATGGCTTATTGTCACAAGTAGGCTTCAAATGAAGTGGCTGTGAAAAGCCCCGAGTCGCCACATTCCGTCGCCTGTTCGGGGAGGCTGGTACGGGAATTGAACCCGCGCTGTTGGCTTGCCTTGGTCTGCTTTCAAAGCCAGCGATTTAGCCCTGTGCTAAACAGTCTAGAGCCACCTGATGTCCGCCTTCTCAGCACGGTAGGGTAGCACGGTAGCATTGTGGATAGCACAATCGCTTCACAGCTCCAGGGTCACAGGTTCGATTCCGGCTTGGGTCACTGTCTGTGCGGAGTCTGCACATCCTCCCCGTGTGTGTGTGGGTTTCCTCCGGGTGCTCCGGTTTCCTCCCACAGCCCAAAGATGTGCAGGTTAGGTGGATTGGCCATGATAAATTGCCCTTAGTGTCCAAAATTGCCCTTAGTGTTGGGTGGGGTTACTGGGTTATGGGGATAGGGTGAAGGTGTTAACCTTGGGTAGGGTGCTCTTTCCAAGAGCCGGTGCATATTCGATAGGCTGAATGGCCTCCTTCTGCACTGTAAATTCTATGATATCCCCATCACCGGAAGTCAGTTACCAAATACATCTGATTCTTTTGCATATCTGTAAGTAAATCTGAGAGAAAAGAGCTCACATTTCAAGTCCGATGACTCTTTGTCAAAGCTAACAGACAGAGCAAGTGGGAAATATTTAGCTTTGTTAGCTAACAAAGTCTGCTAGCTTTGACAAAGACTCATCGGACTCGAAATGTTACCTCTTTTCTCTCCCTACAGATGCTGCCAGACCTGCTGAGATTTTCCAGCATTTTCTTTTTTGGTTTCAGATTCCAGCCTCCGCAGTAATTTGCTTTTATATATTATGTGAGTAAATCTGATGTTGCACCTTTCAACTCTTGTCTTACATTTTCTATCTCCATATCTTTTAACTGTCGCATGCAACTGGAGTAGAGCTATGGCTGTCTCAGATTTAGACTCAGATTTTCCTAACACTGAGTGGGTTTCTTCTCACTGTATCTGTCCACAGGTCCCAGACCCTTTAATGTTCTCCCCAAACTGTCTATCCGCTTGGCCATTTCCGGTTTAGTGCCGTTTCCCATTCTGGCGAATTCTCAACTCAGTTAATCAACACTATTTTCGGGGTCTGGCGCTGAATTGGCAGGGACAAAGGGAAGAGAGTGTCTCTCCTAAATCCTTTTGAACTCCTTTCCAGATACTGGGGCTGTTTAGCACAGGGCTAAATCGCTGGCTTTGAAAGCAGACCAAGCAGGCCAGCAGCACGGTTCGATTCCCGTAACAGCCTCCCTGAACAGGTGCCGGAATGTGGCGACTAGGGGCTTTTCACAGTAACTTCATTTGAAGCTTACTCGTGACAATAAGCCATTTTCATTTCATATCCTTGCTGCTAACTTCCCATCCGGTCTTTCCTTGTCGACACACTTGGGGTTGGTGAACACCCCTCAAGGCTGATTATTGGAGCTTGCTTTTGCTCCTAACCGTTAGTCACTCGAACCTTTTACTCTAACAATTATGTTTGCAATTCAGTCAGCAGTTCGAACACGTCCTCAGAACCGACCCAGTCCTTTGTTTATGCTCTCATCGCCCACTTAATCCTGGCCATCATGGGGAGCTCCTGCCCTCTTAATTCATGCTCAGGTTTGGTGATTGAGGTGTTTAACTCAGAACTGCACCAAGTGCTCTAAAGTCTTACACGTGCCACATCTGGGGTGCCAATATATGTTGCTCCCTCAGCTGGCATAAACTGATGAAAACAGACAAATTGAATACTCATTGCAAGTTTGATTTACTTTTATATGGACAACTTTATTTAACTCAGACTTTAGCTATGTGTTTATTTGAACAGTTACATAATTTCAAGACTCACGACTTGAACGAAAATATACTACCCAGATAGAGAGAACTTGGCCAGGCTTGCTCTGGAGGGTGTATGCCTTAGAGGTTGATGCACGATCAATTGCACAAAGACAAGAGTTGAATACAACTGAGGCTTTATTACACTAAGATGTGTGGCCTCCTACAGCTGCTGGCGAAATGGCTGCTGTACAGGGAGCACACATATTTATACTCCGCCTACTGGGCGGAACCAGCAGGCAGGGACTACCCCCGTACCTGTAGTACAGGGACTTAACATACATACCCTAATATATACAGCAGTGGTGACTACCACATTCACCCCCTGTTAAAATTGAGTCCAGCGGGGGTGGTGGAGAACTATATACATCACAAGTTTAATATACAGAGAAAAAAATTTTTTGAGTCCAGAACCAATTATAGGTTTAGCCGGTCCAGAGACTTGATCTGACGTTGGGAACGAAGCAGTGGTGGCGATTCTGACGTCGGTCGGGTCCTTGGTGACTCCGGGAGCGTGCCGAGATCCTCTTCATCCTCGGGCGTGGACAGGGGGAGGACGGATGGTCCTGGGGGGTGTTGCTGCTGGGTGTGTCAGGGGAGGGGAGGGTGGCACCGGGCTGGAGGTTGTGTGTGTGTGGAACCTGCTGGTGCCAGATCCCTGAGAGAGACAGTATCTTGGCGGCCATCGGGGTACGCTACGTAGGCATACTGGGGGTTGGCGTGGAGTAACTGCACCCTTTCCACCAACGGGTCCGCCTTGTGGAGTCGTACGTGCTTACGGAGGAGTATGGTTCCTGGAGCTGTGAGCCAAGTCGGGAGTGACAACCCGGAGGTGGACTTCCTGGGGAAGGCAAAGAGATGTTCATGGGGTGTGTCGTTAGTCGCAGTGCATAGGAGCGACCGAATGGAGTGCAGTGCATTGGGGAGGACCTCCTGCCAGCGGGAGGCCGGGAGATTTCTGGACCGTAGGGCCAGTTGGACGGCCCTCCACACCGTCCCATTCTCCCTCTCTACCTGCCCGTTTCCCCGGAGGTTATAGCTGGTCGTCCTGCTGGAGGCGATACCCCTGCTGAGCAAGAACTGAAGCAGCTCATCACTCATGAATGAGGATCCCCTGTCACTGTGGATGTATGCGGGGAACAGAGCGAAGATTGTGTTGAGGGCTTTGATGACGGTGGCCGACGTCATGTCGGGGCATGGGATGGCGAAGGGGAATCTGGAATACTCATCGAGCACACTGAGGAAATACGTGTTCCAGTCGGTGGAGGAGAGGGGCCCTTTGAAGTCCACGCTGAGGCATTCAAAGGGGTGGGAGGCCTTCACCAGGCGCGCACGGTCCGGCTGGTAGAGGTGCGGTTTGCACTCCGCACAGACCTGGCAGCTCCTGGTGATTGTCCGTACTTCCTCGATGGAGTAGGGCAGATTGCGGGCCTTAATGAAGTGGTACAACTGTGTGACTCCCGGGTGACAAAGGCTGTCGTGCAGGGCCCGGAGTCGGTCCACCTGTACACTGGCACATGTACCTCGGGATAGGGCATCGGGGGGCTCGTTGAGCTTACTGGGCTATACAAAATCTCGTAGTTGTAGGTGGAGAGCTCGATCCTCCACCTCAAGATCTTATCATTTTTGATCTTGCCTCGCTGTGTGTTATTGAACATGAAGGCTACCGACCGTTGGTCAGTGAGGAGAATGAATCTCCTGTTGGCCAGGTAATGCCTCCAATGCTGCACAGCTTCAACGATGGCCTGGGCCTCTTTTTCACGGAGGAATGCCGAATTTCAGAAGCATAGAGGGTGCGGGAAAAGAATGCCACGGGCCTGCCTGCCTGGTTGAGGGTGGCGGCTAGAGCGACATCTGATGCATCGCTCTCCACTTGAAAGGGTAACGTCTCGTCAACTGCGTGCATCGCGGCCTTGGCGATGTCGGCCCTAATACGGTTGAAGGCCTGTTGAGCCTCGGCCACCAGGGGTAAAAGGGTGGACTGGATGAGTGGGCGGGCCTTGTCCGCATAATTTGGAACCCACTGGGCGTAGTAAGAAAAGAACCCCAGGCAACGTTTGAGGGCCTTGGGGCAGTGGGGAAGGGGGAATTCCATGAGGGGGCGCATGCGGTCGGGGTCGGGCCCCAGAACTCCATTCTGGACCACATAGCCGAGGATGGCTAAGCAGTTTGTGCTGAATACGCACTTCTCCTTGTTATAAGTGAGGTTTAGGAGAGTGGCGATGTGGAGAAATATGTCAAGGTTGGCATCATGGTCCTGCTGGTCGTGGCCGCAGATGGTGACATTGTCTAGGTACGGGAAAGTGGCCCGCAGTCCGTACCAGTCGACCATTCGGTCCATCTCCCGTTGGAAGACCGAGACCCCGTTGGTGACGCCGAAGGGAACCCTAAGAAAATAGTAGAGGCGGCCGTCTGCCTCGAAGGCAGTGTATGGGCGGTCCGCCTTATGAATGGGGAGCTGGTGGCAGGCGGATTTTAGGTCAACAGTTGAGAAGACCCAGTACTGTGCAATCTGATTGACCATATTAGATATACGTGGGAGGGGGTACGTGTCGAGCTGCGTGTACCGATTGATAATCTGGCTCTAGTCCACGACCATTCTGTGTTTCTCCCCCGTTTTCACCACAACCACTTGGGCTCTCCAGGGGTTGTTGCTGGCCTCAATGATGCCTTCCCGAAGCAGCTGCTGGACCTCGGACCTGATGAAGGCCTTGTCCTGGGTGCTGTACCGTCTGCTCCTGGTGGTGACGGGTTTGCAATCCGGGGTTAGGTTTGCTAACAGGGAAGGTGGGTCGACCTTTAGGGTAGCGAGGCTGCACACAGTAAGGGGTGGTAGGGGCCCACCGAATTTCAATGTTTGGCTCTGGAGGTTACACTGGAAGTCCAAGCCGAGTAGCAGGGCAGTGCAGAGGTTGGGGAGGACGTAGAGGCGGAAGCCGCTGAACTCTACGCCCTGGACCGTGAGCATGGCTATACAGTACCCCCGGATCACCACGGAGTGGTACCCGGAGGCCAGGGAGATTCTCTGATTGGCGGGGTGTACCGCGAGGGAGTAGCGCCTTACCGTATCGGGATGTATGAAGCTCTCGGTGCTCCCGGAGTCCAGCAGACAGGAGATCTCGTGCCCATCGATCTTCACGCTTGTGCAGGCGGTGGCTAGATTGTGTGGGCGAGACTGGTCGATCGTGACCGAGGCGAGCCGCGGCTGGCCGTCGCTGGTGTCAGACAATGGGATGCCCGGGGAGCACGGGTCCTGGAACAATTGTCTAGGTACAGGAAAGTGGCCCGCAGCCCGTACCAGCCCACATGCTGTGGGGGAGACAAGATAGCGGCGCCTGACGATCCTCAGGAGGACAAGATGGCGACGCCCATGGCGGGGGGTTGAACAAGATGGCGACGCTCATGGGCCGCACGTGGCCTGGGGATGGGAAGATGGTGGCGGCCACTGGCCGTGCGTGGCCCGCGGGGGGGGGGGGGGGGGGGGGGGGGAGAGATGTCGGCGTCCACTGTCCATGGCACACCACAGGCCTTGCAAAGGGCGCTCCAGGCTGGGCAGCGTTGGTGGGGGTGTTTTGACTGCCCACAGAAGTAACATCTGGGGCCCCCGGGGTTGGCTGGTTGGCGGGTGGCACAGGAAAGTGTAGGCCTGGATATTGCGCGAGGCGACTGTCATCGATAGCGCCCGCTTTTTGGTTGCCGTGAGGTCGGGCGTGGCCCCCTCTAAAAGTCGCTGGCGGATGTGATCTGACACAATCCCCATAACTAAAGCGTCCCGCATGAGTAAATTCGAGTCGTGGCTGTGACAGCTTGACAGCCACAGCCACAGGGGAATTAGGGCAGGCCAGAAATCTTCTATTGACTCACCAGGGAGTTGACTACGAGTTGAGAGGACGTGCCTGGCGTAAAGCGTGTTAGTCCGCTGAGCGTAATTCTCAGTAGCGCCATGGCTTCATCGCAGATCGGCGCGTCCTGGATAAGCGGAAATACGTTGGAGCTCAGCCGCTAGTAGAGTATCTGGATCTTCTGAGCTTCCGGAATTGGGTCTGGTGCAGACCTGATGTAAGCTTCGAAACAAGCTAGCCAGTGTTCAAAGTCCTTTTTGGCGTTGGTGATTGCGGATCCAGCTGCAGGCGATCCGGCTTGATGCGGAGGTCCATTTTCTGAAAACTTTAGTGTAATGAATTGATGCACGATCAATTACACAAAGACGAGAGCTGAATATAACTGAGGCTTTATTATACTAAGATGTGTGGCCTCATACAGCTGCTGGCGAAATGGGTGCTGGACGGGGAGCACACATATTTATACTCCGCCTACTGGGTGGAGCCAGCAGGCAGGGACTACCCCCGTACCTGTAGTACAGGGCCTTACCATACATACCCTAATATATACAGCAGTGGTTACTACCACAGAGGTTCCAAACTCAGGTCTGATCTTGCGAAGGTTGATTCTGGAGTTATCGCCGAAGTCTCTGCTATTTTATGTTTAGCTTGCAGTTTATAGACATCCTTCATCCTTGAGAGAGCCTTGATCTCGCTGTTCCAAAACTGTGTTATTAGTAAAATGTCCAGTTGTAAGTCGTTGTTCTGTCTGTTCCCATGAAAGTCGTTCTGCTTAAGCTACAGTGTCCACACGCACAAAAATTTGTTGGCCTCTGTCATTGTCCTCTTTTACCAGTATGCCTTACAGCAGTGTTTTCAAACTTTTTTTCTGGGGAACCATTTTTACCAACTGGCCAATGTTCGGGACCCACGCCAGCCGACCTTCGGGACCCACGCAGGCCGACCTTTGGGACCCACGCCAGCTGACCTTCGGGACCCACGCCGGCCGACCTTCGCGACTCACACTGGCTGACCTTCGTGGCCCACCATTTTCTCTTACCTTGTTTGCTGCTGACAAAATGGAGGAATCAAAATCGCGCATAAAGTGCGTGATGGTGACGTTTGGGGGCCGTGACCATAGAATTTTAAAAAAATAATCTGCACCTCCGAATGCACAAATTCACAGTCTGCAGCTGGCTTTTATATTCAATAGATAATTATTTTTTATAAATTGTAACAATATTGTTGCACGGCACATTTAATCAAAGAGACCAAGCCCATGTCATCATCAGACTCTTCAGATTCTTCCTGTTTCTTCTCTTCCTTTTTCTCTTCAGTAGCAACATGGGCAGCTGTGGAAAGAACTGCTGCTGCAGCTGGGGCACCGCTACCAGCACCAACGTTGCAGTTCAGACTATTGACGTCAATATTAGCCAATGTCTTAGCAAACAGACTAGGCCAGAAAGGCTCAATGGTCACACCAGCTGTTTTAATCAGGACATTGAATTTGTCTTCGGTGATAGTGATCTCGTCGTCGTGAAGGATGAGCGCACTGTAGATACAGGCGAGTTCCGAGGTGGAGGCTATAGCGCTGGATCTCTGCGGGTGGGTCCGATGGTGCTAGTCGCCAGGGGGGGAAACTCGACCTTAGCTCCATTCAGAAGAAGCGAGCACTTCCGAACCGGGCAGAGCGAGCAGCAGCTGGCTTTTAACTATGCCGGCTGCGAGCGGCCTTTTACCATAAAAAAAATGCGGCGCACTGCGCATGCATGCCTGATCATCGGTGTGTGCATGTGCAAAATTCTGCGCATGCGCACCGATGAGCGGGCACGCACGTGCAGTGCGGCCACATTTTTTTATATTGTAAAAAGGCTGCTCACAGCCGGCATGGTTAAAAGCCGGCTGCTGCAGTTGTTGCGCGCTAATTTGCACAATCGGGAGCGACGGACGGCTCCGCGACCCTCCTGACACACGCCCATGACCCACCTGCGGGTTGCGTCCCCAACTTTGAAGATCAGTGCCTTATAGCACAATGTGAGCCATGTTTCCTACTCAGCAGTAGGAAAAACAAATTTGCTATCCAGGATAAAATAAATGTCCTTCATCAGCAGAATCCAACCTCTGCCATCACTTGTGAACTCGCTGATGTCTCAGTAGGTAGGATAACTGAGTGAATCCCTTCCCACACTGAAAGCAGGTGAATAGCCTCTCCCTAGTGGGAACTTGCTGATACTTCTGCAGGCTGCATGAATCACTGAATCCCTTCCCGTAATTAGAAGGGAGCCACCTCTTTCCAGTGTGAGCTCGCTGATGTCTCAACATGGCGGGTTCCAGAGCTGGCAGAGGGCGGGTATCAAAAGGATGGGTGACCTGTTTATAGATGGGAGCTTTCCCAGCCTGCAGGCGCTGGAGGACAAATTTAAACTGCCACCAGGGAACGGCTTTAGGTATTTACAAGTGCGGGACTTCCTGAGAAAACAGGTGGTGGCCTTCCCCCTCCTGCCACCACGGGGGGATACAGGACAGGGTACTTTCCGGTACCTGGGTGGGGGAGGGGAAAGTGTTGGATATCTACCAGGAACTGCTGGAAGCAGAGGAAACCCCGGTGGAGGAGCTTAAGGGCAAATGGGAGGAGGAGTTAGGAGGAGAGTTAGAGCAGGGTCCGTGGGCGGAAGCCCTAACTAGGGTCAATTCGTCCTTATCATGTTTAATCCAGTTTAAGTAGTCCACCGGACACACATGACGGTGGCGAGGATCAGTACATTTTTCGGGGTAGAAGACAGATGTGCGAGGTGTGCGGGGAGCCCAGCAAACCATGTCCATATGTTTTGGGCATGCACGAACCTTGGAGGGTTCTGGCAGGGGTTTGCCCAGGCAATGTCCAAGGTGCTAGGTGGTGCCGAGTCCAGAGGTGGCGATCTTTGGAGTGTCAGAAGATCCGGGAGTTCAGGGAGTGAAAGAGGCCGACATTCTGGCCTTTGCCTCCCTGATAGCCCAGAGACGGATCCAGTTATTGTGGAGGGACTCAAAGCCCCCGAGTGTAGAGACCTGGGTTAGTGACATGGCTGGGTTTCTCAGCCTCAAGAAAATAAAGTCTGCCTTAAGAGGATCAATGCTAGGGTTCTCCCGGAGGTGGCAGTCATTCGTCGACTTTCTTGGAGATATTTAAAATGTCGGCAGTAGCAGCTTTCGAAAGGGCGGTTGATAAGTGTTGTTTTATGTTATTTCATGTGGTCTGTGAAGATAGAGCCAATTGGGGAAATGTCTATTTTTCACCACGTTAATGTTTATGTTCTTTTTCTGTTATGGTTATAACATTTTACAAATACTTCAATAAAAATATTTTAAAAATAAATAATTTTTATCATTGTCACAAGTAGGCTTACATTAGCACATTATTTACATTACAGGCGGCATGGTAGCTACCCAATTGCTTCACAGCACCAGGGTCACAGGTTCGATTCCCTGCTGGGTCACTGTCTGTGTGGAGTCTGCACGTTCTCCCTGTGTCTGTGTGGGTTTCCTCCGGGTGTTCCGGTTTCCTCCCACAAGTCCCGAAAAATTGCTGTTGGGAATTTGGACACTCTGAATTCTCCCTCAGTGTACCTGAACAGGCGCTGGAATGTGGCAACGTGGGGCTTTTCAGAGTAATTTCATTGCAGTGTTAAGGTAAGCCTATTTGTGACAATAAATATTATTATTATTAACAGTGTAATGTAGTTGTCAAATGGGCTCTTTCTGTGCCATAATTATTTTACATGTGAAAATAAACAACGTTTAGACTAGAAATAATAATAAATGTACTTTATTACAGATCCAAAAATAATATTTAATATATAACACTAGACATTTACGTGTAACCATTTAAATGTCAGCCAGAGACAGACCGGGCAGCACCGCAACGCAGTAGTTAGCTCTGGGTCACTGTCCATGTGGATTCTCCCCATGTTTCAGTCTGTGTGAAGTTCAATCTTCATTTACACAAATCCAGCGCTGTGATTGGCTGGAGGACCAGAGTACTTCTGGTCCTCCAACTCTTCCGATTGGTCGACACCTCAGCAGGACAGTCAGGGGTTGTTCTCTCCTCTGCACATGCGCAGCTTCCCCTCACCCTTGGACATGCGCAGTCCCGGGCCGGAAGAACACCGAGCGGCTTTTCGCTCTGGCCGGAGCTCCCTGAAAACCTTGTCTCGAGGGGGAGGGGGAACAACTGGGTGGGAGGTACCGTGTCGGCGCGCCGAACCTGCCCACTGGAACCCGGTGACGTCACCGCGGAGCAGAGTGAATGCTATTGGCTGATTCAGGCAGTGCTGCATTGTGACGTCATTGTGACGCTGAGGGGCGTACCAGCACACAGTCTCCCATTTGGAGCAATAGTGCTGGTCACAGAAACAACTCCCTGCGGATTGGACAACAGCTCAGAGCGTCCGGAGGTCAAAGTTCCTCCGTCCGATGGGCTCAGGAACTGCCTCCAATTGGCTGCATGGGGACGATTGACCAATGGGAATTCGTGGAGGACCGAACATTTTTGGTCCTCCAGCCAATCAGAGTCCGGGCTTTGTGTCAATGGCTGCACGGAGCTCCCTTCACTGTCTGCCCAGCAAAGCTGCTGCTCCTCCACCTCCACACAGACTGAAACTTCCTCCTGTCTCCAACATCTGTGAGTAAAACACTTTATTTTCTCCCCCTTGCCATTTCTTTTCTCATTGTGACCTTCAATTGTTTAAATCCCCAGGCCCAGATGAGATGTATCCCAGACTGAGAGGAGATTTCAGAGGCTCTGACAATTTTCAAAGCTTCTCTGGTCACAGGACTGGAGGATAACGAATGAGGTACCATTATTCATGGAGGGAAGCAGGGGAAGTAGAGTCTAACTTCAGTGGAATCACAGAATCCCTACAGTTCAGAAGGAGCTTGTTCGGCCTATTGAGTCTGCATCAACGGTACTCGACCTTTCTCCATTCTCATGCCCACCCGCCCTATCCCCATAACCTAATCTGCACATTTTTGGACACTAAGGGGCAATTTTGCCTAGCCAATCCACTTAATCTGCACATCTTGGAAGAAAAGGGAATACTCGGGAGGAACCCAGACAGACATGGGGAGAAAGTGCAAACTGCACACAGACAGTCACCCAAGGCCTGAATTGAAACCAGGTCCCTGGTGCTGCGTGGCAACTGTTCTAACCACTGCCACCAATAGGTATAGCTATTGGAAACAATTCTGAGGGACAGAATTAATCTCCATTTGGGGAGGCAAGAATTAATCAAGGACAGTCAGCATAGCTGTCAGGCAGAGACCATGTCTGACAATTTGATTTGATATTTTTTTAAAAGGTGACCTGGTGTGAAGATAAAGGTCGTGCAGTTAATAAGTCTACATGGACATCAATGAGGCTCCGGACAAGGTATCACATGGGAGACTGGCCAAGAAGCTAAGAGCCCATGAGATCCAGGGCAATTTGGCAAATTGGATCCAAAATTGACGTGGCAGGAGGCAGAGGGGATGGTGGAAGGTTATCTTTGTGGCTGGAAGCCTGTGTCCAGTGGTGTTCCACAGTGATCTCTTGTTGTTTGTAGTATACATCAATGATCTGGATATGAATGTGGGTGGTATGATAAGTAAGTTCACAGATGGCACAAAAATAGATGGTGTGGTAAATAGTGAGGAGGAAAACCTTAGATTACAGCACAATATAGATGGGCTGGTTAAATGGGCAACACAGTGGCAAATACAATTTAACCCTGCAAATACAATTTAACTAGGGGCAGCACGGTAGCATGGTGGTTAGCATAAATGCTTCACAGCTCCAGGGTCCCAGGTTCGATTCCCGGCTGGGTCACTGTCTGTGCGGAGTCTGCACGTCCTCCCCGTGTGTGCGTGGGTTTCCTCCGGGTGCTCCGGTTTCCTCCCACAGTCCAAAGATGTGCGGGGTTAGGTGGATTGGCTATGCTAAATTGCCCATAGTGTCCTAAAAGAAAGTAAGGTTAAGGGGGGGGGGGGGGGTTGTTGGGTTACGGGTATAGGGTGGATATGTGGGTTTGAGTAGGGTGATCATTGCTCGGCACAACATCGAGGGCCGAAGGGCCTGTTCTGTGCTGTACTGTTCTATATTCTATATTCTATAACCCTGACAAGAAGACTAAGGACATTATGTAACTCTTGTCAATTTGCTTCAGAAAGGAAATTTCGGGAATTGACTCGTTACATTCTTTATTATTTCAAAAGAGAAAATGCTGGAAAATCTCAACAGTCTGGCAGCATCTGCAGGGAGAGAAAAGAGCTAACGTTTCGAGTCCGATGTACTGAGTGTAGCGATGGGGGATTTTCACAATAACTTCATTGCATTCTTAATGTCAGCCCACTTGTGACAATAAGATGATTATTATTATTATTAAATATGAGGCAATGCATTTTGGGAGGACTAACAAGGCTAGCTAATATACAATGAATGGTAGGACCCCATGAAGTACAGAGGATCAGAGGACACTTGGTGTGCATGTCCATAGATCCCTGAAAACAGCAGTACAGGTAGATAAGATGGTTAAGAAGAGGTGGCATGGTAGCACAGTGGGAGCACTGTTGCTTCACAGCGCCAGGGACCTAGGTTTGATTCCTAGCTTGTGTCTGTGCGGAATCTGCACGTTCTCCCCCTGTGTGCGTGGGTTTCCTCCGGGTGCTCCGGCTTCTTCCCACAAGTTCTGAAAGACATGCTTGTTGGGCGAATTGGACATTCTGGATTCTCCCTATGGGTACCCAAAAAGGTGCCAGAGTGTGGCGATTGGGGATTTTCACAGTAACTTCATTGCGATGTCATGTAAGCCTACTTGTGACATTAATAAAGATTATTATATGGGATACTTGCTTCTATTATCCAAGGTAGACAATATTAGAACAGGAAGGTTATGATGGAGCCATATAAAACACTTGTTCGGCCACAACTAGGGTACTATGTACAGTCCTGGTTGCCACAATGGAGGAAAGAAGTGATTACACCAGAAGGGATGCCGATGAAATTAACCAGCACACTATAAAAGCAAATTAATGCAGATGCTGGAATCTAAAAGACAAACAGAAAATGCTGGGCAATCTCAGAAGGTCCGGAGAGAAACCTGAGCTAATGTTTCGAGACTGGACGACCAATTGTTAAATATTCACCAGCATGTTGCCTGGGCATTTCAGCAATGAAGAGAGGCTGGTTAGAAGTTGTTTTCCTTCGAGCAGACCAGGCTGAGGGATATGTGACTGAGGTGTACATATTTATGAAGGATATAGCAAGAGTAGATAGTAAGAACATTTTCCCCTTAGCAGATAGTTCAATAACCAGGGGGCATAAAGTTAAGGTGAGAGGCAGGAGGTTGAGAGGGGATTTGAGGGAAAACATTTTTACCCAGAGGGTGATGGGAATCTGGAACTCCACTGTCTGAAAGTGTGGTAGAGGCGGGAGCCCTCATCTTATTTGACTTCTTACTGTACTACATTTAGGAAGCATTGAGATGAGCACTGAAACACCACAGCATGCAGGGCTATGAACCAAGTTCTGGATAATGGGATTGGAATAGGGTGCTTGATGGGTGGCACTGACAGGAATGGCCCAAGGGCCTCTTGCTCTGCTGTAAATCTGTATGATTCTATGAGGACAGAGGTATGTCTCGTCGTGTTATGGGCCAGGGTTTAGAGAACCCCAAAGTGGATCATGGAGTTCACCTGACCCACAACTTTTAATAGATTGTGGTTAGGGGACCACATGGGCCTACTTTACAGGTGTAATGCAATAGAGATCGACAGTACTTTTAAATTAAAGCAATGTTAATTTAAGAAACCAGTTAACACTTTATAATCCCACAGTAAAAATATTAACAACAAAAAACAAATCCCCCAAAGAATACAGTACTCTAAAAGTAACTCTTAATCTTTCCTTAGAATATCCATAAGAAAAAAAAACCCTATTTACAGAAAGACATCAGGTTTAACTTCTCTACAGAAACAGGTATTATTTTTAAATCACCAAAGGATCTGGAGACAGTCATTAGATTGCAGAGAGAGAGAGACTGATACACCTTCTTGCTGTGACTGCAGCTATCCAGCTCTCAAAACTAACCTAAAATGTACCATGAAGCAGACAGCCCAAAGTGAAAGTAAAAGCAGGCAGACAGCCCAACTCCACCCACTCTGACATCACTGCAGCCATCCGATAAACACCCATTTCTTAAAGGTACACCCACTACAGCTATTTTACAAACAAAGGTACTCTCACATGACACCTCCCCCCAAGAAAAAAAAATAAACCATCAACTTCAAGATGGTTTCATTTTTCACCATTTCACTTTCCTTTAAGAAATATGGACAGTGAATATACATTTCATTTTTAATCAAAACAAAACACGCAAACATTTAATAATAACATAGTCCATTTTAGTTGTTCTTCCTCCAACTGGAATCCTTCTTGATTGACAGTCTCTCTGGACAAGAAGGTCTCTGCACGATCCATCCATTCCTCTACGCCTCGACATTTATCTTTAAAGTCACATACATTAGTTCAATCTGATCACAGAGTCCTTTGTAATTCTCCAACTGTTGTTGAAAACTCACCACTATTCTTAGAATTCCCTCTATACCAAAAAGGGCCGACATTCTAAATGGTGAACAGGGATTCTCACTCCCTGACTCCGATGCAGGCTTCAGTGGGTGCTATTCAGGTCAAACTATATTTTCAAGTTATCCCCCGGTATAACCCATACCTTCACCGAGGATTTCATCTACTTACCACTTAGTAGCATTGATTCTGGGTCCCGCATTGCTAAGAAAGTAAAGTAGGCTTTGTAATAACCACTGTTTCAGGTTAAAACTTCTAAGTTATTATATTATTATGTACTTTCTTTCTTTTAAAAAGAGGCAATCACTGTCTTTACAGAAAGGTAAAAAGATCTTGCTTCTGGATCCTTCTGGTTGGTTGAAGGGATCTTCAGGCCCAACTTGACAATCAGTCTTCTTTAAAGTCTGTTCTTCTTTAGATGTATTCGCTGGTTAGCTTGGTTGCTGTGTCTTGTCAATCCCATGTACTGAGCTATGAAAGCTGGCTCTGCTGGCTATCTCTGAGCTGACTCTGCCTCCTCTTTAAATTCTAGTCTTCCTTAGATGTATTAGCTGTTTTAGCTCGGCTGCTATGTCTTATCGTTCCCATGACTGAGCCAACTGGATCTTTGCTATTTCCAATGGGTCAGACTGTATCTCAGGCAATTTTAAATGCTCAGCTACCGCGGTAAGTAGCTCTCCTTTTCATCTTCTGTCAGGTAATGTTAACTACAATGTTTTTGCCACACCTGGTCGCTGCCGTCGTGAACATGGGCGGCAAATGCTAGTTTGAAGCTTGTGGGGGGCGGAGAGGGAAGTGAGCACCACGGCCGTGCTCGGGAGGGGACTGGCCCGCGATCAGTGCCCACCGATCGTCGGGCCGGCGTCTCAAAGCAACGCACTCTTTCCCCTCCGCCGCCCCGCAAGATCAAGCCGCCACGTCTTGCGGGGAAGCGGAGGGGAAGACGGCAACCGCGCATGGGCGGGTTGGAGCCGGCCAACCTGTGCATGCGCGGCTGACGTCACTTAGGCGCCACCGTCGCGTCATTCTCGGTGCGCCACCTTGACGCAAGCGTCAAAGCCCGACGGCCGAGAGTTACGGAGCGCCGCTCCTAGCCTAGGTGGGGGTGAACGGCCACTAGTGCTGCCCCTAGGTGAGCGGCCTCCGAGGCCGTCATGAAACTCGGCCGAGTTCAAGACGGCCTTCCCGATTTATCGCGGGAGCGCAGAATTCCGCCCTTAATCCTTCCTTGCAACATCCATAAGACAAAAAAAACCTTTTTACAGAAAGACATCAGGTTTAACTTCTCTACAGAAACAGGTATTATTTGTAAATCACCAAAGCACCTGGAGACAGTCTTTAGATTGCAGAGAGAGAGACTAATACACCCTCTTGCTGTGACTGCAGCTATCTAGCTCTCAAAACAAAACTAAAATGTACCCTGTAGCAAACAGCCCAAAGCGAAAGTAAAAGCGGACAGACAGCCCAGCTCCACCCACTCTCTGACATCACTGCAGCCATCCGATAAACACCCATTTCTTAACGGTATTCTCACGACATGTGATACAGATGAGATATTATTGATGGTTCTGTAATAAAGTACATATTGGGTGGCACGGTAGCACAGTGGTTAGCACTGTTGTTCTCAGCGTTAGGATCCCAGGTTCGATTCCGGCTTGGGTCACAGTTTCTGTGGACTCTGCACATTCTCCCCTTGTCTGCGTGGATTTCCTCTGGTTGCTCCGGTTTCCACCCATACATCCCAAAAGGCGTGCTTGTTAGGTGAATTGGGCATTCTGAATTCTCTCTCTGTGTACCGAACAGGTGCCAGAGTGTGGCGACTAGGGGCTTTTCACAGTAACGTCTTTGCAGTGTTAATGTAAGCCTACTTGTGACAATAATAAAGATTATTATTATTTATGATTAGCCTTGTCTTGTAATATGACTGTAGCTACGTTACACATTTCCAGCCACAGTCATTACAGCTCAGAAGGCATCCATTGGACAACTTGAGTTGATGCCGACTCTCTGTCGAGCAATTCTGTCAGTCTCGAGTGGGTCCCATTCTGTCGCCCTGCAGACCATCCAGTTTCATTCGGAAATGATTGATCATCTCTGCTTGATTACCCTTCGGTAAATCCCCCAAAGAATACAGTACTCTAAAAGTAACTCTTAATGTTTCCTTGCAACATCCATAAGACAAAAAAAAAACCTTTTTACAGAAAGACATCAGGTTTAACTTCTCTACAGAAACAGGTATTATTCCAGATCATGACCAATCACAACTTCCTCTATCTTAACCAACTGAAACAATCCTGTGTATTAAACAGATTTTTAGTCCACTAATATAGATATATATCTGTCTGTTCAGGTCTGTGTGTCCAGGACAGGAAGCAGTGAGCATGGATCTGTCTATCAGCCTAAATCAACACCTTCAGGAGAATTGGGAGGGTGTGGGCAGCACGGTAGCATGGTGGTTAGCATAAATGCTTCACAGCTCCAGGGTCCCAGGTTCGATTCCCGGCTGGGTCACTGTCTGTGTGGAGTCTGCACGTCCTCCCCGTGTGTGCGTGGGTTTCCTCCGGGTGCTCCGGTTTCCTCCCACAGTCCAAAGATGTGCTGGTTAGGTGGATTGGCCATGCTAAATTGCCCGTAGTGTCCTAATAGTAAGGTTAAGGGGGGGAGTTGTTGGGATACGGGTATAGGGTGGATACGTGGTTTTGAGTAGGGTGACCATTGCTCGGCACAACATCGAGGGCCGAAGGGCCTGTTCTGTTGTACTGTTCTATGTTCTAATATTAGATACAGCAGAGTGAGAATGGAGGGAGAGTGTGTGGGATGGAGATTTACAGCTTTTGGGGAATGAGAGAGGAAAGAATGTTCCTGAGAAACTAGAATTGTCTGTTCTGAATTTCTGTCCTGTACTGACAATGCTAACTTTTGTAAATTGTTTTTACAGGACATTAGAAGGTGAGGAATTACAGACAAATCTCTCAGCAAACATCGCATCAACATCTGACAGTCATCGGGACCTGAATCTAGAAGGAGAGATATTTGTCTGTTCTCCTTGTTTCAAGAGATGTTAAACATCAGTGTGACTGGAAAAGCACTGAGACGCACACACACACCCGAGTGAGAGTGTTCCAGGGAACTGACCAGTTACGCAGCTTAACAAAACCTCACACAATTCACAGTGGGGAGAGAGCGTACACGTGTTCTGTGTCTGGACGAAGTTTCAACTGATTGTCTAACCTGGAGAGACAGAAGGACGTCAACACCATGGAGAAACAATGGAAATGCGGGGACTGTGGGAAGGGATTCCGGTACCCATCCCAGTTGGAAATTCATCGGCACAGTCACACTGGGAAGAGATCGTTCACCTGTCCACAGTGTGAGAAGGGATTCAGTGATTCATCCAACCTGCGGAGACACCAGCGGGTTCACACTGGGGAGAGGCCGTTCACCTGCTCTGAGTGTGGGAAGGCATTCACTCAGTTATCCAACCTGCTGAGCCACAATGTCACTCACACCAACGAGAGACCCTTTAAATGCTCTGACTGCGGGAGCGGCTTCAAAAGGCCTCAGGAGCTGATGAAACACCAACGTATTCACACCGAGGAGAAGCCGTTCAGCTGCTCTCACTGCACAAAGAGGTTTCGAACGTTATTCACACTGCAAAGACACCATCGCGTTCACACTGGGGAGAGGCCATTCACCTGCTTTCAGTGTGAGAAGGGATTCAGTGATTCATCCACACTGCGCATACACCAGCGCGTTCATACTGGAGAGAGGCCATTTACGTGTTCTGACTGTGGGAAGGGATTCAGTGACTCATCCACTCTGCGGACGCACCAGCGAGTTCACACTGGGGAGAGGCCGTTCACCTGCTCTGACTGTGGGAAGGGATTCAGTGAATCATCCAACCTGCTGAGGCACCGGCGAGTTCACACCAGGGAGAGGCCATTCGCCTGCACTGTGTGCGGGAAGGGATTCACTCAGTCATCTGACCTGCGGGGACACCAGCGAATTCACACCGGGGAGAGGCCGTTCACCTGCACAGTGTGTGGGAAGGGATTCACTCAGTCATCCCACCTGCAGACACACCAGCGAGTTCACACTGGGGAGAAGCCATTCACTTGTACAGTGTGTGAGAAAGGATTCACTCAGTTATCCAGCCTGATGAAACACCAGCGAGTTCACAAGTGATGACAGGGGTTGGATTCTGCTGTTGTTGCTGCTGTTAATCCCATCCAGGACTGAACCATGTTCATTCTGACACTTGGTGAAGTGGGAGGGTAGGAGGGTTTCTTTCTGCTGGACTGGCCGATCTCACAACTTTGCTTCCAGTGGGCTGATGCTCTTTGAGCCTGGGAGAGCACATTTCCACTGAAATGATCTACAAAAGCTGATGAAGGACTTTTATTTTATCCTGGAGAGTAAACAGTGTTTATCCCCAATGTTTTGTTATGCTCCTGACGTAGCATAAGCTGCTTCCTTGATGTGCACTCTGGCAAAGGAAGGTTCAGACTTGGAGATAGCTTCAACACATTTATTAAACTGTTAACAATTCTCCTACTTGGATTCGACTCTCCTGTTAATCCTGCTATAGCTACTCAGACTGACGAACCAGTCTGCTACAATCCACGTGGTGGGTGTGATGTGTTTCAAATCAACCCTGTGTACTCACTAAGTGTCTCCACTGGAAAGAGGAAGATCATGTGTGCTGTGTCCTTTTATATGGGTTGGTGTAATACCCTCCTGTGGTAGCGTCACCTCTGTGTGTGTCGTGAATGCCCATTGGTCGTGTCCTATCTTACTGACCTATTGGTTGAATGTATGTGTGTCATGTCTCTGGTGCTTCCTCTAGTGTCTATCTAGTCTATATGTATTTACATTAACCCCTTGTGTATTTACAGTGATGCATATCACCACATCCCCCCTTTTTTCGTGTTACATATTTTCTGTACAGTGTTAATGAAAATTGAACAGAAACAGGTAGATAAGTGATGTTATGCACAAGTTATGATGACTGTGATGACTATACAATAGTATACAAGACCAATTAATAGTTGCAATGACTTTGAGGATAAAACAATACAAAATAAAAGTTATGAGTCCAATAGTTCATGAATTTACATGGTCTGGTATAGAAGTAACGTTGTCATTCCCTTGTGAACGCCGTCAGTGTCCTGGTGTTTGGTCATCAGGAGGGGTTCAAGTGTTCAAATCACTTCATTGACTGATTTGGAGTCTTTTTTTTCGATGCTTGTGGTAGCAATTCTTGATGGCATCTGTCCTGAAAGCCAGGTTGCCTGTTGGTAGTGTAGCAAACGTGAATTGGGAAGATGCATCGTCCTGCCATGGTCTGTCATTGTACTGAGCTGAGCAGTAACAGTGTCCCTCATGGGCAGAGTTGTACCATGTCGTACCAGTCGTAGTTCCATTGTTGTCTTTGTCGTGCTTGGTATAGCCATCTAAGATGGACACCAGTAATACAAAATGGAGAACTGCAAAGACTGCAGGGAAAAACGGACAGTAAAGAGCAAACAGCTTGCAGAAGCTTTCAGCATTCAGATACTTGCAAAAATCGGTTTCCCCACAGGTGCAGAGCCCAGGCAGCGCTGTAAATGGGAAAACAATCTGCATACCAATGAGGTGATACCGGGACAATCCCGGACACTAGATACAATTAAGTATCAATCGATACTTTTCTATAGCGAAGCAGACATGATGGAGCCAGCGAAACCAGGACAATGAGTCCTAAGAACCGCCCCAGCCATCAAGGAACGACCCTAGGATAGGGGGGTTCAAATCATATCGATTGGGGAAAGGCCCAATCGATACCCAGCAGGTGAGGAAGCCCGCCCCAAGGGGCACGGACCTCCTGGGACCTATAAAAAGAAGGTCCCGCACATGGTTCGCTCTCCTGTCTCCGGCCTCCGACTCCAGCCTCCAGAATCCTGTCTTTTACACCAGCCGTTGAGCAGCAGCCATCGATATGTAAGTGCCAAAACGACGATCGCTACCTTGACCCAGGCATTACTTATACCCGTGCCGACCAGTAGTATCAAGAAGTTGCAGACCAGAACGGAACAAAGGCCTTGTTCCCTGACCTTGCCTGTTCCTTCTTAGATAAGTATTAGTCGTTTAATGGTAGAGAAGTAAGTTAGTCTTTAGCGTGTGCATGAGTATTTATTATAATTGTTATAATAAACTCTAACTGTTTGGACTTACTAATTGGTGTATAGCTTTATTGCTTTGAACTTGACCTTGATGCTTGTGACGGTGTCTCTTACGGCACCTGGCGACTCCAGAGCATAGAAATAAGAAACAGAGCCAAACGAGTGTTAAGCACACTGCCTCTATTGGAGGAGTGTTAAACACACTAACTCAGAACGAGCAACATTGGTGTCGACGTTGTTGCCTCTGGTACGCTTCTTGTTATTGTCTTTGATATTGTTGTTGAGTTGGTTGGTTTTGTTGTCGTGTTTGCTGCGCTCAAGGACCACACTCTGTGGATAATACGAGTCCTTCACACAGTTACTCGTGTCAGCGTCCTTTGTGGCATCTGCTGTTTCCTTCAGAGTGCCATCACTGAGTTCGCAGTGCTCCCCATCTGGAGTCATGTCCGGCTTACTCGAATCAGCTTTGGCTTGTGGTTGCTCCCCACCTGGAGTCTGGTCTGTTTCATCTGAGTCAGTTTTGGATTGTCGATGCTCCCCGTCTGGAGCCCTTTCTGGTTCACCTGAATCAGTTTTGGTTTCTTGACGCTCCCCGTCCAGAGTCATTGCAGGTTCACGTGAGTCAGCTGAGGTTTCTTGATGCTCCACGTCCGGAGTCAAAACGTTCAGGAATTCATTTGCTTGTGGAGAGACTCGAGCGGATGAGGTTTGAATTAACGTGGTTTCATCGGAGTCACCAGTAGTCTCACTGTGATTGTTGAGTGCCTCTGTGCACACTAGCTGAGGTCTGTCACGTTGCACATTTTGTATGGGAAGTGGGATGCCATTATCGCTTGATCGCACACACCGTGGGAAGAGCTTCAGTGTCTTCTTGTTGTTCACTTGAGGTGGGTAGACTGTCATAGTCTTCTTCTGGTGGCTCAAATAATCCGGGTAAACTGTCATAGTCTTCTTGCTGTTCACTTGAGCGTGGCAGTTCTGCATAGTCTGCTGCTGGTTGCTCAGAGGAGGTTGCTGGACCCTCATGGTCTTGTTCATGCAAGGACTGCGCTCTGGAGTCTTGCTTTCCTTCCATCGTGGAGTCTGTCCACGAACTCGCTGTGGAGGCTTGGGTCACTGAGTCACTTTCTGTGTGGAGACATGCAGTTTAGATTAAATTAGATTAACAGTACAGCACAGAACAGGCCCTTCGGCCCTCGATGTTGTGCCGAGCAATGATCACCCTACTCAAACCCACGTATCCACCCTATACCCGTAACCCAACAACCCCACCCCCCTTAACCTTACTTTTTAGGACACTACGGGCAATTTAGCATGGCCAATCCACCTAACCCGCACATCTTTGGACTGTGGGAGGAAACCGGAGCACCCGGAGGAAACCCACGCACACACGGGGAGGACGTGCAAACTCCACACAGACAGTGACCCAGCCGGGAACCGAACTTGGGACCCTGGAGCTGTGAAGCATTTATGCTAACCACCATGCTACCGTGCTGCTCACCTACCGTGCTGGCCACTTGTCTCGCTGTGGAGTCTTTCATCGTTTTCTGTGTGGAGGCTGGGACCCTTCGTGATGCGTGGACCACTCCCTGTGCATCAGCAGGCTGCTGCCCGTGGGTTTGTACCGCTCTCTGTCTCTTGGCATCAGGCCGCAGCATAATCCTGCACTCACGAGTCGGGATGTCATATATGCTGGGCTGAAGATTCCCCAATCCGAAGAACTCATCGTCGGGGTCTTCAATGTACAACACCTCTCGTTGCTGTTCGGATTTGGTACTGGGGTAGCCACCTCCCAAGATGAAATCTTCGCCTGAGTCGTTGTCTTCCAAGACCATATCATCTTCTAGAGCGGTGCTAACTGCATGTTGCAGGGTTCTGCGGAGGTTACTTTCAGCTACTGGTCAAATTTCAGGCATTGTGCTGTCGTTCCAGGTGAAAGAATCGGGTTTTACGGCTTGTTTTGGGACATTTGGGACATTTCCCCTTTAAGTGGGCGTGGTCTGGGTCCTTTGACGTCATCATGCGTGTGACGTAGGTCGTAGGAAGCGATTACGCATGCGCAGATCGCTGTTCCTTTACTTAGGGCCTTTTTCACAATTGCGCATGCGTGGCTTCTCGCGCATGCGCAAACGGACCTTCCCGTTCTGTGCATTCTTTGCGCAACTGTGCATGTGCGGCTCCTTTTCCAGGATGGCTGCAAATCAAAACTGCCATTTGTTGCTGCAAGCCTACCTCGTGGTGAGTGTTGGCGCCTCTTTTACCGTTTTTTCTTGTATGTTCCTCGCAGGATTCTTGAAATTTGTCCAGGACTGCCTGGAAGTCGCTCTTGTTTTGCCCCTTTGAATATTTGGAGGTCTGGAAGATTTTAGTTGCTTCTGGACCCGCGATGGTAAGTAGAAGCTTTATTTTCTCTGCACCCGCCACGCCATCTAGGTCAGACGCTACCAGGTAGCTCTCGAATCTCTGCCTGAACGCACACCAGTTTTCACTGAGATTGCCGTGGTACCTGAGCTGCTGTGGAACCGGAATCTCGAACATCATCTCGCCTGGGTGCTGTTGCTGGTTGTCACTGTTTGCTGAGTTGTAACTATATGGATTTAAACAGTTCACTCACTGGTACCATGTTTTGTTATGCTCCTGACGTAGCATAAGCTGCTTCCATAATGTGCACTCTGACAAAGGAAGGTTCAGACTTGGAGATAGCTTTAACACATTTATTAAACTCTCGACAATTCTACTACTTGGATTCGACTCTCCTGTTAATCCTTCTATAGCTACTCAGACTGACGAACCAGTCTTCTACAATCCACGTGGTGGGTGTGATGCTCAATCAACCCTGTGTCTGTACTCACTGAGTGTCTGGACTGGAAAGAGGAAGATCATGTGTGCTGAGTCCTTTTATCTGGGTTGGTGTAATGCCCTCCTGTGGTAGTGTCACCTCTGCGTGTGTCGTGAATGCCCATTGGTCGTGTCCTATCTTACTGACCTATTGGTTGAATGTGTGTCATGTCTCTGGTGCTCCCTCTAGTGTCTATCTAGTCTACGTGTATTTACATTAACCCCTTGTGTATTTACAGTGATGCATATTACCACACCCACTACAGGCAGATCTGAAATAAATACACAACGAGCTGGAAAAACGCAGCAGGTCTGCAGCATCTGTGAGAGAGAAACCGAGTTAACGTTTCACGTCCAATGTAACTCTACTTCAGAACTAAAGAGAGGGAGAAATGTGATGGGTTTGATGCTGGTGAGAAAGGGAGAGGGTCGGGTAGAACAAAAGACAAAGTCAGAAGCGCAGCATGGTGGTGCAGTGGTTAGCCACCACTGCTGGACCAGGGTTCGAATCCCGGCCGTGCGTCACTGTTCGTGTGGAGTTTGTATATTCTCCCCGTGTCTGCGTGGGTTTCACCCCCACACCCCAAAGATGTGCTGGTTAGATGGATTGGCCATGCTAAATTGCCCGAAAAACAGATTGTGTACTCTGAATTTATTTTAAAATGGGAAAATCGGGATTGGTTGGAGCAGCGTTTTTCAAATCTATTTCCCGGCGACCCACTTACCAAATGGCAAGTCTTCAAAACCACATTCACTTCCAATTATGTGAGCCTGTCCTCACTTTTATGCATTTAAAATTAATATAATTGTTCTTCCTCACTTATGACGGTAAATTGTATTCAGTTCTGCAGACCCAAAACCACAATGTTACATGGCAACAAAATAATCCCACCTTGTATATTCTAAATTTCACTCACCAACAGTTTTACGACCCTGACACTGAAATCGCTGGTATTGTCCAGTCAAACATGAGATAACGATGATGCACTTCAAACTCTGAAGCCACGGACTGCCTTCACGGCGGGAAATCTGAGACTCGGGCAGAGTCCACTGATCAGGGAAGCTCCTGCTGCTTCAGTCGCATGCGAAACAGGATTCAGTGAACATTTTAAAATGCACCTCTCTCCCAATTCTTGGGCGGAATTCTCCGCTCCCGTGGAAAATCGAGAAGGCCGTCGTGAACTCGGCCGGGTTTCACGACGGCCTCGGAGGCCGCTCCTCTCACCTTATTCACCCCCACCCGGGGGGCTAGGAGCGGCGCTCCGTTATTCTCGGCCGAGAATGGCGCGGCCGACGCGCCTAATGACGTCAGCCGCGCACGCGCAGGTTGGCCGGCGCCAACCCGCGCATGCGCGGTTGCCGTCTTCCCCTCCGCCGCCCCGCAAGACGTGGCGGCTTGATTTGCGGGGCGGTGGAGGGGAAAGAGTGCGTCCCTTTGAGACGCCGGCCCGACGATCGGTGGGCACCGATCGCGGGCCAGTCCCCTCCCGAGCGCGGCCGTGGTGCTCACTCCCCTCTCTGCTCCCCACAAGAGTCAAACCAGCGTTTGGCGCCATGTTCACGACGGCAGCGACCAGGTGTGGTTGCCGCTATCGTGAACCGGTCGCGAACGGCAGGCCGCTCGGCCCATCCGGGTTGGAGGATAGCGAGGGTGCTGGAGAGTCGCCATTTTCCCTCCGTCGGGCGACTCTCCGTGGTTTTCCGCGAGTATCCCGACCACGGACATTTGGCGGTGGGGAGAATAGCGGGAGTGCATCGGACCAGCATCGCGGGAAAAAGCGGCGCGGCCCGTTATTCTCCGAACCGGCATAGGAGCGGAGAATTTCGCCCCTTGTCTTTTCTTGTCGTAAAGTGCACGTAACTTGAATCGTACAAGGAAGTGCTAAACTTTTACTCCACATCAAAAATCCTCATGCTGGCTCTGTCATCGCCTGAGAGATCCTCATTGTCATACCCACTTATACAAAATGCGTGCTACAAAACAGAACAGAACCAGACTGTATGTAACGTTACACCAATGTTGATCACATAGCCATTCCGAACACTAAATTTCATAATGAAACATTGCACTTGTGTATTGGCCAGGTATTAAATTTATCTTTATGAATGGACATCCTTTTCTTTGAACAGGATTAGTTTCGGACAGCAAAACTTTATCTGGAGGGAAAATGGGAAAAAAAGATCAGGCGATGGTTGGGAATCGTTATTGGTGACCCATTTTTCAACACCTGCAACCCACCCGCGGGACGCGACCCCCCACACTTGGGAAAACACTGGGTTAGAGGGTGGGTGAGATTAAATCGCAAAAATGTCCTGGAACGACTTCCAGTGGTGGTCACGAGTTTATCGGCCGCGCACAAGGTGGCTCCTGCTTGGAAACTTGGGTTTTTTGCCCTTTCTGCCCGGTTATTGGGGATTTAGTTTGAACAAAGTGCAGAATAAGTGGAGGGAGTTGGTTTCTCCTCCAAAGTGGATTATCAACAGGTTACAACACCCGGCAAAAGTTGAGTAAAGCCTTGGCTCGAGATGGAGGATCTGTGTGGTACAGCAGCTTGAGAGTATGGCGGAGTTGGGAGCCTCGCCGCCCCCCCCCCCCCCCCCCCCCCCCCCCACTGCCTGTGGAGCAGTTGATGGAGTTTATCAAGGAGGGTGTTTCGGCAGCATCGGAAAGAGATGCAAGAGGACTGGTCTAGGGCGATTGAGGAAGCAGTAGACCCTCTTCATGGGACTTTGGAGCGGGTGGAGAAGAGCCTGGAGTCACAAGGTGCGATGATCCGAGAGGTGGAAAGGACGATGTTGGATCCCAGTGATCAGATCGTGTTGCTGGAGGCAGAGATAGTGATGCTGGGAGAGGCCTGCAAGGTGCTGAGGGCGAAGGTGGACGACCAGGAGAATCAGTCCAGGCGACAGAATCTGCCAATTGTCGGTCTGAGGAAGGGGTGGAGGGAACGAGTACCACGGGTAATGTATTGAAAATGTTCACGAAGCTGGTTGGGGGGGGGGGGGGGGGGGCTTCGATAAGGTCCCGGAGGTGGATCGGGTCCCCCGATCATTACAATGGAGGCCGAGAGCTGGGGAGCCGCTGTGGGTTCAGGTGAGGGAGAGGATTCTGAGGTGGGTCGATGTGAGACTGTAGCTGGGAGGGGAATCTGATCCGGATCTGCCTGGTTTAGCTCACTGGGCTAAATCGCTGACTTTTAAAGCAGGCCAGCAGCACGGTTCGATTCCCGTACCAGCCTCCCCGGACAGGCGCCGGAATGTGGCGACTAGGGGCTTTTCACAGTAACTTCATTGAAGCCTACTCGTGACAATAAGCAATTTTCATTTCATTTCAGGACATTGGGGCCAACCTGGCCAAATGGCAGGC
Source organism: Scyliorhinus canicula (assembly GCF_902713615.1). NCBI lineage: Eukaryota > Metazoa > Chordata > Chondrichthyes > Carcharhiniformes > Scyliorhinidae > Scyliorhinus > Scyliorhinus canicula. The sequence continues at coordinate 112,482,500 of NC_052162.1, read as the reverse complement.
GGGTTTTAACAGGGCCCAGGCGGCGCTCTTTCGACCAATGTCCAGCTTGGGGTGTTGTCCCCGGACAAACTCTGGGTGACTTTCACAAGGGCAAAGAATGTTATTTTATGACGCTGTTTTGAATGTTTCATGTTTGAATATTTGTGTAGGTTATGGAATGTGATTCTGTGCTGTAATCAAGACTGGTTTCTGCTGGTTTTCTGCTGACTTTGCTTCATCCACATTATGAACAATGGTGCCTTCATGTTGCGATGGTGCTTATTTCGACCTTGATCTTGATTACTGGTACAGCTCATTTCTTAATATGAAACTAACTTTGAAATCTGTTCATTGGAACAATAGTTTGTTCATATTGTCAGCAAAAATGTTGTTTTTATCTCCGATTAGTTTGTGGATGTGTCAGGCTTTGTGTCTTTGTTGAAGTTATGTGTTTTGTCATGGCCTGAGGTTATGGGTACTGAAATCCTTATTTTAAAATGGGTATTAAAAACTGGGCTTTAATATTTACATTAAAATAGCCTTTTACCTATCAGAAAATAGTTGATTTCCTTCACTCAGCCTTAAAACATATTCAATGACCCAGCCTCCACCAGTCTCTGGGGAAGAGAGACCCACAGAGCCCAGGGGGAAAAAATATCCTCATCTGTGTCTGAAATAGGAGATCTCTTATTTTTATGGATTGTTCCCTAGTTCTAGTCTCTACCACAAGGGAAACATCCTCTCAGCATTCTCTCTTAATTCCACTCAGGATCTCATGTGTATCAATGAGATCCTCTCTCATTCTTCTAAACTGCAATGGACACAGTCCCAACCTGTCCAACCTTTCCTCAGAGGATAACCCCCTCATTCCAGGAATCCGGGAGTCAACCTCTGAACTGCTTCCAATGCAACTATCTCATTTCTGAAATAAGGAGACCCAATCTGTACACAGTGCTCTAAATATGGTCTCACCAAGGCCCTGTACAACCGCAGCAAAACATCCTGACTTTTATATTCCAGTCTCTTTGCAATAAACAACAATATTACATTTGCCTTCCTAATCACTGGCTGTACCTTCAGACTAACTGGTGATTCCTGTACCAGGTCACCCAGATCCCTCTGTACCTCAGAGTTCTTCAATCTCTCCCCATTTAAATAAGATGCTATTTTATTTAATCCTTCCTGCCAAAGTGGACATGTTCACATTTTCCCACGTTATGCTCCAATCGTCACTTTTTTGTCCATTCACTTAACCTTTTGAGACTCCTTAAATCACTTCACAAATTATTGTATGAACTGTCTTTGTGTTATCAGCAAATTTATCCACTATACATTTAATCCCAGGGGCTGTTTAGCACAGAGCTAAATCGCTGGCTTTGAAAGCAGGCCAGCAGCACGGTTCGATTCCCGTAACAGCCTCCCCGAACAGGCGGCGGAATGTGGCGACTAGGGGCTTTTCACAGTAACTTCTTTGAAGCCTACTCGTGACAATAAGCGATTTTCATTTCATTTTTTCATTTCATTTCTTCAACTCATTGATATAGATTGCAGGGTGGCACAGATTTTAGCACTGCTGCCTCGCGGTGCCAAGGGTTCGATCCCGACCCCAGGTCACTGCCCATGCGGAATTTGCACATTCTCCCTGTGTCTGTGTGGGTCACACCCTCAGAACCCAAAGTTGTGCAGAGTAGGTGATTTGGCCACGCTAATTTGGCCCTTAGAAAAAAATAATTGGGCCATCTAAATTTATTTAGTTTTTAAAATGTAGATTGTAAGTAGTTGAGGGCCCATCACTGCTCCTTGTGACACACCACTTGTCAAATCTTACCAACCCAGAAATTACACGTTAATACCTACTCTCTGCTTCCTGTTAGCCAACCAATGCTCTATCCATGCTGATATTTTGCCTCCACACCATAAGCTTATTTTCTGCAGTATCCTTTGCTGTGGCACCTTGGGAAATACCTTTTAGAAATCTCAATAAACCACATCTACAGGTTCCCCTTTATTGACATCACTTGTTGCTTTCTCAAAGAACCTTGATAAATTAGTTAATCACAATCGACTCCCTGAACCCCATTTTCAAAAGAAAAATTAATTCAACCCTCCGCTCCGTCGCCTGCCTGTCATTGACATGAACAACAGAGAGGCAGAAAGGTGCCCGAGGCTCAAATGGGAAGTTATAACTTGTGGATATGGATCTCTGTAAAAAATCAGTAACTTCTTAACAAAAAAAATTCCAGTCAAAAGAAATTAAAAGATCACATGGCAGGACTTCAAATAGAACAGTACAGCACAGAACAGGCCCTTCGGCCCTCGATGTTGTGCCGAGCAATGATCACCCTACTCAAACCCACGCATCCACAGGACACTACGGGCAATTTATCATGGCCAATCCACCTAACCCGCACATCTTTGGACTGTGGGAGGAAACCGGAGCACCCGGAGGAAACCCATGCACACACGGGGAGGACGTGCAGACTCCGCACAGACAGTGACCCAGCCGGGAATCGAACCTGGGACTTGGAGCTGTGAAGCATTTATGCTAACCACCATGCTACCGTGCTGCCCTAAATGTTATGAGTTTTACTGCAATGGGCAGCAAGGTAGCATTGTGGATAGCACAATGGCTTCACAGCTCCAGGGTCCCAGGTTCGATTCCGGCTTGGGTCACTGTCTGTGTGGAGTCTGCACATCCTCCCCGTGTGTGCGTCGGTTTCCTCCGGGTGCTCCGGTTTCCTCCCACAGTCCAAAGATGTGCAGGTTAGGTGGATTGGCCATGATAAATTGCCTTTAGTGTCCAAAATTGCCCTTAGTGTTGGGTGGGGTTACTGGGTTATGGGGATAGGGTGGAGGTGTTAACCTTGGGTAGGGTGCTCTTTCCATGAGCCTGTGCAGACTCGATGGGCCGAATGGCCTCCTTCTCCACTGTAAATTCTATGTAAAAAAAACTAGACGTAAGAATGATGAAACAATATATTTGTGCAAAAACTACACCTTAAATTATAAAATAGAACTGCCCTTCCACACAATTTAAAATTCCACTCAGCAATTATACTTTACTCTACCCCAGAAGTCGAAATTTAATTGTTTCAGAACCAATCCAAACTGATTATTCATTCCCAAGGGTTTACTTCCATTTTCTTTTCACAATCTGGTCGCCTTTAACCCCAGAATAATAATAATCGCTTATTGTCACAAGTAGGCTTCAGAAAAGCCCCTAGTCGCCACATTCCGGCGCCTGTTCAGGGAGGCTGGTACGGGAATTGACCCCACATTGCCGGCCTTGTTCTGCATTGCAAGCCAGCTGTTTAGCCCTCTGTGCTAAACCAGCTCCTGTCCAGCAACCAGAACTGTCTTTCGCAGTGAAAGATTGGCGAGCCACCAGAAAACCGAGAGTAGGCATAAATAGGTCATTTTCTGGTTGGCAAGATGTAACGGGTGGTGCGTCACAGGGATCAGTGCTGGGGCCTCAACTTTCTATAATTCATATCAATGACTTGGATCATCAGAACTGTCGCTAAATAATAAGGGACAGCATCAGTACATTGGTGATGGAGGATTTCAGATCAGGATAACCTTACATTTTTCCACATTATATTCCATCTGCCATATTAAAGGGGATTAAGACGCTAATAGTCTACCCTGAGAATGACCCAAAGACGCGCAGTAGCTCCAATATTCCCCCTATCGACCCACTCAGCTCCGACACATACAGCGGCAAGACGTCGACAAATAAGGACACCCTATGCTCTATCCCTCCCTGCACTATTCCTTTCTTTTTAATGTGATGGCCAATGGCTCAATCGCGAGTGCAAACAGCAGGGGGGACATAGGACATCCCTGCCTCGTCCCACGGTGGAGAGAAAAGTATTTCAAGCTGATATGTTTGTGCGGACACTCCCCTTCGGCTTTACCCAGTTCACAAATCTTGGTCCAATCCCTACCCGCTCCAGAACTCCCATCAAGTAGCCCCATTCTACCCGGTCAAATGCCTTCTCGGCGTCCAGTGCCACCACCACCTCTGTTTCCTTCCCTTCCACCGGTGCCATGACGACGTTCAAAACACTCCTAATGTTCGAAAAAAGCTGCCTCCCTCTCACGAACCCCGTCTGATCCTCACCTATCATCTTCGGGAGGCACCCCTCCAGCCTACCCGCCAGTACCTTCGCCAGTACTTTTGCGTCCACATTCAGAAGTGATATAGGCCGATACGACCCACACTCCGTCGGATCCTTATCTTTTTTTTAGCAACAGGGAAATTGATGCCTGCCCCAAGGTTTGTGGCAGCACTCCCTTCCCTATCGCCTCTTCAAACATCCCCACCATCAGGGGTGCCACCTTATCCTTGAATTTTTAATAATATTCCACCGGAAACCCATCCAGCCCTGCCACCTGCCCCGACTGCATCCTCCCAATCGCATCCTTTATCTCCTGTTCCAGTATTGCGCCATCTAATGTCGCCCTATCCCCCTCCCCTAACCTCGGGTACTCCAGCCCATCTAGAAATTCCTGCATCTCCCGGTCTCCTCCAGGTGGCTCTGACCTGTACAACCTGTCATAAAACTCCTCAAAAACCTTGTTAATCAGCTCCGGGGCCACCACCAACTTCCCTGCCCTATCCCTCACCTGGAGAATTTTCCTTGCTAGCTGACCCGCTAACATACCCGCCTTGTCTCCATGTTCATAAACTGCACCCCTTGCTCGTCTCAGTTGGTTCACCACCTTCCTGGTGGATAGTCGGTCGAAGCTTGCCTGTAGTTCCTTCCTCTTTTCCAACTTTGCTGGGTCCCCATTTTCTGCATTCCTCCTATCTACCTCCAACATCTCATCTATTACCCTCTGCCGCTCCAACCTCTCCTCTTTGTCCACCCTGGCCTTAAACAAAATTACCTCACCACCGCCTTTAGAGCCTCCCCGGCGACTGCCTTCGACACCTCACCCGTACAGTTGAAACCTATGTATTCCTTAATTACCTTTTCAATTTTCTCACGGAACACATGTTCCCCAAAAGCCCCACATCCAGTTTCCACCCCAGCCTCTGCGCTACCCCCTTTCTCCAGCACCATATCCACCCAATGCGGAGCGTGATCTGACACTGCAATTGCCGAGTACTCCGACCCCTTAATCCCAGCCAGCAAAGCCGTCCCCACCACGAAAAAGTTGATCCGCGGGTATACCTTATGGACTGCCGAGAAAAACGAGTACTCCCGCTCCCTCGGGTACAGAAACCTCCAAGGGTCCCCCCCCCTCCCATTTGGTTCCCATGTCTATTTGGAACCCCCAATAACATGCCATATTGCCATGAAGATGGGCTATGGTGGTCACATGGTTCTCTTGTTTAATTTATCTGAGTGTTTCTCAGTAGAAAATACAGGGTAAGAGGGGGCGCCACATTCCGGCGCCTGTTCGGGGAGGCTGTTACGGGAATCGAACCGTGCGGCTGGCCTGCTTGGTCTGCTTTCAAAGCCAGCGATTTAGCCCTGTGCTAAACAGCCCCAGCTGCCAGGAAGGGCGACACGGTGGCACAGTGGTTAGCACTGCTGCCTCACAATGCCGAGGTCCACTTTGAGAGAGAGCTGGCTGGTGGTGATTTAACCTGAGGGTCACCACACCTCAGGCGAGGGTAAGGTTGAGAAGGCGGTACGGGAATTGAACCCATGCTGTTGGCGCCGCTCCGCCTGAACCAGCTATTAAGCCAACTGAGTTCACCGACTCCCTTGTAAATATGCAATAATTCCTTAATTATTAGTTATTGCCGGTCTCCCATCATACCATTGAATACAGTTTTCCAGTCCAACTCAGACAACCTGTCCCTTGTACCCTAAGCCCCTCATACCCTGTATTTTCTACTGAGAAACACTCAGATAAATTAAACTAAAGAACCATGTGACCACCATAGCCCATCTTCATGGCAATATGGCATGTTTTTGGGGGTTCCAAATAGACATGGGAACCAAATATCTTCCAGTTTCCACACGCCCTTTCACTCTGTGATCCTTGTTAAATTTGGAGCCAGCTATTTGCAACAAAGCTCAAAGAGAATCAGCCCACTAGAGGCAAAGTCGTGAGACCGGCCAGTCCAGCAGAAAGAAACCCACCGACCATCCCCATTGAATGAACGAAATGCCGTACTGGATGTAATTGAGAACAGAACCAATAACAGAATCCAACCCCTGTAATCAATTGTTAACTTGTTGGTGTCTCAGCAGGTGCGATGAAACACAAAATCCCTTTCCACACTGAGAGCAGGTGAACGGCTTCTCCCCAGTGTGAATGCGTCGATGAATCTCCAGCTGAGATGGGAATCCGAATCCCTTCCCACAGTCCCCACATTTCCACGGTTTCTCCATGTTTTGTGTCTCCTCGTGTCTCTCCAGGTTGGACAATCAGTTGAAACTTCGTCCACACACACAACACGTGTCCGGTCTCTCCCCGCTGTGAATGGTGTGATTTTTTTTTCAGGCTGTGTAACTGGTTAAAGCTCTTTCCACAGTCAGCGCTCTGGAACACTTTCACTCGGGTGTGTGTGTCTCGGTGCTTTTCCAGTCACATTAGTGTTTAAAATTTTCTCAAGCTGACTGTTCGGGCAAACGTTTATAACATTCTTTCCCCTCTTATTCCTTATCCCACAAACGCTCCCTCTGCTGTATCTAATATTCACCCTCCCAATTCTCCTGAAGGTGCTGATTCAGGCTGATTGACAGACCCAAGCTCACTGCTTCCTGTCCTGGACACTGAGACCATAACAAATAGGAGCTGCAGTCGGCCATTCGGCCCATCGAGCCTGCTCAACCATTCAATGAGATCATTGGCTGATCTACCTCAGCACCATTTTCCCACACTATCCCCCATATCCCTCGATATCTTCAACATCTAGAAACCTATCAATCTCTGTGTTGAAAATACTTGATGACTGAGGCTCCACAATCCTCTGGGGTAGAGAATTCCAAAGCTTCACCACATCCTCGAGTGAAGAAATCCCTCCTCATCTCAGCTTTCTCTCCATTTTCCTGCCTGTTCCCCATAACCCCCGACTCCCTCGTCAATCAGAAATCTGTCTGGGGACGACCATGTGGTGCTGGTGCGGAGTAGCTGCTTTCACACAGGTTCTGGTGCTACTCCCCTATAAACCGTCATTTATCCTGATTTCCCGGCATTCATCTACCTCATCCTTGACTTGATATTTGTCATCATGTCTCTGGAAGACTTCGGGATTAGGTTTGCTAAGATCAGGCTAAAAAACATCAAGAAAACCGTTGATAAAAAAGCGCAGGATTCCAAGGGGATGGAGCCACCTTTTCTTTTTTTTAAATATTTTTATTGGCATTTTTCACTTAACAACTAAACTTTGCAGAACAATACAGGAAAACAATAGTAATAATCAACACAACAGTGACACCAACACATGTATCCCAAGCTGTCTCCGTGTCTGTGACACTGGTCCCAGTTCTAACAACAATAGTGTTCGTGTGTATCACTGTTTTTTTCCCAAAGTGTTTACTGGGACTCTTTAAGATTAGTCAACTTTACGTGCATATTTAGAGTCATTGTGAGGTGAATCATTGAAATGAAATGAAATGAAAATCGCTTATTGTCACGAGTAGGCTTCAATGAAGTTACTGTGAAAAGCCCCTAGTCGCCACATTCCGGTGCCTGTCCGGGGAGGCTGGTATAGGAATCAAACCGTGCTGCTGGCCTGCTTGGTCTGCTTTAAAAGCCAACGATTTAGCCTTGTGAGCTAAACCAGCCCCTTGTGAGCTAAACCAGCCCCATTTGTAAATTGCCTTCATTTTGCTGGTGGTTGGGGCGAGTCCTGTTCACCCCCTTGAGTTCTCAAGGGAGTTTAGACGAGTTCTTCTACCTGGATTGGCACGTAGAACATACAGTGCAGAAGGAGGCCATTCGGCCCATCGAGTCTGCACCGACCCACTTAAGCCCTCATTTCAACCCTATCCCCTTAACCCAATAGCCCTCCTAACCTTTTTGGACACTAAGGGCAATTTATCATGGCAAATCCACCTAACCTGCACATCTTTGGACTGTGGGAGGAAACCGGAGCACCCGGAGGAAACCCACGCAGACACGGGGAGAACGTGCAGGCTCCGCACAGACAGTGACCCAGCGGGGAATCAAACCTGGGATCCTGGCGCTGTGAAGCCACAATGCTATCCACTGGTCTACCGTGCTGCCCCACATGTGGGAGGGATCTGTGTCCCCTCCTGCGAGTGGCCTTTCTCTGCCTCCCATCTCTGTTCTTTGCAGCCTCCCTTTCATCCAGGCCATGTTCTCTGCTCCTGCCTTTTCTACCCTCCTCCTATTCCCCCCACCCCTTTTCCAAGCTGCTTCCAGTGGTCTGTGAAGAGGCTTGGGAACTTCCTCCACATGTCGGGGAATCTCTCCTTGGACCCCCTTATCGCAAATTTTATTTTCTCTCATCGTAGGAACGGCCAGATCAAAGAGCCATTCTGAGGCCCTGGGTGGCACTGCCGAATTCCAACCTGGCGATCAGTGAGGCGATGGCCAAGGCATCCACCCCCCTTCCCTGGCCAGAGCTCTGGAGACTCTGACACCCCGAAGACCACCACAGACGGTCACGGCTCCATGTCGATCCACACCACCTTGGACATCGAGAGTTCTGGATGGCCTATTTGAGGCTAAGTCTGGGGCAGGACCAGACCACGTGGGTGCGGATCATTGGGCCCTCCGACACCGCTCGCACTTGTCCTCCAGCTCTGGGAAGAACCCGCTCATGCATATCTTGCTGAGGTGCGTGCTGTCACCCACCTTGAGTTGCTTCAGGCTTAGCCCAGTGCAGGAGGAGTGGGCAGCACGGTAGCATCGTGGTTAGCACAATCGCTTCACAGCTCCAGGGTCCCAGGTTCGATTCCGGCTTGGGTCACTGTCTGTGCGGAGTCTGCACGTTCTCCCTGTCTCTGCGTGGGTTTCCTCCGGGTGCTCCGGTTTCCTCCCACAGTCACAAAGATGTGCAGGTTAGGTGGATTGGCCATGATAAATTGCCCTTCGTGTCCAAAATTGCCCTTAGTGTTGGGTGGGGTTACTGGGTTATGGGGATAGGGTGGAGGTGTTGACCTTGGGTAGGGTGCTCTTTGCAAGAGCCGGTGCAGACTCGATGGGCCGAATGGCCTCCTTCTGCACTGTAAATTCTATGATAATCTATGATCTTGTGCAGCGCCTTGACGAAGAGTCCTCCATCAATCTCCAATGCCCAGCTCCTCCTCCCATTTCCATCGGGTTGTTCTGAGCAGGGAGCCCATACCGGAGGTGGTGGATACTGAGTACTCGGCAATCGCAGTGTTGGATCATGCCCCGCACTGGGTGCATCTAGGGGTTAGTATGGAGAGAGGGCAATGCCCGCTGTGGAGACTGGAGGTGGGGTTGCTAGCGGACGAAGCGATCTGTGGGCAGGTAAACAAGTCCATCCAGAACTACCTGGAAACAAATGATACGGGTGAGGTAGTTGTAGCCACGGTCTGGGAAGCTTTGGAGGCAGTAGTCAGAGGGGAATTAATCTCAGTACGGGCCCACAGAGAAAAGGCAGAACGGGCTGAGAGGGATAGATTAGTGGAGGAGATACTCCAGGTAGACAGGATATACTCGGAGGACCCGGACTGAGGGAGTGGTGGAGTTTGGGCTGTTGACCACAAGGAAAGCAGTGGAACAGTTGAGGAAGGCAGGGGGGGGCGATTTACGAGTACGGGGAAAAGGAGAGCAAAATGTTGGCGCACCAGCTCAGGAAAAGGGAGGCGGCCAGGGAGATAGGTGAAGTAAAGAGTAGAGGCGGGAATACTGTCCTGGACCCAACGGGGGTGAACGAGGTGTTTAAGGCTTTCTATAGTAAATTATATGAGTTGGAACCCCCAGCTGGAGTGGAGGGGATGAGGCAGTTTTCTGGTCAGTTGAGGTTCCCGAGGGTGGAGGAGGACCTGGTGGAGGGGCTGGGAGTCCCAATTTAGATTGAGGAAATAATCAAGGGGCTGGATGGCATGCAGTCGGGCAAGGCCCGGTCGCCTGACGGCTACCCGGTTATGGTGAATGTATTCACCTAAGTATGAACTGTCTGTATAGTGCTGTGACCTATGACCTGGAAATGATGATACGGTCTATTTCCAGATACTGTACTGGAACCCCTGTGGGCTCCGTTTCTGGCTCCGCCCTCACCGGGGCCATATATAGACCGGCCACCTGTAGGTGGCACTCATTTATACAGCGACACTGGCAGGTGAGTTCATGGATAATAAAGCCTAATGTTCACTCGTTCTCACAGTCTCACAGTGAATTGACGGTATAACAATTTATTATCCAACAGCACCATGGAAGCTGCGCTGAAGCCAGATAAACTCGAACAATTGTGCTTTCCACAATGCTACCGTGCTGCTAACATCATCAAAATAAATCTCAACCAGCAGTCTCTGCAGATTCAGAGGTTGATGATGAAGTTACAAAGCTATAACTTCAATCTCATCTGCCCGCCAGGCAAATATTTGTTCTCAGCAGACGCATTATCGAGAGCGTCAATACAAAGTATTGGTCGCGAAATTGCTGAAGATGTAGATCTGCATGTCAATCTTATTTCCAGACTAGAACATTTGTCTGAATACTATAGTCATGCTGCAACTTCTTTGCAAGGATGTACTAAAGAGGGTACACGAAGGACTTCTTGAGATTGAGAAGTGTAAATGGAGAGCTTGTGACTCTGTTTACTGGCCAGGTTTCAACCAGGATATTGAAAGGATGGTCAGTTGTGACACATGCCATTCGCATCGTTGCAAACAAACAAGAGAACCTACGCAAATATCTGATTTACCTATGGCTCCATGGCACAAGGTAGCTATGCATCTCTTTCACCTATGAGGGAAAGATTATTTAATGATTATAGACTATTTTTCAAACTATCCCAAAATTGCTCTACTGTCAACCATAACAGCAAGCAGTGTAATACAGCATGCCAAGTCACCTTTTGCCAGACATGGAATTTCTCAAGTCATCCTGACTGACAACGGCCCTTGTTTTCGCTGTAAAGAGTGTCAACATTTCGCAGTCACGTATCATTCCCGGCTGGGTCACTGTCTGTGCGGAGTCTGCACATCCTCCCCGTGTGTGCGTGGGTTTCCTCCGGGTGCTCCGGTTTCCTCCCACAGTCCACAGCTGTGCGGGTTATGGTGGATTGGCCATGATAAATTGCCCTCAGTGTCCAAAACATGTTAAGTGAGGGTTACTGGGATAGGGTAGGTACATTGGCTTCAGTAGGGTGCTCTTTGTAAGGGCTGGCGCAGACTCGATGGGCCGAATGGCCTCCTTCTGCACTGTAAATTCTATGATTCCATGAAAGCTTCAGTCCATTCAAGTGAGAATACATTGCTGGGCCACACCCTTGAGTAGGGTTTTTTGTTTATTGGATTTTGTTCTTGAATTGGAACAGTTACAGGGGGAATTCATTAAGTGTTGGACATTGATTACTGTAGCTGTGTGGTGTCTTTATGTTTGTAATTGATATTCTCTCCGTGTCTGCGTGGGTTCCACCCCCACAACCCAAAGAGGTGCAGGTTAGTTGGATTCGCCATGCTAAATTGCCCCTTAATTAGAAAAAAGTGCATTAGGTACTCTAAATTTATTTTTAAAAATGTTTGTAATTGAGAAAAATTCTTGCTGTGTGTTTATATATATATATATATATACACACACATATGTAAATTATATTCTTAGAATAAACCTTGTTTTGATAAAAGCACCTGGGAAGTCTGATGAATCACACCTGAAGTGATTCCCGTGCTCACCCTAGCCCAAATTCAACATTAAAGTTATGGGTCAGGTGAACTCCATAATACACTTTGGAGTTTCTAAGCCCTGGCTCATAACAAATAGAAAGAGCTAGACCATCCCACAGCCAATGGAGCAGATCTAAGCTGCCACTATCATTTGAGCTGCAGAGGTGCCAGGTAATGACCATCTCCATCGTGAGAGAATTCAACAACCTCCCCTTGACATTCAATGGCATTACCATTGCTGAATCCCCCAACTATCAATGTCCTGGGGGTTATCATTGACCAGCCATATAAATACTTTGGCGACAGGAATAGGTCAGAGGCTCGGAATGCTGCCGAGAGTAACTCACCTCCTGACTCCGCAAAGCATCTATCCTAACGTACCAGTGACGTAGAATTCACGGTGCCCTTTCAGAAGATTGAGTAGATGTTACTCAAGGCAGGGACAGAACAGATCTGGGAATTAACGGAGTGAAATTGCGTGAGGGGTCGGAGAGGGAGTTCTCCTCCCCCTCGAGGTGTAGACTGTAAGATTCCTGGGGGACTCCCTGCTTCGGGTTTTCTTGCTAATTAGTGAACATTAAATTAAATTCTATGACTGGCTGTGGATTTATTTTGAATTTGATTGTTACACTTCTCCTGTTTTTATTCCTGTTGTGATTACGCTCTGGGTAAGGATGGTTGACAGATGACAGGATGGGAAATTGTGGTTTGGGTCTTCACTGACCAAATGTTTTATTGATCCGAAAGGTGTAAAAGGGCAGCACGGTAGCATTGTGGATAGCACAATTGCTTCACAGCTCCAGAGTCCCAGGTTCGATTCAGGCTTGGGTCACTGTCTGTGCGGAGTCTGCACATCCTCCCCGTGTGTGCGTGGGCTTCCTCCGTGTGCTCCGGTTTCCTCCCACAGTCCAAAAAGATGTGCCGGTTAGGTGGATTGGCCATGATAAATTGCCCTTAGTGTCCAAAATTGCCCTTACTGTTGGGTGGGGTTACTGGGTTATGGGGATAGGGTGGAGGTGTTGACCTTGGGTAGGATGCTCTTTCCAAGAGCCGGTGCAGACTCGATGGGCCGAATGGCCTCCTTCTGCACTGTAAATTCTATGTAAAGAAAGGGACCAAACCCCAGCAGAAAGCGAGCAGAGCTGAGAACAGACGACTTGCTGTGTGGGAACAGAGAGATAAACAGCTCCCAGAGGACCTGGAATCCTAGACAACACCTGGGTGTCAAGGCCACCATGTTTTCACTGCTTGGCATGGGAATGCTGACTCCCTGTACCGGGGACGGAGCGTGGGGAAGACAATTGTTTGAGAGTTTGACGGGACTTGGGCGGGTACAGATGGTTCAATGACATTACCATGTGTCAGCTCTTATTCTTCTGAAGAAAGTTTAGCCACTGTCACCAATAATATCACTGTCAATCATTTCAGAGTTTTGCAAACGGGTATAAAAGATTAATTGACTCCATAAACCCCATTTTCTAACATCGCTGTGTCAAAAATGTAATCTCATCTCCCCCTCTGGCTCCTTTGCCAATTACCTCAGAGAGACTCACTTTCTGTTAAAGAGCCTGTCAACCCCTCTCACCCACTTTCCCTCAAGTGAATTAATCTAATCATGAAAAGACCAGAAAAATCAACTATTTGTACAGTTCGGAACCCTGCTGATGTTAAATGCACAAGTTTCCCAAAGCCCAGAATGGTAGCTTGGAACACCGGTTCTTAGTGGGGAACATTTTCAATTTGGTAAATTGTGAGAAAAATATGTGAACCAGGTAGGAATAGTCCAGTCATTGAGTGAACAATCATTAAAAATATTTATTAAACTTGAGGGGAAAAAACACACAACAACCATCATACACAACAACACTTAATTACACTGATGGCTAAATACGCTCAGTATTACATGAAGTTATCCTTTGGTTCTGAACTTCCTACGTTTCCTGAACTCTGAGACTTCCCTTTTTTTGCCCAACCAACATCCAAAGTTATGTAGCTAAATGCAGCAAATAGTTACCACACAGGTTATTTGTCAAGTTTGGGAAAACAGTCTTCAATTTCAGCGAAGGCAAAATCTGCTACGTCTTTTCGGGAGATTTTTTCGGTAGCTACATGTAGCTGTTGAGTCTAGCTGTGTCTGTGGCCCTTTCCCCAGTCATTGTGCTCTGGATATATCATTCTTTCCCTTTGATATTATCCGCTTTGTGCTAGAGTTAGATTTTACCATACAATTGCCAATTTCCATGCCTATCCATTTTAAAGATACCTCTTCTATAGCCCATTGTTTTCCTTTAGTCACATAGGTAAACATTTGGCTTTTCTCACTGATATGCTAAGTCACATCTTCAGTCACCCTGATCAACTCCCTGTTTTATTTGATCCCAAATCTCAACTTTCCCCAGTTCTTAACATTACTGATAAAAGTTTATTAATGAAGCAGAATATGGTAAAAAACAAAAAATGGCTTGAGGGTCAAAGACAACCAGAGTAAAAGGATATTCACAATGTTCTGGACCCAAATGCTTTCTCTTTAATTCATCTGTAGCCTGTCCCCTGCCCTCTTTGTGGAACACCTCCGCTCAGTCCACAAGCCTGACCCTGACCTTCCGCTTGCTGCCATTAGAATTCACCACCTTGCTCTCAGGCTCACATTTCTGTCCTCGGCCTGCTGCAATGTTCCGGAGAAGCCCAACACAAGCTGGACCAATAGCCCCTCATCTTCCCATGAGGCACTTTACAGCCTTCCGGGCTCAACATTGAGTTCAACAACTTCACACCCTGAACTCTCTTCTCCATTTTGATTTGTTTTTTTGCCGAGTGCCAGTCTGCATCTTGTTTCCATGTTCTTTGCTTCCAGACAGAGCTGTCCTTTATTCTGCCATTAACACTTACTCTGGACCAATGCTTTGTTTCTTTACTACAACCATTACCTCTCCCTTTGCCTTTTGTTCCAGGACATCGTTGTCATTTAATCTCACCCACCCTCTAACCAATCCCTGACTTTCCCTTTTGTTCTGTCTGACCCTCCCCCTTTCTCACCAGCATCAAACCCATCACATTTCTCCCGCTCTTTAGTTCTGAAGTAGAGTTACATTGGACGTGAAACGTTAACTCGGTTTCTCTCTCCACAGATGCTGCAGACTTGCTGCGTTTTTCCAGTTCTTTCTGTATTTATTTTAGATCTGCCTGTAGTGGGGGGGAAAACACTATTTACTTTTCAGGATAAAATAAAAATCCTTCATCAGCCTTTGTGGATCATTCCAGTGGAAATCTGCTCTCCCAGGCTCAAAGAGCATCAGCCCACTGGAAGCAAAGTTGTGAGACCGGACAGTCCAGCAGAAAGAAAACCTCCGACCCTCCCACTTCACCAAGTGTCAGAATGAACATGGTTCAGTCCTGGATGTGATTAACAGCAGCAATAACAGCAGAATCCAACCCCTGTTATCCCTCGTGAACTTGCTGGTGTCTCTGCAGGTTGGATGAATCAATGAATCCCTTCCCACACACAGTGCAGGTGAACGGCCTCTCCCCAGTGTGAATTCGCTGATGTCTCCTCAGGTGGGATGACTGAGTGAATCCCTTCCCACACAAGGTACAAGTGAATGGCCTCTCCCCAGTGTGAATTCGCTGATGTACCTGCAGTGCGGATGACGTTCTAAACCTCTTTGTGCAGCGGGTGCAGCTGAACGATCTCTCCCCGGTGTGAACCCTCTGGTGTTTCCGCAGGTTGGATGACGTTATAAACCTCTTTGTGCAGTGAGAGCAGCTGAACGGTCTCTCCTCAGTGTGAATGCGCTGATGGTCCATCAGTTCCCGAGAGCTTTTGAAGGCACTCCCACAATCAGAGCATTTAAAGGGTCTCTCGTTGGTGTGAGTGACATTGTGTCTCAGGAGGTTGGAAAACTGAGCGAATCCCCTCCCACACACAGTGCAGGTGAAAGGTCTCTCCCCCGTGTGAACTCGCTGGTGTGTCCACAGCTTAGGTAACTGAGTGAATCCCTTCCCACACGTGGAACAGGTGAACGGTCTGTCCTTGGTGTGAACTCGCTGGTGTGTCTGCAGTTGGGATGAATTGCTGAATCCGCTCCCACACAAAGAGCAGATGAACGGTTTCTCCCCGGTGTGACTGCGTCGATGAATCTCAAGCTGAGATGGGGCACTGAATCCCTTCCCACAGTCCCCACATTTCCACGGTTTCTCCATGCTTTGGGTGTCCTTGTGTTTCTTCAGGTCCGACAATCAGCTGAAGTCTCGCCCACACACAGAACACGTGTACGGTCTCTCCCCGCTGTGAATGGTGCGATGTTTTTCAGGCTGTGTAACTGGTTAAAGCTCTTTCCACAGTCAGTTCACTGGAACACTCTCACTCGGGTGTGTGTGTGTCTCGGTGTTTTTCCAGTCACACGGATGTTTCTAACCTTCTGAAGCTGACAGAACAGAGAGACATTTCTCCTTCTAGATTTAAAGGCCAATAATATTCTAGTCCCGATGAATTGAGCGACACTGTCAGACGTTGATGTGATGTTTGTGTGTGCAAATCCTCACCCTCCGATAATCTGTAAAAAGAGTTTACAAATCTCACCGTCAGTACAGGATCGGAATTCAGAACAGACAATTCTAGTTTCTATGGAACATTCTTTCCTCTCTCATTCCCCAAAAGCTGTAAATCTCCATCCCACACACTCTCCCTCCATTCTCATTCTGTATCTCATATTAACAACATAAGAACTAGGAGCAGGAGTAGGCCATCTGGCCCCTCAAGCCTGCTCCGCCATTCAATGAGATCATGGCTGATCTTTTGTGGACTCAGCTCCACTTTCCAGCCCGAACACCAGAACCCTTAATCCCCTTTCTCTTCAAAAAACTATCTATCTTTACCTTAAAAACATTTAATGAAGGAGCCTCAACTGCTTCACTGGGCAAGGAATTCCATAGATTCACAACCCTTTGGGTGAAGAAGTTCCTCCTAAACTCAGTCCTAAATCTACTTCCCCTTATTTTGAGGTTATGCCCCCTAGTTCTGCTTTCACTTGCCAGTGGAAACAACCTGCCCGCATCTATCCTATCTATTCCCTTTATAATTTTAAATGTTTCTATAAGATCCCCCTCATCCTTCTAAATTCCAATGAGTACAGTCCCAGTCTACTCAACCTCTCCTCGTAATCCAACCCCTTCAGCTCTGGGGTTAACCTAGTGAATCTCCTCTGCACACCCTCCAGCGCCAGTACGTCCTTTCTCAAGTAAGGAGACCAAAACTGAACATAATACTCCAGGTGTGGCCTCACTAACACCTTATACAATTGCAACATAACCTCCCTAGTCTTAAACTCCATCCCTCTAGCAATGAAGGACAAAATTCCATTTGCCTTCTTAATCACCTGTTGCACCTGTAAACCAACTTTCTGTGACTCATGCACGAGCACACCCAGGTCTCTCTGCACAACAGCATGCTTTAATATTTTATTGTTTAAATAATAATCCCGTTTGCTGTTATTCCTACCAAAATGGATAACCTCACATTTGTCAACATTGTATTCCATTTGCCAGACCCTAGCCCATTCACTTAACCTATCCAAATCCCTCTGCAGACTTCCAGTATCCTCTGCACTTTTCGCTTTACCACTCATCTTAGTGTCATCTGCAAACTTGGACACATTGCCCTTGGTCCCCCAACTCCAAATCATCTATGTAGATTGTGAACAATTGTGGGCCCAACACGGATCCCTGAGGGACACCACTATCTACTGATCGCCAACCAGAGAGGCACCCATTAATCCCCACTCTTTGCTTTCTATTAATTAACCAATCCTCTATCCATGCTACTACTTTACCCTTAATGCCATGCATCTTTATCTTATGCAGCAACCTTTTGTGTGGCACCTTGTCAAAAGCTTTCTGGAAATCCAGATATACCACATCCATTGACTCCCCGTTATCCACTTAATTGGTAATGTCCTCAAAAAATTCCACTAAATTAGTTAGGCACGACCTGCCCTTTATGAACCCATGCTGCGTCTGCCCAATGGGACAATTTCCATCCAGATGCCTCGCTATTTCTTCCTTGATGATAGATTCCAGCATCTAACGATATTCACCCTCCCAATTCTCCTGAAGGTGCTGATTCAGGCTGATTGACAGATCCAAGCTCACTGCTTCCTGTCCTGCACACAGAGGCCTGAAAATCTTAATTCTAGCTGCCAGCCTAATGGAAATACATTTAAATCAGTGGACTAAAGATAATTTTAATGGATAGGATTGTTCCAGTTGGGGGTTGATCAATGAGGAGAGTCAGGCAGAGATGATCAATAATTTCTACATGAAATTGGATGGGCTGCAGGGTGATAGAATGGGACCCATTTGAGACTGACAGAATTGCTTCACAGGCATCGACTCGGGTTGCAGAATGGGCTCCTTGTGTGCTGTAAAGACTCTATGGCTGGAAATATACAAAGTATCTCCAGTCCTATAAAACAAAACTAGAAATAATAATAAACATTTTATTCAGATTACAGAATATTCAGATGACTATTCAGACTACAGAAGGGAGATAAATCACTTGATGCATGGTGTACCGAAAACAACCTTTCCCTAAATATCGGAAAGACCAAGGAATTGATCACCGACTTCAGGAAGCGTAGCACGACCCCCCCTACCCCGTTCCGTCTGCATCAATGGCTCCAAAGTGGAGATGGTCGATAGCTTTAAGTTCCTGACAGTTCTTTAAGTTCACCATCACCAACAGTCTGTCCTGGTCCACTCACATTGAGGCAACAGTCAAGAAAGCTTAACAATGTCTCTTACTTCCTACGGAAGCTAAAAAAATTTGGCATGTCTACATCGACTCTCACAAACGTCTACAGATGTGCCACAGAGAGCATCCTATCTGACTGCATCACGGCCTGGTATAGCAACTGTTTGGCCCAAGATCACAAGAAACTGCAGAGTGTGGTGAACTTAGCCTAACACATCACACAAGCTTGTCATCCTCCCATTGATTCTGTCTACACCTCTCTCTGCCTCAGGAAGGCAGACAGCATTATCAGAGATCCCTCCCACCCAGGCATTGCCTTCTTTCAGACCCTTCCATTCAGCAGAAGATACAGAAGTCTGAAGACCCACACACCCAGACATGGGAACAGCTTCTTCCCCACAGCTACTAGACTTCTCAATGACTCTCCTTCAGACTGATCTGTTCCCTATAAAAACACTATTCACGACGCTCTATGCTACTCTTTCTCATATATTTGCTTTGTTTGGCCCCTTGTTCCGCACTGCAACCTATCACTGTTGATGTACCATTTGTCAATGTACTCTGCCGATTATTCTTTTTTTGTCTACTATATACATACTGCATACGTTCCCTTGGCCAAAAAAATATTTTTCACTATACTTCGGTACATGTGATAATAAATCAAATGAAATTACAGAACCATAATGTTTGACATTAATTTACTGTCCCCTTAAATGTCAGCCATCTCCTGAGGTAACCAGCCCTTTAATTGTGAACATTAGGAAAGAGACCATCCTTTTAGCCAGACAAATAAATGTGTCAAGCTGAGGGAGCAAAGGATGTCAATGTCTGAGAGAGAGAGACCTGGGCCAAGCTTTGCAGAGTCTGCACCCTCCCTGGATTCACTTCCTTTCCCTTCAGCTGCTGCAAGTGACCAATTGAAGGTCAGAATGAGAAAAGAAATGGAAAGGGGGAGAAAAGAAAGTGTTTTACTCACAGATGTTGGGAGACAAGAGGAAGTTTCAGTCTGTGTGAAGCTCAAATCGTCATTCACACAAAGCCCGCGCTCTGATTGGCTGGAGGACCAGAGTCTTACCGGTCCTCCAATTCTGCCCATTGGTTAACACCTCAACAGGAAGGTTAGGGGGAGGGCGCTGCCCCGCACATGCGCAGTCTCCCCTCTTCCTTGGACATGCACCTCGCGGTTTCTGGCCTGGCACACGAGCACGCATGCGCCGTTTTCGGTGTTTGGCGCATTCCCATTGGGATTGACGCTCATTCTGGACAGGCCGAGGAAAACCAAGGAGGCGGGGTCGGAGGAGTTGACAAAACTTTGTGCACCCGCAAACCCTCAGGAATAGTTGTCCGCTCCCTGGTTCGCAGCTGCGGGGCTTCTAACTCCCGAGACCAACCTCAGATGAGGGGCCGCCATCTTGGGGGGGGGGGGGGAAGGTGGAAATAAACACGCTCCGTGCTTTCGGATTGGCTGTCACCGTCCACCCGCCCCCATTCACTGATTGCTTGGAGGACCAGGTGCCTGTCGCAGTCCTCCAGTCCCGCCCCTCAGTCCTATTGGTTCGCAGTGGGATGCCCGAGCAATGAATCACTATAGACCCGCCCCCCATTCACTCTGATTGGCTGGAGGACCAGGTGCCCGTCTCAGTCCTCCAGCCCCGCCCCCTGGTCCCATTGTTCTGGAGGGGAGGGGGGGACAATAAATCAGAGATTCCACTTTGGGCTCAAATCAATGAGGATTCTGATCTCTGGGAAGGAAGGAAACCCTGGGAGGATTCACAAACACCGGCTGGAGGTCTCAAACTCCCCCAATTAGACTCATTGAAGCCAGGGAAGGAAAAAAAACTGGGAGTGGAGGCAAGAAATGGTGAGCCCAGGGAGGGTTTATTAATGAAACAGAACATTGTTCAAAAAACGAACAGAAAATTCTATGAGGATCAAGTACAACCTGAGGAAGGAGCAGTGGAAGGAGCACTGCTCCGAAAGCTAGTGTTTGAAACAAACCTGTTGGACTTTAACCTGGTGTTGTAAGACTTCTTACTGTGCTCACCCCAGTCCAACGCCGGCATCTCCACATCACAACCAGAGTAAAAGGATGTTCAAAATGTTTGGGACTCAAATGATTTCCCTTTGGTTCCTCTGTACCCTGTTCCCATGACGTTGTGCCTTGGATATGGAGCTGTGAACCCCAGGGGCATTGTTCACATCTACCCTTCCCATCTTCCGATTGTTTGGAGGTCCATTGCCCAGTCAGGCTTCCAGCACCTTCCTGTCTCTCTATTAGTGCGACGCCCATGGCACTTTCTTATTTCGGGCGTAGGCAGCAAAATTCAGCCCCCAGCTTTGTCGCCTGGCTGTAATTGACAAGAGCTCTGGAGACAGAAAGGTGCCCGAGGCTCAAATGGGAAGTCAAAACTTGTGGACTAGGATCTCTGTAAAGATCAGTAACTTCTGAAATGGATGAATTAAAGGATCACATGACAGGACTTCACATTTTATGACTTTTACTGTAACAAAAAACGATAAGCAATATTAACTAAACTCACATTTTGTGGGAAATCTACATCTTAAACTATAAAATAGAACTTTGCCTTCCTAATCACTTGCTGTACCTGCAAACTAACTTGTGATTCCTTCAAAGGACACCTAGATCCCTCTTACCTCACTTCTGCAATCTCTCCATTTAAATAAGATGCTATTTTATTTAATCCTTCCTGCCAAAGTGGACAATTTCACATTTTCCCACATTATGCTCCAATCATCACTTTTCGTCCACTCATTTAACCTATTTGTAGTCCTTTGCAGATTCCTTAAGTCACTTCACAAATTACTGTACGACCTGTCTTTGTGTCATCAGCAAATTTAGCCGCCATACATTTACTCCCCTCATCCAACTCATTAATATAGATTGTAGGGTGGTGCAGTTTTTAGCACTGCTTCCTCACGGCGTGGAGGACCTGGGTTCGATCCCGGCCCCGGGTCATTGTCTGTGTGGAGTTTACACATTCTCCCTGTATCTGCGTGGGTCTCACCCCCACAACCCAATAATATGCAGAGTAGGTGAATTGGCCATGCTAAACTGGCCCTTAATTAGAAAAAATAATTGGGTACTCTAAATTTATTTAATTTTTAAAATATAGATTGTAAGTAGTTGAGGGCTCAGCACTGCTCCTTGTGACACTCCACTTGTCACACCTTACCAACCCAGAAATTACACATTAATACCTACTCTCTGCTTCTTGTTAGCCAACCAATGCTCTATCCATGCTGATATTTTGCCTCCACACCATAAGCTTATTTTCTGCAGTATCCTTTGCTGTGGCACCTTGGGAAATACCTTTTAGAAATCTCAATAAACCACATTAGAATTAGAATTAGAACAGTACAGCACAGAACAGGCCCTTCGGCCTTCGATGTTGTGCCGAGCAATGATAACCCTACTCAAACTCACGTATCCACCCTATACCCGTAACCCAACAACTCCCCCTTAACCTTACTTATTAGAACACTACGGGCAATTTAGCATGGCCAATCCACCTAACCCGCACATCTTTGGACTGTGGGAGGAAACCGGAGCACCCGGAGGAAACCCACGCACATACAGGTTCCCCTTTATTGACATTACTTGTTGCTTTCTCAAAGAACCTTGATAAATTAGTTAATCACAATTGACTCTCTGAACCCCGTTTTCAAAAGAAAAATCAAACCAGCCCTCAGCTCCGTCGCCTAGCTGTCATTGACATGAACAACAGAGAGGCAGAAAGGTGCCTGAGGCTCAAATGGGAAGTCATAACTTGTGGATTAGCATCTCTGTTGAGATCAGTAACTTTTTAAAAAAAAATCACACTTCCAATCAAAAGGACCACATGGCAGGACTTCGGGTTTTATGACTTTTACTGCAACAAACTAGAACCAACATTGACAAAACAATATTTTTGCAGGAAAACTACACGTTAAATTATAAAATAGAACTGCCCTTCTACACAATCTAAAATCCCACTCCACAATTATACTTTACCCCAGAGGTCGACACTTGTCTCAGAACCAGTCCAAAGTGATGATTCATTCCTGAGGGTTTACTTCCCATTTCTTTTCCCAGTCTGGCAACATTTAACCACAGAACTGTCTTTCAGTGTGAACAATTGGTGAGCTACCAGAAAACCGAGACTAGGCATCACCTACATCTTCTGATTGGCAAGGTGTAATGAGCGGTGTGTCACAGGAATCAGTGCTGGGGTCTCAACTATTTATAACTTACAACAATAACTCGAATGATGGGACTGAAGGAATGGTCGCTAAGTTTGCTGATGATGCAGGCAAAAAGGAAAAGGAGGTGGTGTTGCACTGATAATAAGGGACGGCATCAGTACATTAGTAACGGAGGATCTCAGATCTGAAATATAAAATGGGGAATCAGTTTGGGTGGAGCTATGAAACAGCTTCGGGCAGGAACCATTGGCAAGAGTTGTTTATAGGCCACCAGAGAGTAGTGGTGGGGCATGGTATTAATCAGGAGATTAGAGAATCTTGTAGCATGGGTAAAACAGTCATCATGGGTGACTTCAATCTGTATATGGATGGGTACCTAATGAGCACTGATACTGTGGAGGACAAGTTTCTGGAATGTATTCGGGGCGGTTTTCCAAAGCAGTAAGTTGAGGAACCAACTAGAGAACAGGCTGTTGTTTTTGCAGGTTGGATGAATGTCTGATTCCCTTCCCACACTGAGAGCAAATGAATGGCTTCTCCCCAGTGTGAACTCGCTGGTGTATCTGCAGGGTGGATGAATCACTGAATCCCTTCCCACACTGGGAGCAGGTGAAAGGCCTCTCCCCAGTTTGAGCTCGCTGGTATATCTGCAGGGTGGATAACACAGTGAATCCCTTCTCACACTGAGAGCAGGTAAACGGTTTCCCCAGTGTGAGCTCGCTGGTGTA
This sequence comes from Scyliorhinus canicula, assembly GCF_902713615.1. Lineage (NCBI taxonomy): Eukaryota > Metazoa > Chordata > Chondrichthyes > Carcharhiniformes > Scyliorhinidae > Scyliorhinus > Scyliorhinus canicula. Next base: position 112,459,053 of record NC_052162.1, on the reverse strand, counting down.
TCTGCAGGGTGGATGAATCACTGAATCCCTTCCCACACTGGGAGCAGGTGAACGGCCTCTCCGCAGTGTGAATGCATCAATGAGCTTCCAGCACAAATGGAGCTCTGTATCCCTTCCCACAGTCCCCACATTTCCACAGTTTTTCCATGTTTTGGGTCTCCTCATGTTTCTCCAAGTTAGACCTGCAGTTGAAGCCTCACACAGAACACGTGTACGGTCTATCCCTGCTGTGAATGGTACAATGTGTTTTGAGGCTATGTAACCTCACCAATCTGCCTGCTGCAGCTGCATCGGTCCATGACAGTATCGGTAGAAGTGACCATCGCACAGTCCTTGTGGAGACAAAGTCCCGTCTTCACATTGAGGATACCCTCCAGCGTGTTGTGTGGCACTATCCTCTACCATTACCACCCAGCCAGGGCATCAACCATGCTTCAATGTAGAGTGCAGGAGACCATGCCAGGAGCAACATCAGGTATACCGAAAAATGAAGCTACAACACAGGACTACTTGTGTGCCAAACAGCATAAGCAGCAAGTAATGGACTGAGCTCAGAAGTTCCACAACAAACGCATCAAATTTAAGCCCCGTAGTCCTGCCACAGCCAGCCATGAATGGCGGCAGACAATTAAGAAACTCACTGGGGGAGGAGGCTCCACAAATATCCCCATCCTCAATGATGGAGGAGCCCAGCACATATGTGCAAAAGACAAGGCTGAGGCATTCGCAACGATCTTCAGCCAATCTCAGCATAAGTGCCGAGTGGATGATCCATCTCGGTCTCCTCGCATCACAAAGGTCAATCTTCAGCCAATACAATTCATGCTTAGCACAAAGGATGATGGTTGTGATGGTTGGAGGTCAATCATCTCAGCTGCAGGACAGGCAGCACGGTGGCCTAGTGGTTAGCACAACCGCCTCACGGCGCTGAGGTCCCAGGTTCGATCCCGGCTCTGGGTCACTGTCCGTGTGGAGTTTGCACATTCTCCCCGTGTCTGCGTGGGTTTCGCCCCCACAACCCAAAAACGTGCAAGCTAGGTGGATTGGCCACGCTAAATTGCCCCTTAATTGGAAAAATGATTGGGTACTCTAAATTTATAAAAAAAAAAAAAAAAAAAAAATCTCAGCTGCAGGACATCACTACAGGAGTTCCTCAGGGTAGTGTCCTCGGCCTAACCATCTTCAGCTGCTTCATCAGTGACCTTCCTTCCATCATAACGTCAGAAGTGGGGATGTTTACGGATGACTGCACAATGGTCAGCACCATTCGCGGTTCCTCAGAGAATGAAGCAGTCTATGTCCAAATACAGGAAGACAAGCACAATATCCAGGCTTGGGCTTTAAAGTGACAAGTTACATTCGTGCCACACAGTACCGCCCCTTGACATTCAGTGGCATTGCCATCGCTGAATCCCCCACAACCAATATCCTGGGGGTTACCATTGATCAGAAATTGGACTCTCCATATTAATACTGTGACTACCAGGGCAGGTCAAAGGCTAGGAATCCTACGGCGAGTAACTTACCTCCTGACCCCCCCAATCCACCATCTACAAGGCACAAGTCAGGAGTGTAATGGAATACTCTCCACTTGCCTGGATGAGTGCAGCTCCAACAACACTCAAGAAGCTTAACACCATCCAGGACAAAGCAGCCAAATGCCTTCCACGACGGCCGGCGGGACGCAAACCACACCGACGCCGGCCTAGCCCCTGAAGGTGCGGAGGATTCCGCACCTTTGGGGTGGGCAGATGCCGGAGTGGTTCACGCCACTCCGTCCCACCAGGACCCCCCACCCCGCCGGGTACGGGAGACTCCCACCCCATGTTATAAAGGCAGCACGGTGCTGCAGTGGTTAGCACTGATGTCTCATGATACCAATGACCCGGCCCCGGGTCACTGTCCGTGTGGAGTTTGCACATTCTCCCCGTGTCTGTGTGGATCTCACCCCCACAACACAAAAGAGATGTGCAGGGTAGGTAGATTGGCCACACTAAATTGCCCCTTAATTGGAAAAAATTATTTTTTTGTAAATATATTTATTGAATTCATAGCGAGCATTAAACACACTATCATCAGACTAGTAGACAAAAAGTATAGATACAAAGTCAAAACGTTTTATAATACATCTACCTTTATAATTGTAAACAAATTAACAGTCGACCGTGTCTAGATCCTTACAAACTGAGATAAATGGCTGCCATCTCGGGTTGAATTTCCTCACTGATCCCAACGGCAAACTTAATGTTTTCCAAATATAGGAATGACACCAAATCACCCAACCAGGCGGGATGCTCCAGGTGTGGGAGACCTCCATATTCGCCTCCTGGCCACTGATGAAGCAAACTTTCACCCCCCCCTACTTCTTCCCGAGTGAAATGCTGGTGAGTCAGAGACCCAAGGTTCTAAGGCCACCTGTGGAATTTTAGATTTTGTATCAAAAATAGGAATCCAGTCGCGAGCAGGTTTGGGGCAGGACCAAAACATGTGAGTGTGGTGAGCTGGTCCAGTGAGCAGCAATCACACTTGTCCTCCACATCCTGAAAGGACCCACTCGTCCTCACCTTAGTCCAATGTGTTCTGTGTAATATTTTAAACTGAATCAGACTCAGTCTGGCGCAGGATGAAGTGGAGTCCACCCTGTCGAGGCTTCCCTCCCAAGTCTCACCATTAAGTACAGCTCCCAGTTCCCTCTCCCATTTTTCCTTTACTTCCTCCGAAAGGGCGGGATCCAAAGAAAGAAGAAGGCCAGACAAATAGATTGCCTGTCCGGCTGTGACAAGGACAAGACCCTTCCCAGAAAGGAGGGGGTGAGGATAGGGGAAAAGAAGAAAAAAACTTTTGTGAGAAATCTCAAATTTGAAAATAACGAAAAGGGTCTCAAAGCTCGCAAATCTCCCTTCTAAAAACGAATCCCCTGATGCGCGATCAATAACCACAGAAACTAAGGAGTAGTCCGAATTGAAGGCTTTAATCTACAAGATGTTTCCCCAGCAGCTCGAGTATAGAAAGAACGGTGGCTGCTGGGAAACACGGGGTTCTTATACCCCGCCTCATTGGGCGGAGCTACCTTCGTCTTGACCAATGAGGAAGCAACACTTGGGCCAATGAGCAGCGAGCCTTCTCCAATAGCAGCTCACACTCCCAGGTACCGTAGTACCTCTAGTCATACTACCACATTCCTGAAATGTACAAGTCCCTCCACTCACCCCACCCCACCCCCCCGCCCCCAAGACCTGAACGATGGGTCCATGCTTGAGGCAAAAAAGAGGTGATTACCGCAAATCGGGGCCAAAGCAGACAGGGGGAGAGGTTGAAATGCTGCTGAAATGGTTTCTAAATCCTGAGGGAGGAAATCACCACAGGACTCGAGGAAAAACCTGCGGGGAGAAAGGGCAGCGGTGTAGTAATTATGGTGAGAAGAGAGGAGGCGATGTGCACGACCGAGCCTCCATTTTGCCCCAAATTGAGTCAGGGTCACTAATCCACTGCAGGATTTTCTGAATGTTGGCAGCGCAATAATCAAACAAAAGATACAGGAGGGCCAAACCTCCCGATCTCCTGTCTCTCTGAAGCAGAGGGCTGAGGATTCTGGGAGACTTTGCCAGCCCAGATAAAAGCAGAAATCAGTTTGTTAACCATTACCAAAAAATGATTTGGGCAACAAAATGGGGATCCACTGAAAGAAAAAGAGAAATCTTGAAAGCACATTCATCTTAATTTTTAGGATCCTGCCCACAAGAGGCAACGGAAGGTTACCCCATCTCCACAGATCCACTTTGACATTACTCCTATTCTACTCTCAGCCGGTTCGGGAAATGAATGGGCGCAGCCGACCTCGCTCTGCACCACAAACCAGCCAACTGAGCTGAACCAGTCCCCGTGCTTTGACATTACTCATGAGGTTTGAGTAGTGTGGTGAATGTCACACTATATATAGTTGCCAATATCACTCCATGTATATATGTTTGTTATCTATCCGTTGTAAGATCAATGCTGTATATAGTTGCCAATATAACTCCGTGTATATTTAGAATTTAGAACAGTACAGCACAGAACAGGCCCTTCGGCCCTCGATGTTGTGCCGAGCAATGATCACCCTACTCAAGCCCACGTATCCACCCTTTACCAGTAACCCAACAACCCCCATTAACATAGAACATAGAACAGTACAGCACAGAACAGGCCCTTCGGCCCTCAATGTTGTGCCGAGCCATGATCACCCTACTCAAACCCACGTATCCACCCTATACCCGTAACCCCCCCTAACCTTACTTTTTTAAGGACACAACGGGCAATTTAGCATGGCCAATCCACCTAACCCGCACATCTTTGGACTGTGGGAGGAAACCGGAGCGCCCGGAGGAAACCCACGCACATTTCCACGGTTTCTCCATGATTTGGGTCTCTTTGTGTCTTTCTGGGTGAGACAATCAGTTGAAGCCTCGTCTACACACAGAACACGTGTATGGTCTCTCCCCACTGTGAATGGTGTGCTCTTTCTTCAGTCTGTGTAACTGGTTAAAGTTCTTTACAGTCCTTTCAAAGAACAAAGAACAAAGAAAAGTACAGCACAGGAACCGGCCCTTCGGCCCTCCACACCCGTGCCGACCATGCTGCCTGTCTAAACTAAAATCTTCTACACTTCCTGGGTCCGCATCCCTCTATTCCCATCCTATTCATGTATTTGTCAAGATGCCGCTCAAAAGTCACTATCGTCCCTGCTTCCACCACCTCCTCTGGCAGCGAGTTCCAGGCACCCACTACCCTCTGTGTAAATAACTTGCCTCGTACATCTACTCTAAACCTTGCCCCTCGCACCTTAAACATATGCCCTCTAGTAATTGACCCCTCTACCCTGGGGAAAAGCCTGGAACACTCTCACTCGGGAGTGTGTATGTGTCTCAGTGCTTTTCCAGTCACACCAATGTTAAAAATCTTCTCAAGCCGGCAGATCGGGCAAACATTTCTCTTTCTACATTCAAAGGCTGATTATATTCAGGACCCATGGAATTGAGTGACTCAGTCAGATCGAGACGTAACGTTTGAGATTTGTCTGTAATTTGTCCCCTTCTAATAACCTGTAAAATCAATCGACAAAAATAACCACTGTCAGTACGGGATTGAAACTCAGAATTCACAATTTTAATTGATCTGGAATAGTATTTCCTCTTTCGTTCTCCAAAATCTCCATCCCATACATGCTCCCTCTATTCTCACTCTGCTGTATCTAATAGTCAGCCTCTTAATTCTCCTGAACGTGCTGATTCAGGCTGATTGATAGATTTATCATGGAATTTACAGATTTATCATAGAATTTACAGTGCAGAAGGAGGCCATTCGGCCCATCGAATCTGCACCGGCTCCTGGAAAGAGCACCCTACCCAAGGTCAACACCTCCACCCTATCCCCATAACCCAGTAACCCCACCCAATACTAAGGGCAATTTTGGACACTTAGGGCAATTTATCATGGCCAATCCACCTAACCTGCACATCTTTGGACTGTGGGAGGAAACCGGAGCACCCGGAGGAAACCCACCCACACACGGGGAGGATGTACAGACTCCGCACAGACAGTGGCCCAAGCCGGAATCGAACCTGGGACCCTGGAGCTGTGAAGCATTTGTGCCAACCACTATGCTACCGTGCTGCCCATGCTCACTGCTTCCTGTCCTGGACACAGGGACCAGAACAAATAGAAGCTGCAGTCAGCCATTCGGCCCATCGAGCCTGTTCAACCATTCAATTGGCCGATCTACCTCAGCACCATTTTCCCACGCTATCCCTTGATAGCTTCACTATCTAGAAACTTATCAATCTCGGTCTTGAAAATACTTGATGACTGAGGCTCCACAAACCTCTGGGGTAGAGAATTCCAAAGCTTCACCACATCCTCGAGTGAGGAATTCCCTCTTCATCTCAGATTTCCCTCCATTTCCCTGTCTGTTCCCCAGGACTCCCTGGTCAACCAGAAACATGTCTGGGCTGCAAGGCGCAAGCGCAGTTGCTAATCTGCCGGTTCTGGCTCCACTCGCAACAATTCAGCTGGTGCCCCCTGCGTCACTGTGACGTCACAATGGAGCCCCGCCTTGAATCAGCCAATAGAGATCACTCTGCTCCTCATTGACGTCACCCGGAAGGCCATTTGCCCCGCCCCTCCTCCGGACAAGGTTCCAAGGTCACCGACCCCCCGGCTCCGTCAGAGCGAGAAGCCCCTCGGTATTTTCCCACCCGGGACTGCGCATGCCCAAGGGAGAGGGGAAGGTGCGCATGTGCAAGGAGCTCCGCACCCGACAGTCTTCTGAGGTGTTGGCCAATGGGAAGAATTGGAGGACCGGAAAGACTTTGGTCCTCCAGCCAATCACAACACGGGCTTTGTCTGACTAAAGATTGAGTCTCATACAGATTAAAACATCCTGCTGTCTCCAACATCTGTGAGTAAAACACTTTCTTTTCTCCCCCTTTCCATTTCTTTTCTCATTCTCACCTTCAATTGGTCACTTGCAGCAACTGAAGGGAAAGGAAGTGAATCCAGGGAGGGTGCAGACTCTGGAAAGCTTGGCCCAGGTCTCTCTCTCTCTCTCTTAAAGACATTGACATCCTTTGCTCCCTCAGCTTGACACATTTATTTGTCTGGCTAAAAGGATGGTCTCTTTCCCAATGTTCACAATTAAAGGGCTGCTTTCCCCAGGAGATGGCTGACATTTAAGGGGACAGTAAATTAATATCAGACAGAGACATGTCCAGTGTTGTTATATGGTACAGATTAGATATATTGTTTGTGGTTTTGTAATAAAGTATGTTTATTATTATTTCCAGTTGTGTAATATTGCACTGTGGCTACAGTACATATATCCAGTCATCTCTTCCCTCAGACATGTCTTCCCTCAGAGAGTTATTAGTCACTGGATTTCTCTTCCAGAGAGACCAGTGGGGCCTGGGGTCATTGAATATATTTAAGGATGAATTAGACAGATTTTTTAAAAATATATAGTTTTAATGAGGTGTTTTACTATTTTTGACAATGAACTGCAACAGAGTAAGAAGAATTGGTGGAAGATGGGTATAGAGCAGAACAAGAGATCTTGCCGGCATAAATACAAGCATGGGGAGGTGGTGGCGTAGTGGTATTATCGCTGGACTAGTAATTGAGAGACCCAAAGTCACACTTGGGTCAAGTCCCGCCAAGGCAGATGGCAAAATTTGAATTCAATAAAAATCTGCAATTAAAAGTTGAATGACGACCATGTTGATAGTCGTAAAAACCCATCCAGTTCAGTAATGCCCTTTAGGGAAGGAGATCTGTCATCCTTACCTGGTCTGGCCTACACGTGACTCCAGACCTACAGCAATGTGCTTGACTCTTAAATGCCCGCATGGACGAATAACAAAAAACACATTGCAGAATTAATTCAGAACAGGATATTTGAAGCACCAGGGTCTCTATATGAAATTCTGGATCAATTAAACAACCAGTTAACATGATAACATAGTGGATAAGATTATATAAAAACAGTCCAAAGATGTGCGGGTTAGATGGATTGGCCATGCTAAATTGCCCGTAGTGTCCTAAAAAGTAAGGTTAAGGGGGGGGGGGTTGTTGGGTTACGGGTAGAGGGTGGATTTGTGGGTTTGAGTAGGGTGATCATTGCTCGGCACAACATTGAGGGCCGAAGGGCCTGTTCTGTGCTGTACTGTTCTATGTTCTATAGGAGGCTGACAATGCAGATCACACACCCCAGGCATAGTTGAATTAAAATGAATAAGTTAAATTGAATTTGATCATGGAAAGCCCAGGAGGAGCAAGTCAGCCAAGCTGGAGCCTATGTATTTGAGACAGGGGTTTTATACTTTACGGAATGCATCCGACTTAGAATGGAGTACCAACGTTAAAAATTCCATGAGAATGCATTCCATAATCAGCCTCTGCCAGATTTGGATAGAGCTTTAGGGAATTAGGCGTAAGGTGGATTGGCCATGCTAAATTGCCCGTAGTGTCCTAAATAAGTAAGGTTAAGGGGGGGGTTACGTGTATAGGGTGGATACGTGGGTTTAAGTAGGGTGATCATTGCTCGGCACAACATTGAGGGCCGAAGGGCCTGTTCTGTGCTGTACTGTTCCAGAGCTGAATTTGTCGCTACTCCAGGAGCAGAGGATATTTTTATGAGTGGCAAAGATCTGGATATATGGCCTTTTTTTCATTAGAATTGGTGATTCTCCCAACTGAGGGGGACCCAGAATCAGGAATACAGGCTATATCAAAGATCCTCTCCAGTCCTCTGAACAAAAGGATTGAATCTTGACATGGATCCATGGAGAGTGTATATAGGCACCCTCAACTACTTGGCACTTTAGATACATCAGGAATATAGGAGGATCAAACCTGTGTCTAAGACGAGATGTAATATGAAGTCGGTATAGTATCTTGAATTGGGTCTCCTTGATTTGATTGCAAACCAAACTTTTTTTTGGCATAGTCCCATATGTTACCCCATGTCTCCTCATCAATATTGACTACTAAGTCCCTTTCCCATGACTGCAAGGCACTCAACGTGGAAAAGCAGGATCTGAAATTTAGGGCATCGCAGAACTTCTTAATCAATTGTTTAGGCTCCACAGAATTCTGGATTTTCCCAATTGCGGATAACGTCTCTGAGCTCTAAATACTGAAAAAAGACTGTCTTGTGATGTCAGATTGCTGACATAGCTGCTCAAAGAATGACGAGGAAGCATCTCTGAACATGTCTCCCAAACGCCTCTATCTCTTCAGATACCGAATCCATGGTCGATGAGACTGGGTGGAAAGTCTGAACTCCCCTGGACAGGAGAGAGAGCAGAAGTCAATTGAGATCTTCCTTCTAATTGGTGGACCAACCTCCATGCTCTGAGCATATCGATAATAGTAGGATTATCACACAGAGCAGTGTCTTAATGTCACCATAAAAGAAGACGACCTGTAGAGGGAGAACTGACTGGTCTGTTTCTATATCGAGCCAGTTGGATGTTGGGTCCATCCTAACCCAATCCCTTATGAACCTTCGACGGGCAGCCAATTGATAGAGCCTGATATTCGAGAGACCCAACCCTTCCTTTGCTCCTGGTAATTGGAGCTTAACAAACTTGAGGTGAGGTTTATTTTTGTTCCAGATAAATGTACTAATCATTCCATTAATTTCCTTAATGACTCTGGTTGACAGCAGAATAGGCAGCATCTGCAGAGGGTACAACAGTCTGGGCAACACATTCATTTTAATGAAGGCGATCCTCCCTCACCATGAAATCGGAAGAGCCGACCACCGGGCAAGGTCCCACCTAATAGTCACCATCAGCTGTGGAAAGTCAGCCCCATATAGCTGTCTGAAAGGGGGGGCCATTGACATTCCCAGGTTTTTAAATCCCAAGATGGACCATCTGAAGGGGAAGTTAGCAAGGGGCATGGCCTCGGACTCAGCAAAATTGATCTCGTAACCAGAGAAGCCGCTAAATCTATCCACTACTCCAATAATGGCCGGGACTGAAACACGGATTCAATACAAACAGCAGCCCGTCATCTGCACACAGAGTGATCTTGTGCTGCCTCACCCCACCCCCCAGTCCCGATATCAGAGGATCCGATCTGATATCCTCCGGCAAGGGCTCAGTGGCCAACAACAAGGGGGACAGAGGGCAGCCCTGTCTCGTCCCTCTCTGAAGCTCAAACATCGACACCCTTAAACCATTGGTGAGCATCGCCGCTGCCGGTCTGTGATATAACAATTGAATCCACTCAATATAATCCTCACCCAACCCGAAGCCTCACAGCGGATACACCAGATAATTCCACTCAACTCGAGCAAAAGCTTTCTCTGCATCGAAGGAGATCAGCAGCCCATCCAATGGGTATTTCTGAAAAGCCTGAATCACATTCAGCAACCTTCCAACATTGTTACTGGAAAACCTTTCCCGTATAAACCCAGTCTGGTCCTCCCGCACGATTGTCGGAAGGATATCCTCCAGCCTTATCGCCAAAACATAAGATCGCAGTTTCAAGTCAATATTCAAAAGAGAGATTGGGCGATGAGAGGCCCAGTCCTCTGGGTCCTTGTCCTTCAGAATCAAAGAGAGATTAGCCTCACGGAGAGTACGTGGCAGCATCCCCGAGTCAAAAGAGTGACAATATAGACCCACCAACGGGTCCAACAACAAATCCTCAAACTCCTGATAAAACTCACACCCACAGCCATCCGGTCCCGGGGCTTTACCCGGCTGCAGCTCCTTCATGGCCTTTGACTCCTCTTCCTCAGAAAGGAGAGCACCTAAGAGCCTCACTCCGGCTTTCCTAGGCCTCCGGAGGCTTCAGGGAAGAGAACAAATGCTCCACACCCACCAAGGCAACACCAAATTGCTCAGATTTATATCCTGCATAGAATTCCCAAGGGCGACACAATACAACAGTGGTTAGCACTGTGGCTTCACAGTGCCAGGGTCCCAAGTTCGATTCCCGACTTGGGTAACTGTATGGAGTCTGCACGTTCTCCCCCGTGTCTGCGTGGGTTTTCTCCGGGTGCTCCTGTTTCCTCCCACAAGTCCCCAAAGATGTGCTGTTGTGTGAATTGGACATTCTGAATTCTCCCTCTGTGTACCCGAACAGGCGCCGGAATGTGGCAACTAGGGGCTTTTCACAGTAACTTCATTGCAGTGTTAATGTAAGCCTACTTGTGACAATAAAGATGATTATTATTTTAAAAAATCCGTTTATCTCCAACGTCTTCATGACCCTTTCCCCTTCCAAGAGCCGCACAGAGAATTGTTCTAAAGTCGTCCTTGACTTTGTCAAATAGGGCGGCACGGGAGCAGAGTGATTAGCACTGTTGCATCACAGCTCCAGGTTCCATTCCCCGCTGGGTCACTGTCTGTGCGGAGTCTGCACGTTCTCCCCGTGTCTGCGTGGGTTTCCTCCGGGTGCTCCGGTTTCTCCCACAGTCCAGAGATGTCAGGTTGACTGGCCTCACTAAACTGCCCCGTGGTGTCCAAAGGTTAATTGGGATTACAGGGTTATGGGGACAGGGTGGAGATGTGAGTTAGTGTGCTCTTTCACGGGCCTCTTTCTGCACTCTAAATTCTATGTAATAGGCCAAATATTTGGTTGGTTTATTCCCAAACTCGTACAACTTCTGCCTCACAAACTCCAAACATTTCTCAACCTGCTGAGTCAACAGGGAGCCCAAAGCCACTCTTGCTGCGTTATCCTCCTTCAGCAATAGCTTACTCGGGCCGTCCATATGATTCTCCTCCACCTTCACCAAACAAACCTCCAGCATCCTGCGCCTTTTATTAGCAGGGTAAGAAATGATCAGCCCCCGATCATAAACTTCACACGTCTCCCACAAAATGGAGGGGGAAATACCAGGGCTCAAATCGAAAGGAAGAACTCAAACTCTTCCGTAAAGTGTGTAGTAAATGAAGTATGTCTTCTCAGGGAGGCATCAAACCTCCACGTTCTCAACGTGGGGGTGAGCCCTCGAGCAAAACTCCAGAAAAACGGGGGTAGGCCATTAGTGAGGCGACAGAGAGAACAGGAACAGATTTTCACACCACAATCGGGCGTGCGCCATTACTCCCTCCTCCAACTCACTTTACACCAGAGGCACCAAAGTTTCCCCAAACTGCTCCATTCACGGATAAAAGCCCCGTCTGTACCAGAGTAAGATAAAGTTAACAACACATAAACCCTCCCATAATAACAAAAATACAAAAGAATCACCACCACAATAGATCCAAGGGGACATTCCTCAATAAGACTGAGGACCCGGAGGATTAACCCCACAGCCAGACTGTCGTTACCCTCAGGATACCTTCTCCAAAATGAGGGGAAGGAAAGAAGGGCCAACAAGGGAATGGAGATCGAATGTCCCTCCCACATTTTAGACCCACCCGTGAAGACCTGCATCCACCACCACCCACCCTTCGGCAATGGCACCACTCAGTTCCGCCATGATTAACGCTCGGATAATAGAAGAACAAGCACATGGCACATTTACCATAACTGAGAAGATTTAAAAAGAAAATAAATTTAGAGTATGCAATTCATTTTTTCCAATTAAGGGGCAATTTAGCCAATCCACCTACCTTGCACATCTTTTTGGCTTGTGGGGGTGAAACCATGACAAACACGGGGAGAATGTGCAAATTCCACACGGACAGTGACCCAGGGCCGGGATCGAACCTGGGACCTCGGCGCCGTGAGGCTACAGTGCTAACCAAACTGAGATAAGATAATACGAGTCCCTGTAACACTCAAGGAGAAGAAGTCATTCAATCGGCGCTCACAGAATAACAACTCCCTTCAACAGGATAAAAGATAACAAATTCAGACAACACCATGATAGGGAAAGAGTCCGGATTAGAGCCTGAGTTAGTCTGAGCTGCAAACCATCCCTCCAAATACTTGCCCTTCATGGATTTTACGAAGACCAAGGCTGCAGTCAGATTATCAAAAGACTTGACGGAGTTGTTGGATACAATTTTCAGGGTCACAGGATAAAACAACATAATTCACTCCCGCAGCCTTGAGTTCCCTTCAAACCTCATCAAAGCCTCGATGCTTCGTTTGTGTGGCTGCCAAAAAGTCCTGGAAGAAGGAAATCCTCACTCCCTCATGGAGCCAGGTCCCACCTCACCGTACCTGTTTCCAGAACCCTCTGGTAATCTTTCAAGTTGTGGAAGTGAATAATTCCAGGCCTGGGATGAAAACTATCCCTCGGCCTCAAAGACAGGATCCGATGCCCTTTCTAATTGGAAACGCCCAGGCTTCACATCAAGCTGGAGAAAACGTGGCAGCCGGTCCTCGAAGAACCTAACGGGAGTTTCGTCCTCCACACCTTCTGGCAGGCTGACTACTTGGATGTTCTTTCTCTGACCCTCGGTCTCCAGGATACCGTTACATCAGCCAGTTTTCCAAGGATTGAATTCTTGCTTCCGCCGAGGAGGCATTTTGCTCAATGTTCAGGATTCTCTCCTCCGGATCAACGAGCCTCTTCATGGTGTTTTGCAGCTCAGCCTCATGAGCTCACAGATATTGAGTCAGCACACTCAGCCTCTGGTCAATAACACGGAGAACGTCGGCAGTCACCATTTTCACCGCCTCCGAGAGAGCCCCGGAGAGCGCGGGGTCGCGAGACTTCCCAAGGGTCAGGCTGTCATGTTGAAAAGGCGGCTCCACCCCCACTGAATCTGTCTCCGCTCTTTTATCAACAGATTTCTTGAAATTGTTAAGGATAATCTTACCAAAACTAATCCTGAAATCTTCCAGGGACAGGATAACAAATATTAATTCAAGGATCAGGTGCATGAGTGCCTGGCAATCAGGGTAAATGATGGATTATAGGCGAATGGCACCAGAACCTGCGGAAAGACAGCCAATCCCGCGCCCACATCACGTGGTGCACGAACCACCCCCCACCGCAAGGCAGATTTCTGATTGACCAGGGAGTCGAGGGTTAAGGGGAACCGGCAGGAAAACGGAGAGAAAGCTGAGATGAGGAGGGATTTCCTCACTCGAGGATGTGGTGAAGCTTTGGGATTCTTTATCCCAGAGGATTGTGGGGCCTCAGTCCTCAAGTATTTTTAGACCGAGATTGATAGTTTTCTAGATATTGAAGGTTTTGAGGGATATGGGAGATTGTGCGGGAAAATGGTGCTGAGGTAGATTGGCCAATGATCCCATTGAATGGTTGAGCAGGCTCGATGGGCTGAATGACCGACTGCAGCTCCTGTTTGTTATGGTCTCTGTGTCCAGGGCAGGGAGCAGTGAGCAGGGATCTGTCAATCAGCCTGAATCAGCACCTTCAGGAGAATTGGGAGGGTCAATATTAGATACAGCAGAGTGAGAATGGAGGGAGAGTGTGTGGGATGGAGATTTACAGCTTTTGGGGAATGAGAGAGGAAAGAATGTTCCAGAGAAACTAGAATTGTCTGTTCTGAATTTCTATCCTGTGATGACTTTTGTAAATTGTTTTTTTTTTACAGGATATTAGAAGAGAAGGAATTACAGACAGAAATCTCAAATGCCACATCTTGATCTGGCGGTCACTTGATTCATTGGGACCTGAATATAATCGACCTTTGAATCTAGAAAGAGAAACATTTGTCTGTTCTGTCGCCTTCAAAAGATTGGAAACAAAATTGTGACTGGAAAAGCACTGAGACGCATACACCTGAGTGGGAGTGTTCCAGAGCACCGACTGTGGAAAGAGCTTTAACCAGTTACACAGCCTGAAAAAAAATCATGTCATTCACAGCGGGGATAGACTATACACGTGCTCTGTGTGTGGACGAAGCTTCAACGTCCGACCTGGAGAGACAAGAGGAGACGGAGACTCAAAACCTGGAGAAACCGTGGAAATGTGGGGACTGTGGGAAGGGATACAGAGCCCCATCAGAGTTGGAAGCTCATCGACGCATTCACACTGGAGAGAGACCGTTCACCTGTTCTCGGTGTTGGAAGGGATTCACTGAGTTATCCAGCCTGAAGTCACACCAGCGAGTTCACACTGGGGAGAAGCCGTTCACCTGCCCTCAGTGTGAGAAGGGATTCAGACATTCATCCACCCTGCGGACGCACCAGCGAGTTCACACTGGGGAGAGGCCATTCACCTGCTATCAGTGTGGGAAGGGATTCAGTCATTCATCCACCCTGCAGACACACCAGCGAGTTCACACTGGGGAGAGGCCGTTTACCTGCTCTCAGTGTGGGAAAGAATTCATTCAGTTATCCCACCTGCTGTCACACCAGCGAGTTCACACTGGGGAGAAGCCGTTCACCTGCTCTCAGTGTGGGAAGGGATTCAGTGATTCATCCCACCTATTGAGACACCAGCGAATTCACACCGGGGAGAGGCCGTTCACCTGCTCTCAGTGTGGGAAGGGATACACTCAGTTATCCCACCTGCTGTCACACCAGCGAATTCACACTGGGGAGAGGCCATTCACCTGCTCTCAGTGTGGGAAGGGATTCACACAATTATCCCATGTGCTGTCACACCAGCGAAGTCACACTGGGGAGAAGCCATTCTCCTGCCCTCTGTGTGGGAAGAGATTCACTCGGTTATCCGGCCTGCAGACACACCAGCGAGTTCACACCGGGGAGAAGCCGTTCACCTGCCCTCAGTGTGGGAAAGGATTTATTCAATTATCCAACCTGCGCAAACACCAGTACGTTCACACTGGGGAGAGGCCGTTCACCTCCTCTCAGTGCGGGACGGGAAACCGTGATTCATCATCCCTGCTAAGAAATCAACAAGTTGACAATTGATTACATGGTTGAATTCTGCTTTACATCCAGGACTGCATTTTGTTCATTCTGACAGCTGTTCAATGGGGAGAGTTCGAGGGTTTCTTTCTGCTGGACTCACGACTTTGCCTCCTGTGGGTTTGTGCACTTTGAGCCTTGTTGCTAATATCTGGCTTCAAATTTCACAAGGATCACTGAGTGAAAGTGTGTTTCGAGGTTTGAAAATATTTAGTCCCCATTTCTGTTTGTAATATCCAAAGCATGCCACGTTGCCATAGAGATGGGCTGTGGGGGTTACTTGTTTTTTTTTGTTTAATTTAACTGTGGTGTCCTTCACAGAAGAAAACTATCAGAGTATGAGGGGCAAGTTGTCTGAGGTGGGCTGGGAAACTGATGGGAAACAGGGAATAGCTAATATTTAAGGAATTATTACATATTTACAAGGGGGTCAGTTAGCTCAGTTGGCTGGATGGCTAGTTGGTGATGCAGAGCGACGCCAACATGGTGGGTTCAACTCCCATACTGGCTAAGATTATCCGTGAAGGCCTCGCCTTTTCAACATTGCACCTCACCTAAGGTGTGGTGACCCTCAAATTAAATCGTCACCTGTCAGCTCTCTCTCTGAAAAGGTGGAGCAGCCTATGGCCCTCTGGGACTTTGGCGACTTTCATTTCACATTTATACAACAAATATCGATTCCTTTAAGGAACAAAAATCTAACAGGAAAAGTGATGTAACCGTGGCTAACAAGAAATGTTGAAGATTCCCTTTGATCAAAGGAAGAGGCTCATAAAGTGGCCAAAGTAGTAGTGAGTCTGAGGATTGGGAACCTGTTTTAGAATTCAGCAAAGGAGGACCAAGAAACTGATAAAGAGAAAATAGAATATGAGAGCAAACTGGGGAGAAACATAAAAACTGACTGGAAACGCTCCTGTAGGAATGTGAAAAGGGAAAGATTAGCAAAGACCAATGTGCGTCCATTCCAGGCAGAGACAGGAGAGTTTATAATGGGGAATAAGGAAATGGCAGAGAAACTAAACAATGTGTGTCTGTCTTCACAGAGGAAGCTACAGAAATTATCCCAAAACACGAGAGAACCAAGGGACCAGTGAGCATGAGGGACTGAAAGAGATTAGTATCAGTGAAAAAGTAGCACTGGAGAAATTAATGTGGTTGAAAGTTAACAAATCCCCAAAAGCTGATGCTCTGCATCCCAGAGTGTTGAAAGAGGCGGCTGTAGAGATAGTGGATACATTGGTGATCATCTTTCAAAATTCTGTAGATTCTGGAATGGTTCCTGCAGATTGGAAGGTGGTAAATGTAACCCCACTATTTAAGGAGGGAGAGAGAAAACGGGGAACCGCAGACCCATTAACCTGACATCAGTAGGAGGGAAAATGCTACAATCTATTATAAAGGATGTGATAACATATAAATTAGGAGCAGGAGTAGGCCACTCGGCCCCTCGCGCCTGTTCCACCATTCAATAAGTTCACGGCTGATCTGATTGTAACCTCAACTCCACAGGGGGCGGCATGTTGTGCAGTGGTTTACACTGCGACTGCGGCGCTGAGGACCCGGGTTCAAATCCCGGCCCTGGGTCACAATTCGTGTGGAGTTTGCACATCTTCCCCATATCTGAATGGGTTTCACCCCCACAACCCAAAGATGTGCAGGTTAGGTGGATTAACCATGTTAAATTGCCCTACATTCAAGAGGCGGCTGGATATAGCACTTGGGGAGAATGGGATCAAAGGTTATGGGGAGAAAGCAGGATTAGGCTATTGAGTTGGATGATCAGCCATGATCGTAATGAATGGTGGGGCAGGCTCGAGGGCCAAATGGACTCCTCCTATCTTCTATGTATCTATGTATTCCCGCTGACTCCCCGATAACCTTTCACCCCCTTGCTTATCAAGATTCTATCCAGCTCTGCCTTCAAAATATTCACAGTCTCTGCTTCCACTGCCCTTTGAGGAAAAGAGTTCCAAAGACTCCCAACCCTCGGAGAGAAAAAAGTTCTCCTCTGCCTTAAATGGACAAGTTATTACTTTTAAAGTGACTCCAATTTCTAGATTCTCCCACAAGAGGAAACATCCTTTCCACATCCGCCCTGTCACGGCCCCTCAGGATCTTATACGGTTCAATCAAGTCACCTAAACTCCATCGGACACAAGCCCAGCCTGTCCAATCATTCCTCATAAGACCAGCCTCCAATTCCAGGTATGAGTCCAGTAAACCTTCTCTGAACTGCTTCCAACACATTGACATCATTCCTTAAATGAGAGCAATACTGTACACAGTGCTCCAGATGTGGTCTCACCAATGTCCTGTTATGGACCAGGGTTTAGCGAACCCCAAAGTGCATCATGGTGTTCACCTGACCCACAACTTTTACTAGATTGTGGTATGGGGTGCACACGGCCCACTCTACAGGTGTGGTACAGCAGAAATGGAAAAGCATTTTTGAAAACAAAACAATGTTTATTCTATGAACTCAAGTTAACCTTTTTAAAACATACAGTGAACATCTTAGCAACCATCAATTCAAATACAACCCCCAAAGAATACAACACTAAGTAATTGTTTAAGCTTTCCTTTTAACATCCATAAGACTTAAAATAAAACCTTTTAACAGAAGCACCTCAGGTTTAAATTCAATACTGAGAACAGTTACCACGTTGAAATCAGCAAATGGACATTCATAAGCTTACAGAGATTCACACACATCCTGCTGTGATTGCAGCTTCTCCAAAACTAAAATTAAGCCAAACTCACCCTGCAACAAAAAAACCTAAAGCGAAAGTAAAAAGCTGACAGACAGCCCAGCTCCACCCACTCTCTGACATCACTGCAGTAATAAGCACACATTTCTTAATGGTACTCTCACTACAGATATTTGTATACACACCCACTTATAAACACCCATTTCTGAAAGGTACTCTCACAAAACAGTCCCATATAACTGAAGCATCACCTCCCTACTTTTGTATTCAATTCCCTCCAGAATAAGCAATAACATTCTGTTAGCTTTCCTACGGTAGCACAGTGGTTAGCACTGTTGCTTCATAGCTCCAGGGTCCCAGGTTCGATTCCAACTTGGGTCACTGTCTGTGCGGAGTCTGCATGTTCTCCCCAATGTCTGCGTGGGTTTCCTCCGGGTGCTCCGGTTTCCTCCCACAAGCCCCGAAAGACGTGCTTGTTAGGTAATTTGGACATTCTGAATTCTCCCTCTGTGAACCCGAACAGGCGCCGGAATGTGGTGACTAGGGGCGTTTCACAGTAACTTCACTGCAGTGTTAATGTAAGCCTACTTGTGACAATACAATTATTATTATAATTACTTGCTGTACCTGTATACTCGCCTTTTGTGATTCATGCTCTTGGACACCCAGATCCCTCTGAATCTCAGAGCTCTGCAATCTCTCACCAGTTAGATAATAAGCTTTTTTATTCTTCCTGCCAAAATGGGCAATTTCACATTTTCCCACATTCTCCATTTGGCAGATCTTTTCCCACTCACTTACCCTATCCCTTTGTACTTTCCTTATGTCCTCTTCACAATTTACTTTCCTACTTATCTTTGTATCATTGGAACATAGGAGCAGGAGTTGGCCATTCAGCCCGTCGAGCCTGCTCTGCCATTCAATACTGTTATAACTTGCCCGAATCCTATTGGCTGGGGACAATTGGTTACCCCATGGTACTTAGGGAATATTAGCTCCCCCAGTGAGCAGAGTGGAGGTGGGGGGTGGGGGCAGCACAGCTGTATAAATAGAGCTGGCCTGTGTGGTACCGGCTAGAGAGGAACCTGTTGTGAACTACTGGTACTTTATACATGTTGTCAATAAAGTTTATTTCTGTGTGGCTCTCCAAACTCGTACTGTATTCACACACACACACACAAAATTTACAGTGCAGAAGGAGGCCATTCGGCCCATCGAGTCTGCACCGGCTCTTGGAAAGAGCACCCTACCCAAGGTCAATACCTCCACCCTACCCCCATAACCCAGTAACCCCACCCAACACTAAGGGCAATTTTGGACACTAAGGGCAATTTTATCATGGCCAATCCACCTAACCTGCACATCTTTGGACTGTGGGAGGAAACCGGAGCACCCGGAGGAAACCCACGCACACACGGGGAGGATGTGCAGACTCCGCACAGACAGTGACCCAAGCCGGAATCGAACCTGGGACCCTGGAGCTGTGAAGCATTTGTGCTATCCACAATGCTACCGTGCTGCCCAAATTCTTCGTGGCCCTCACAAAAAAATACGATCATGGCTGATGATCCACTTCAATGCCTTTTCCCCCACACTGTCCTCATACTC
Source organism: Scyliorhinus canicula (assembly GCF_902713615.1). Classification (NCBI taxonomy): domain Eukaryota; kingdom Metazoa; phylum Chordata; class Chondrichthyes; order Carcharhiniformes; family Scyliorhinidae; genus Scyliorhinus; species Scyliorhinus canicula. The sequence goes on along the minus strand of NC_052162.1, from coordinate 112,439,446 downwards.
CTTTGTGTTAATCGTATTTATAAATCTGTCAGTTAGGGTGGCACAGTGGTGCAGTGGTTCGCACTGATGCCTCATGGTGCCAAGGACCCGGGTTCGATCCCGGCCCTGGGTCAATGTCCATGTGAAAGTTTTCACATTCTTCCCGGTGTCTGCGTAGGTCACAGCCCCACAACCCAAAGAGGTGCAGGGTAGGTGGATTGGCCACGCTAAATTGCCCCTTAATTGGGAAAAAATTATTGAGTACTCTAAATTTAAAAAAAAAATAGAAATCTGTGAGTCTCTGCTTTAAACACACTCAGTGACTGAGCTCCCACAGCCTTCTGGGGTAGAGAATTCCAAAGATTCACAACCCTCTGAGTAAAGAAATGCCTCCTCTGAGATCGGTCCTAAGTGGCTTCTCCTTTATTTTGAAATTGTGTCCCCTGGTTCCAGACTCTCCAACCCGGGGAAACATCTCACCTGCACCCACCCTGTCTATTCCTTTATGTATTTTGTAGGTTTCAATGAAATCCCCTCTCACTCCTTGAAACTCTAGAGAAAAGAGACCCAGTTTCCCCAATCTCTCTTCATAGGACAGTCCTCCCATCCCCGGAACACGTCTGGTGAACCTTCATTGCCCTCCCTCTGTGGCAATAATACCTTTCCTAAGGTAAGGGCAGTAAAACTGCACACAGTACTCCAGCTGTGGTATAACCAAGGTTCTATACTATTGAAGTAAGTCTTCACTACTCCTGTACTGAAATCCTCTTGTGATTAAGGCCAACATCCCATCAGCCTTCCTGATAGCTTGCTGCACCTCCATGTTAGCCTTCAGTGACTTATTGACAGGCCGCCCGGGTCCATTTGTACCCCTTATCTTTACCACCTTTGCCAGTTGCTTTAACTGTACACGAAGCTCAGGTAGCACAGAGGGAAACCATTCAGCCCATCATGCTTTTGCCAGCTCTGCGAAAGAGCCAGCCAATTAATCCCATTGCCCAGAAATCAGTTTTTCATTTTATCAGTCTGTCCAATTCCCTTTGGAAAGAATCAGTCAAATCTGTTTCTTGCACCCTTTTTAGGTAACGTCTTCCTGATCACAACACACTATGTTTCAAAATAAATGATTCAGCATATAGTGTGTTTGGATTTCCATAAAGAATTTTAGAGCGAATCAAAGACGCGGTTATTACTTCAAATTCAAGCTCCATCTTTGTCAATCATTTTGATGGGGGGGGGGACCAATTTAAAAATCTAAATTCAAAGTCTAATGATGACCCTGAAACAAACCATTGTTGATTGCCGTAAAACCCGATCTGGTTCTCCAATGTCCTTCAGGGAAGTAAATCTGCCATACATACCCGGTCTGGCCTACATGTGACACCGGATCCACTGCAGTGTGGTTGACTCTGAACTGCATCTGAAATGGCCAAGCATTCCCTGGTGGTTTGTTACTCCTATTAAGAATTGAACCGGGGCGGGGGCAGCACAGTGGTTAGCACTGCAGCTTACGACACTGAGGACCCGGGTTCGATCCTGGCTCTGGGTATGTGTGGAGTTTGCACATTCTCCCCGTGTCTGCGTGGGTTTCACCTCCACAGCCCAAAGATGCTAAGTGGATTGGTTATGCTAAATTGCCCTTTAATTGGGAAAAAAAAACTCTAACTTTATTAAGAAAAATAATTGATCCAGACTATTTGTATTCCAAACATCATAAGCTGCAAGCAATAGCCAAACGATCCTACAACCAATGGATCACATCTGAGCTCTGCAGTTCTGCAAGTAATATTCAGGCTGCATGAGTGCCAGGCAATGACCATCTCCATTATGAGAGAATCTAATCAATGCCTCTTAACATTCAATGGCATTAACATCACTGAATTCCCACTGTCAACATCCTGGCAGTTACTACTGACCAGAAACCAAACTGAACTAGCCAGGTAAATACTGTGGCTACAAGAGCACATCAAAGGTGGGAATCTTGTGGTGAGTAACTCACCTCCTGACTCCCGAAAGCCTGTCCCCATCTACAAGTCAGGAGTACGCTGGAATACTCTCCCCGTGCTTGGATGAGTGTAGCCCCTATTACACTTAAGCAGCTCAACACCATCGAGGACAAAGGGGTCCGCGTGATTGGCACCCCGCCTGGAAGTTTTCTCCAAACCGGACACCGTCTTGACTTGTAAATGTTCCTTGACTGTAGCCAGGGAGAAAAATCCTGGAACTGTCTCCCAGACAGCACTGTGAGTGGACCCACAACACATGGGCTGCAGCCGGTCAAGAAGGTGGCTCACCATCATTTTCGCATTGCTTTTCACATCCTCAGAATTAATTTTGTTTGAAGTAAAAATGGGATTGGGACAATTAAGAACTTGGGAGAAATAATTCTGAGTAAGAACTGTCCACAAGCTGGATACGGGTGAAGAGAGAGCTGGAGAATCTTTTGGCATCCATGTTTTATCTGTTGTTTGAAGCATCTGTCCAAATGTACCAGTGACCTGGAACTCACCGTGCTCCTTCAGGAGAAGAAAAGATTGTGTAGATGTTACCCCAGGCGGAGCCAGAACAGAACTGGACAATAATGGAGAGAAATTGAGTGAGGGGTTGGAGAGAGAGTTCTCCTCCCCCTCGAAGTGCGGACTGTAAGATTCCTGGGGGACTCCCTGTTTCGGGTTTTTTTGCTAATGAGTGAACATTAAATTAAATTCTATGACTGGCTGTGGATTTATTTTGAATTTGATTGTTACACTTCTCCTGTTTTTATTCCTGTTGTGATTACGCTCTGGGTAAGGATGGTTGACAGGTGACAGGATGGGAAATTGTGGTTTGGGTCGTCACTGACCAAATGTTTTATTGATCCGAAAGGTGTAAAAGGGACCAAACTCCAGCAGAAATCGAGCAGAGCTGAGAACAGACGACTTGCTGTGTGGGAACAGGGAGATAAACAGCTCCCAGAGGACAGAGAAAACAAGAATGGTTTAGCTCACTTGGCTAAATTTCTGACTTTTAATAGCAGACCAAGGCAGGCCAGCAGCACGGTTTGATTCCCGTACCAGCCTCCCCGGACAGGCGCCGGAATGCGGCGACTAGGGGCTTTTCACAGTAACTTCATTGAAGCCTACTCGTGACAATAAGCAATTTTCATTTTTCATCCTAGACAACACCTGGGTATCAAGGCCACCATGTTTTCACTGCTTAGCATGGGAATACTGACTCCCTGTACCGGGGACGGAGCGTGGGGAAGACAATTGTTTGAGAGTTTGACGTGGCTTGGGCGGGTACAGATGGTTCAATGACAGGTTTTGTAATTGGTCCATTCAAATGTTAGCTCAGCAATGATTGGGTTAAATCCATCTCCAGAGACTTTGTGATGTAATAAAGTATAAGAAGGGATTCCCCGAGCAGAGATTTGTTGAGGTTTTACATATTCCACTGACTGGGACCATGGCATCTGGGGCAGAGCAGGGAGCATTTACCTGGAGATGGTGCTTCTACCCAGAGTGTAATGGGAATGCTGCTGCACTTTGATATTACTGCTCAGGCATTAGCATGTGTCAGTTCTTAATAATAATTATAACCTTTGTTAGCATCACATGTAGCTTTACATTAACATTGCAATGAAGTTACTGTGAAAATTCCTAAATTCCTCAACTGTTTTATTTATATTTATTGATACTGAATAAAATCTAACCACTATCACTAACAAGGGTTATCACTGGGAATCATTTCAGAGTTTGGGAAAGGGGGGTTAAGGGTCAGTATCTACAAATTAGGAGCAGTAGGTCATTTGGCCCCTCGAGCCCACTCCACCTTTCAATAAGGGCTGATCTGATTGTGATCCCAACTCCACTTTCCTTCCTCCACCCTTTCACTCTCTTGTCAATCAAGAATCTATCAAATTCAGCCTTAAAACATGTTCACTGGCCCTGCCCCTCCACTCTCTGGGGAAAGAGATATCCACAGACCCATGGCCCTCAGGAGAACAAATATCCTCATCAGCATCTTCAATGGGAAACCCCTTGGGCTGGATTCTCCGCTGTCTGGATTCTCCGCCTTGCCAGCAACCCACGCATGCCTGGGGATTTCCGGACGGCGTGAGGCTGCCCACAATGGGAAACCCCATTGGCCGGCTGGTGAGACGGAGAATCCCGCAGCTGGCGGGGCCGGGCCGCGGGACGAAGAATCCTGCCCCTGATTTTTAAATAGTGTCCCCTAGTTCTAGTCGCTGCCACAGGGGGGGAACATCCTCTCAGCAACCTCTCTGTCAATTCCACTCAGGATTTCACGTGTTTCAATGAGATCCTCTCTCATTCTTCTAAACTGCAATGGATACAGTCCCAACCTGTCCAACCTTTCTTCAGAGGATAACCCCCTCATTCCAGGAATCCGGGGAGTCAACCTCCTCTGAACTGCTTCCAATGCAACTATCTCATTTCTGAAATAAGGAGACCCAAACTGTACACAGTGCACTAAATATGGTCTCACCAAGGCCCTGTACAACTGCAGCAAAACATCCCGACTTTTATATTCCAGTCGCTTTGCCATACACAATATTCCATTGTGCTTCCCGAGTGATTTCAACTCACTCGATAAAGCCTGATTAAACTGTTTAAGGACTCGATCGAGCCACTGGCTGTACCTGCAAACTAACTTATTGTGATTCCTGTCCACGGCCACCCAGATCCCTCTGTACCTCATCGTTCTGCAATGTCTCACCATTTAAATGATATTGTTTTATTTAATCCTTCCTGCCAAAGTGGACAATTCACATTTTCCCACGTTGTCCTCCATCTGTCGAGTTTTGTCCATTCACTTCACGTCCTTTGCAGACTTGTTATGTCCACTTCACAAATTACTTTCTGACCTGCCTTTGCATCATCAGCAAATTTAGCCGCCATACATTCAATCCCATCACCCAACTCATTAATATAGATTGTAAATAGTTGAGGGCCCAGCACCGATCCTTGTGACACTCCACTTGTCACATCTTACCAACCCAGAAATGACCCATTTATACCTACTCTCTGCTTCCTGTTAGCTAACCAATCTTCTATCCCTGCTGATATCTTGCCCCCCACCCCCTGTCACACACCAGCAATAACCTTTGATGTGGCACCTTGGAAAATGCCTTCTGCATATCTAGACAAACCACATTTCCAGGTTCCCCTTTATTTGCATCTATCATTACTTCCTCAAATAACCTTGACAAATTAGTTAATCACAACTGACTCCCTAAACCCCATTTTGAAACATTGTGTGTCAAAAGAAAAATCAAATCTCATCTCCCCCTCTGGCTCCTTTGCTAATTACCTTAAAGGGGCTCACTTTCTGTTAAAGAGCCTGTCAACCCCTCTCACCCACTTTCCCTAAAGTGAATGAATTTAATCAGAAAAAGACAAAAAAAAAAAAAATATTTTAAAAAAGTGGTTTAAAGAAAATTCAAAAAATGACATGAGCATCAAAGACAACCAGAGTAAAAGGATGTTCACAATGTTCTGGACCCAAATGGTTTTTCTTCTGCTCCCCTGTTCCCGTGACTACCATCTTTGGCACTGAACCCAGGGCTCGCGTCCCCATCAGCCCCAGTTACCCCCACCGTCGAACCCTGATTGGTTACGGGCCCATTTTCCAAACAGTCCTCCAGAATTGCCTGTGGCAATTTCCCAACTGGAGTATAGACTCCATTATAGCACAGTGGTTAGCACTGTTATTTCACAATGCCAGGGTCCCAGGTTTGATTCCGGGCTTGGGTCACTGTCGGTGCGGAGTCTGCACGCTCTTCCTGTGTCTGTGTGGGTTTCCTCCGGCTGCTCCAGTTTCCTCCCACAAGTCTCCAAAGACATGCTATTAGGTAATTTGGACATTCTGAATTCTCCCTCTGTGTACCCGAACAGGCGCCAGAATGTGGCGACTAGCGGCTTTTCACTAACTTCATTGCAGTGTTAATGTAAACCTACGAGTAACAATAAAGATTATTATTATCATTATTATTCACAGCTAAATTCAGACCTCAGCTCCGTCACCTGGCTGCCATTGACACAAACAATAGAGAGACAGAAAGGTGGCCAAGGCTCAAATGCAATGTCAAAACTTGTGGATTAGGATCTCTGTAAAGATCAGTAACTAATCAGAAAATCAAGTTCCTAGTCAACAAATTAAAGGATCACATGATAAGACTTCTTTATGACTTTTGCTGCAACAAACAAAATAGTAGCAACATTAACTAAACACTATTTTTGAAGGAAATGTACACATTAAAGTATAAAATACAACTTTGCCCTTTTTCACAATCAAAATCCCACTCCACAATTATACTTTACCCTGGAAGTCGAAACTTAATTGTCTAAAACCAGTCCAAAGTGATTATTCATTCCCGAGGGTTCCGTTCTTTTCTTTTCCCAATCTGGCAGCCTTTAACCCTGGAACTGTCTTTCACGGTGAAAGATTCCGGAAAACCTAGAGTAGGCATAAATAGGTCATTTTCTGGTTGGCAAGGTGTAATAAATGGTGTGTCACAGGGATCAGTGCTGGGACCTCAATGTTTTATAATTTATATCAATGACTTCGATGACGGGCCCGAAGGTATAGTCATTACATATTCTGATAATGCAGGCAAAAAGGAAAAGGAGGTGGTGTCGCACTGATAATGAGGGATGGCGTCAGTACGTTAGTAATGGAGGATCACAGATCAGGGATACAAAATGCAAGGGCAGCACGGTGGCACAGTGGTTAGCACTGAGGTACCACAGCGCCGAGGTCCCTGGTTCGATCCCGGCCCTGGGTCACTGTCCGTGTGGAGTTTGCACATTCTCCCCGTGTCTGTGTGGGTTTCACCCCACCACAACCCAAAGATGTGCAGGGTAGGTGAATTGGCCACGCTAAATTGCCCCTTAATTGGAAAAGAGTAATTGGGTACTCTAAATTAAAAAAAGGAATACAAAATGTGGAATCTGTTTAGGTGGAGCTAAGAAACAGCATGGGGCAGAAACCATTGGTAAGAGGTGTTTATAGACCATCAAACAGTAGTGATAGTGTTATGTGCCAGGGTTTAGAGAACCCCAAAGTGTACCATGGAGTTCACCTGACCCATAACGTTTAATAGATTGTGGTTATGGGGAGCACAGGGGCCGACTTTACAGGTGTGACACAACAGAGAGCTAAGGTACTTTTAAAACAAAACCCATGCTTATTTATGAACCTGCACATCTTTGGGTTGTGGGGGCAAAACCCACACAAACATGGGGAGAATGTGCAAACTCCGTTATAAAGTTAACACTTTATAAACCCACAGTAAACACCTTAACAACTATCAACACCAATACTTCCCACAGATACAATATTCTACAAGTAACCCTTCATAAGGGCTGGTTTAGCACACTGGGCTAAATCACTGGCTTTGAAAGCAGACCAAGGCAGGCCAGCAGCACGGTTCAATTCCCGTACCAGCCTCCCCGAACAGGCGCCGGAATGTGGCGACTAGGGGCTTTTCACAGTAACTTCATTTGAAGCCTACTCGTGACAATAAGCGATTTTCATTTCATTTCATTTCATAACTTTCCTGACAACATCCATAAATTCAAAGACCCTTTTTACAGAAAGACAGCAGGTTTAAATTCTCTACAGAAACCAGTATTACTTTAAATTCCTCAAATGAGTTGAAGACAGTCTGTAGTTTGTAGAGAGAGATGCTTATACAGCTGCTTGCTTTTCCTGCGGCTATCCAGCTCTGAAAACTAAACTAAAACACACTGTAGCTGCCTGCTAAAAAACGAAAGTGTAAGACAGACAGCCCAGCTCCACCCACACTCTGACATCACTGCAGCTATTTGATAAACACCCATTTCTTAAAGGTACATCCACTACAGCTATTTGATAAACACCCAGTTCTTAAAGGTACTCTCACATGACCACTCTTCCCAAGAAAAAAAACCCATCAAATTCACAATGGTTTCATTTTTCACATTTTCACTTTCCTGTAAGAAATATTGACAGTGAATATATTCCTTTTTTTTAACAAAACAAAACACGCAAAAATTGAGAATAACATAGTCCATTTTAGTTCTTCTTCCTCCAGCGAATCTGCTTCTCTTCATCACATTCATGAGAAAGCATCAGCTGTCACGTTTTCTCGTCCTGCCACATATATTATTTTTAAATGAAATGGCTGTAACAATAAACTCCATCGAAACAGTCTGGCATTGTTATTCCGGAATCGCTCCGAAAACGTCAACGGATTATGGTCAGCATATATAATTGTGTCAGACAAATAGCTGGTCACATAACTTTGAAAATGTTGCAAAGCCAGGACCAAGCTCAAAGTCTCCTACTCAATCGTTGAAAACTTCCTCTGGTGATTATTCAATTACTTTGAAAAATAACCAATAGGCCGCTCTAGTTCTTCGTCCTCATCTTGTAAGAGCACCGCACCTACGCCCACATCACTCGCATCAACAGCCGCTTTGAATGGTTTTGTATAATTTGGGATGGCTAACACATGAGCAGTGGTTAACACAGCCTTCAGGAATACTCCGCAATGGTGGTATCAGACCACGCTCCACACCACATAGACGTGAGGCTGGAAACGGGCTGGGAGGTTGGGCGTTGCCCAACTAGCTGACAAGGCCTTCAACAAAAAGATCTCACGGGCCATAGCAGAATACACGGAGAACAATCAGAACGGGGAGGTCTCACCCTCCACGTTCTGGAAAGCGCTTAAGGCCGTACTAAGAGGGGAAATCATTGCTTTCAAAGCGCAAAGAGATAAGGAGGAAAGGGCGGCTAGGCAGCAGCTGGTCGGCTCCATACTGGAGGTAGATCTTAAATACTTCGAGGCCCAGACCATACGTAGAGCTTCTGGCGGAGAGGAAAGAGTTACAAAGGAACTTTGACCTGCTCTCCATGTGGAAAGCAGTGCACCAACTCCACCAAGCATGTGGGACCCTATGCGAACACGGAGACAAAGCCAGCCGCCTGTTGGCACACCAGCTGAGAAAGCAGGCAGCCACCAGAGAAATTGCACAAATCAGGGGTACCAGAGGCACATTGGAAACAGAGCCAGAAAAGATCAACAAGGCATTCAGGGCCTTTTACCAAGGGCTGTACACCTCAGAGCCCCCAACGGGGGAGTCCGGGATTGTGGTTAATGTTCACCTAATGCATGAGCTGTCTGTACTGTCTGTAGAATGGTGTGACCTACGACCTGGAAGTGATGATACGGGCTACTTCCAGGTACTGTACTGGAACCCTGGTGGACTCCGCCTCTGGCTCCGCCCTCACCGGGGCCATATATAGATTGGCCACCTGTGGGTGGCACTCATTTGTACAGCCGACTCTGGCAGGTGAGTTCATGGATAATAAAGCCTAATGTTCACTCATTCTCACAGTCTCACAGTGAATTGACGGTATAACAGGGATGAAACGGTTCCTTGATGGACTGGACATACCAGTCGTGGGAGAGGGCAGAAAACGGGATCTGGAAGCACCACTAGCACTGGGAGAGATCATGGAGAGCATTAGCTCCATGCAGGCGGGGAAGGCGCCGGGACCGGACGGATTCCCGGCGGACTTCTACAAAAAATTTGTGACAGCGCTGGCCCCGCACCTGCGGGAGATGTTCACAGACTCGCTAGCTAGGGGCACACTGCCACCCACGTTAGCACAGGCCTCAATCCCACTGATACCTAAGAAAGATAAAGACCCAACGGAATGTGGGTCATACAGACCCATATCCCTGCTGAACGCAGACGCCAAAATACTGGCCAAAATCCTAGCCAAAAGGCAGGAAGAAAGGCCACTTGGCCGTCTGCCAGGCCAAGGCGGTCGCTGTGGTCCCGGTCAGCGACCGCGGGACTCCCCCTTCTCTCTCTCCAGGGGCCCTGCGCGGCCCACGAACCTCGCTGCCCCCATCCCCCAACGCCAAGTGCGATCTCCGGGTGCCGCCATTTTGTGCCTCCGGCGCCACGTGCGACCGACGGGCGCCGCCATCTTGGATCAGCTCCGAGGACCCCGCAGGTGACTACGCATCACCCGATGAAGACTCCGACTATCTGCCACGACTCGCTTCAGTCACTCTGGACCAGTCTCGACCCCGCACCCTCTCTACGGCAACAACGAAGATCCTGCTCAACGGGCACGAGACGACCTGCCTACTGGACTCCGGGAGCACGGAGAGTTTCGTACACCCGACCACGGTAAGACGCTGCGCTCTCCCTGTCTACCCGGTCAAGCAAAAAATCGCCCTGGCCTCTGGCTCCCATTCAGTGAAGATCACGGGGTGTTGTATAGAAGGACCTCACGGTCCAGGGGAGGGAGTTTAAAAACTACAGACTCTACGTCCTCCCCCACCTCTGTGCGGCCGCACTCCTGGGGTTAGACTTCCAGTGTAACCTCCAGAGTCTAACTTTTAAATTTGGCGGCCCTATGCCTCCCCTCACTGTCTGCCGCCTCGCGACCCTCAAGGTCGATCCCCCGTCCTTGTTTGCAAACCTCGCCCCGGATTGCAAACCTGTCGCCACCAGGAGCCGACGGTACAGTGCCCTGGACCGGATCTTCATCAGGTCCAAGGTCCAAAGGCTTCTGAAGGAAGGGGTCATCGAGGCTAGGACCAGCCCCTGGCGAGCACACGTTCTGGTGGTAAAGACCGGGGAGAAGAATAGGATGGTCATAGACTACAGTCAGACCATCAACAGGTTTACGCAGTTGGACGCGTACCCTCTCCCACGTATCTCCAACCTGGTCAACAGGATCACGCAGTACAAGGTCTTCTCCACGGTGGACCTCAAGTCCGCCTACCACCAGCTCCCCATCCACGCAAGCGATTGCAAGTACACTGCGTTCGAAGCGGACAGGCGGCTCTACCACTTGTTAAGGGTGCCCTTCGGTGTCACAAACGGGGTCTCGGTCTTCCAAAGGGAGATGGACCGAATGGTCGACCGATACGGTTTACGGGCAACCTTCCCGTATCTCGATAATGTCACCATCTGCGGCCACGATCAGCAGGACCACGACACCAATCCCCGCAAATTCCTCCAAACCGCAAATCTCCTGAATCTGACTTACAACAAGGACGTGTTTAGCACCGACTGTCTAGCCATCCTCGGCTACGTAGTGCGAAATGGAGTGATAGGCCCTGACCCGGAACGCATACGCCCCCTGATGGAGCTCCCCCTCCCCCACTGCCCTAAGGCCCTGAAGCGCTGCCTCGGCTTCTTCTCATATTACGGCCAGTGGGTCCCCAGCTACGCCGACAAACCCGTCCCCTCATCCAAACAGCCACGTTCCCACTGTCGACAGAGGCCCGCCAGGCCTCCAGCCGCATATAAACGGATATTGCAAAGGCCACGATGCATGCTATTGACGAGTCCCTCCCCTTCCAGGTCAAGAGCGATGCATCCGACGTAGCTCTGGCAGCCACCCTCAACCAAGCGGGCAGACCCCGTGGCCTTCTTCTCCCGTACCCTCCATGCTTCCGAAATCCGCCACTCCTCGGTCGAGAAGGAAGCACAGGCCATAGTAGAACCTGTGCGACATTGGAGGCACTATCTGGCCGGCAGGAGGTTCACCCTCCTCACAAACCAACGGTCAGTGGCCTTCATGTTTGACAATGCACAGAGGGGCAAGATCAAAAACGACAAGATCTTGCGGTGGAGGAGTGAGTTGTCAACTACGACATCTTGTATCGTCCTGGGAAGCTGAACAAGCCTCCCGATGCCCTGTCCCGCGGCACCTGTGCCAACACACAAGTGTACCACCTCCGAGCCCTCCACGTGGACCTCTGCCACCCGGGGGTCACCCACTTCTTTCACTTTGTAAAGACCCGCAGCCTGCCCTACTCCATCGAGGAGGTCAGGACAGTCACTAGGAACTGCCACAACTGCGCGGAGTGCAAGCCGCACTTCTACCGGCCCGAAAAAGCGCATCTGATAAAGGCTTCCCGTCCCGTTGAACGCCTCAGTATGGGCTTCAAAAGTCCCCTCCCCTCTACCAACCGCAACACGTACTTCCTCAGCGTGATTGATGAGTACTCCCGCTTCCCGTTCGCCATCCCCTGCCCCAACATGACCACACCCACCATCATTAAAGCCCTTCACACCATCTTCTCCCTGTTCGGATTCCTTGCTTACATTCACAGCGATAGGGGCTCCTCCTTTATGAGCGACAAACTGCGTCAATTCCTGTTCAGCAAGGGCATTGCCTCAAGCAGGCCGACCAGTTACAACCCCCGGGGTAAAGGACAGGTTGAGAGGGAGAACGGTGCGGTCTGGAAGACCGTCCTGCTGGCCCTACGGTCCAGAAATCTCCCAGTCTCCCGCTGGCAGGAGGTCCTCCCAGATGCCCTCCACTCCATCCGGTCGCTACTTTGCACATCTACCAATCAAACTCCTCATGAACGCCTTCTTGTCTTCCCCAGGAAGTCTTCCTCAGGGACCGCACTCCCGACCTGGCTGGCTGCCCCCGGGCCCATCCTGCTCCGCAAACACATGCGGGCGCACATATCGGACCCGTTGGTCGAGAGGGTCCAGCTGCTCCACGCTAACCCGCAATACGCGTATGTGGAGTACCCCGACGGCCGACAGGACAAGGTCTCCCTACGGGACCTGCCGCCCGCCGGATCTCTGCCATCGCCCCCCGCACCAGCCTCCACCCCCCCCCCTCCAACCGCAACTGCTCCCTGCAGGCGCTCCCCTCCCTGGCCCGCCAACCCCCTCACCCGCGACGCCTAGAGGACCAGACACCGCCCCCCCCCCCCCCCCCCCCCCCCCTCCACGGCCCGGCCCTCACCAGCTCCGCCTAGGGGTATGGAAAAATCCTTGAGGATCGGATCATCGCTCCCGGAGTCATGGACGCCCGCATCTCCAAAGTCTCCAACTAAGCTCCGCAGGTCACAGAGGACGTCCAAGGCCCCCAATCGGCTGATCGAGTCGATATGAAATTTTAAAGGCCTTTAAAAGTTGTTTTCTAACTCTGGAAATAATTTGCCGTGTGATAACACATCTCTGTATATAGTTACGGGCCAGTGGGCAGCCACCGTTGGAGAGGTATAATCCCATATCACTAGTTATACTACCGGTATCTTGTCCCACCCGCACTGGACGCCCCCCCCTGCCCCCGGCTTCTCAACAAGCACATCCCCCCCCCCCCCCCCCCGGTCCTTTCTCAACAAGGGGTGAATATGGTACTATGAATAGAGGTACTACGGTACCTGGGAGTGTGAGCTGCTATTGGTGGAGAAGGCTCAGTGCCCATTGGCCCAAGTGTTGGTTTCCCATTGGTCGAGATGAAGGTAGCTCCACCCACGAGGCGGAGTATAAGAACCCGTGTTTCCCAGCAGCCATCGTTCTTTCTGTACTCAAGCTGTTGGGCTTACTTCTTGTAGTAAAAGCCTTCGATTCGGACTACTCCTTCGTTTCTGTGCTTATTGATCGCGCATCAGGTCCCACCAAGATAGCACGCGCCCGCAAATTGGTGTCATCCGACCGCTTGCCTGGCCGTCTGTGAGACCCCCCTGCGAAAGATCCCCCCGTTCCCCACCAGGTCGGCCGCAGGCTGAGTCTGCAGCCGCCACGGGCCGTTCCCGACAGGCAAAACGTGGTTAGAACCACGGCGTCGGGAATTCGGCCAGTTGTCCTCGGAGAATCGCTGCGGGGGCCTCTGTCAATGGCCCCTTACCCGCGCCGCGTAGACCGCATGCACGCAATTCGCGGTGATTCTCCGGGGACCGGAGAATTGCAGGAGCAGCGTCTCGCCGGATTTCGGTGTCAACACCCTGTTGTGTTATGCTGCTTCAGGTAACACAGGCTGCTACTTGATGCAGTCTTAACTAAAGGATGCTCCAGACTCTGAAATGAGTTCACCGTGTTTATTGAACTATTAACACAGATCTCAAATGAGTTCGACTCTCGGCTAATCTAACTGTAGTAACTCAGTCTAACTGTACCAGCTTGCTCTAAGCCACATGCTGGAGTGTGATGCTGCTGATCAACCCTGTCTAACTCTCTTTCCTGAAAGTGAACCTCGGAAGGCGACGGGTCCGGACGGGATCCCTGGTCGTGTACTAACAGCCTGCACGGACCAGCTGGCAGATGTGTTCACGGACATCTTTAACCTATCCCTACTCCGCTCCGACATCCCCACCTGCTTCAAGAAGACCACCGTCATACTGGTAATAAAGAAGAACCAGGCAAAGTGCCTCAATGACTATCGTCCGGTGGCCCTGACTTCAGTCGGAATGATGTGCTTCGAGAGGTTGGTCATGAAGTGCATCACCTCCATACTCCCGGAACGCCCTGATCCACTGCAATTCACATACCGTCGCAACCGGTCCACAGCAGATGCCATTTCCCTGGCCCTACACTCATCCATGGAGCATCTCGACAAAAAGGGCTCCTACATCAAGCTCCTATTTATTGACTACAGCTCCGCCTTCAACACCATAATCCCAGCCAAGCTCATATCAAAGCTCCAAAACCTAGGACTTGGCTCCCCACTCTGCAACTGGATCCTCGATTTTCTAACTCACAGACCACAATCAGTAAAAATAAACAACAACACCTCCTCTGCAATAGTCCTCAATACTGGGGCCCCGCAAGTAGGGGCTGCGGACTTAGCCCCTACTTTACTCCCTGTACACACATGACTGCGTGGCAAGATTTGGTTCCAACTCCATCTACAAGTTTGCTGACAATACAACCATAGTGGGCCAGATTTCAAGTAACGATGAGTCAGAATACTGGAGGGAGATAGAGAGCCTAGTGGAGTGGTGCAGCAACAACAATCTCTCCCTCAATGCCAGCAAAACTAAAGAGCCGGTCATTGACTTCAGGAAGCAAAGTACTGTACACACCCCTGTCAGCATCAATGGGGCCGAAGTGGAGATGGTGAGCAGTTTCAAATTCCTAGGAGTACACATCTCCAAAAATCTGTCCTGGTCCACTCACGTCGACGCTACCACCAAGAAAGCACAACAGCGCCTATACTTCCTCAGGAAACTAAGAAAATTTGGCATGTCAACATTAACATAAGAACATAAGAATATAAGAACTAGGAGCAGGAGTAGGCCTCTGGCCCCTCGAGCCTGCTCCGCCATTCAATTAGATCATGGCTGATCTTTTGTGGACTCAGCTCCACTTTCCGGCCCGAACACCATAACCCTTAATCCCTTTATTCTTCAAAAAACTATCTATCTTTACCTTAAAAACATGTAATGAAGGAGCCTCAACTGCTTCACTGGGCAAGGAATTCCATAGATTCACAACACTTTGGGTGAAGAAGTTCCTCCTAAACTCAGTCCTAAATCTACTTCCCCTTATTTTGAGGCTATGTCCCCTAGTTCTGCTGTCACCCGCCAGTGGAAACAACCTGCCCGCATCTATCCTATCTATCCCCTTCATAATTTTAAATGTTTCTATAAGATCCCCCCTCATCCTTCTAAATTCCAATGAGTACAGTCCCAGTCTACTCAACCTCTCCTCATAATCCAACCCCTTCAGCTCTGGGATTAACCTAGTGAATCTCCTCTGCACACCCTCCAGTGCCTGTACGTCCTTTCTCAAGTAAGGAGACCAAAACTGAACACAATACTCCAGGTGTGGCCTCACTAACACCTTATACAATTGCAACATAACCTCCCTAGTCTTAAACTCCATCCCTCTAACAATGAAGGACAAAATTCCATTTGCCTTCTTAATCACCTGTTGCACCTGTAAACCAACCTTCTGTGACTCATGCACTAGCACACTCAAGTCTCTCTGCACAGCGGCATGCTTTAATATTTTATCGTTTAAATAATAATCCTGTTTGCTGTTATTCCTACCAAAATGGATAACCTCACATTTGTCAACATTGTATTCCATCTGCCAGACCCGAGCCCATTCACTTAACCTATCCAAATCCCTCTGCAGACTTCCAGTATCCTCTGCACTTTTCGCTTTACCACTCATCTTAGTGTCATCTGCAAACTTGGACACATTGCCCTTGGTCCCCAACTCCAAATCATCTATGTAAATTGTGAACAATTGTGGGCCCAACACGGATCCCTGAGGGACACCACTAGCTACTGATTGCCAACCAGAGAAACACCCATTTATCCCAACTCTTTGCTTTCTATTAATTAACCAATTCTCTATCCATGCTACGACTTTACCCTTAATGCCATGCATCTTTATCTTATGCAGCAACCTTTTGTGTGGCACCTTGTCAAAGGCTTCCTGGAAATCCAGATATACCACATCCATCGGCTCCCCGTTATCTACTGCACTGGTAATGTCCTCAAAAAATTCCACTAAATTAGTTAGGCATGACCTGCCCTTTACGAACCCATGCTGCGTCTGCCCAATGGGACAATTTCTACCCAGATGCCTCGCAATTTCTTCCTTGATGATAGATTCCAGCATCTTCCCTACTACCGAAGTTAAGCTCACTGACCTATAATTTCCTGCTTTCTGCCTACCTCCTTTTTTAAACAGTGGCGTCACGTTTGCTAATTTCCAATCCACCGGGACCACCCCAGAGTCGAGTGAATTTCGGTAAATTATCACTAGTGCATCTGCAATTTCCCTAGCCATCTCTTTTAGCACTCTGGGATGCATTCCATCAGGGCCAGGAGACTTGTCTACCTTTAGCCCCATTAGCTTGCCCATCGCTCCCTCCTTAGTGATAACAATCCTCTCAAGGTCCTCACCTGTCATAGCCTCATTTCTATCAGTCGCTGGCATGTTATTTGTGTCTTCCACTGTGAAGACCGACCCAAAAAACCTGTTCAGTTCCTCAGCCATTTCCTCATTTCCCATTATTAAAACTCCCTTCTCACCCTCTAAAGGACCAATATTTACCTTAGCCACTCTTTTTTGTCTTATATATTTGTAAAAACTTTTACTGTCTGTTTTTATATTCTGAGCAAGTTTACTCTCATACTCTATCTTACTCTTCTTTATAGCTTTTTTAGTAGCTTTCTGTTGCCCCCTAAAGATTTCCCAGTCCTCTAATCTCCCAGCAATCTTTGCCACTTTATATGCTTTTTCCTTCAATTTGATACGATCCCTTATTTCCTTAGATATCCATAGTCGATTTTCCCTCTTTCTTCCGTCCTTCCTTTTTGTTGGTATAAACCTTTGCTGAGCACTGTGAAAAATCGCTTGGAAGGTTCTCCACTGTTCCTCAACTGTTAGACATAGACATAGAACAGTACAGCACAGAACAGGCCCTTCGGCCCTCGATGTTGTGCCGAGCAATGATCACCCTACTCAAACCCACGTATCCACCCTATACCCGTAACCCAACAACCCCCCTTTAACCTTACTTTTTAGGACACTATGGGCAATTTAGCATGGCCAATCCACCTAACCCGCACATCTTTGGACTGTGGGAGGAAACCGGAGCACCCGGAGGAAACCCACGCACACATGGGGAGGACGTGCAGACTCCGCACAGACAGTGACCCAGCCGGGAATCGAACCTGGGACCCTGGAGCTGTGAAGCATTTATGCTAACCACAACGCTACCGTGTTCCAGCATAAAGTCTTAGCTCCCAGTCTACCTTAGCTAGTTCTTCTCTCATCCCCTTGTAATCTCCTTTGTTTAAACACAAAACACTAGTATTTGATTTTACTTTCTCACCCTCCATCTGTATTTTAAATTCCACCATATTGTGATCGCTCCTTCCGAGAGGATCCCTAACTATGAGATCATGAATCAATCCTGTCTCATTGTACAGGACAAGATCTAGGACCGCTTGTTCCCTCGTAGGTTCCATTACATACTGTTCTAGGAAACTATCGCGGATACATTCTATAACCTCCTCCTCAAGGTTGCCTTGACCGACCTGGTTAAACCAATCGACATGTAGATTAAAATCCCCCATGATAACTGCTGTACCATTTCTACATGCATCAGTTATTTCTTTTTTTATTGCCTGCCCCACCATATCGTTACTATTTGGTGGCCGATAGACTACTTCTATCAGTGACTTTTTCACCTTACTATTCCTGATTTCCACCCAAATGGATTCAACCTTATCCTCCATAGCACCGATGTCATCCCTTACTATTGCCCGGATGTCATCCTTAAATAACAGAGCAACACCACCTCCCTTACCATCCACTCTGTCCTTCCGAATAGTTTGATACCCTCGGATATTTAACTCCCAGTCGTGACCATCCTTTAACCATGTTTCAGTAATGGCCACTAAATCATAGTCATCTACGATGATTTGTGCCATCAACTCATTTACTTTATTCCGAATACTACGAGCATTCAGGTAAAGTACACTTATGTTGGTTTTTTTACCTCTGTTTTGAATCTTAACATCTCCAGTTTTATTCATTTTGTTATTACTGGGCCTATTCACTGTGCTCCCCTCAGTCACTGTACCTTGTACTGTCGCCCTTTTAGATTTTTGACTATGTCTTCTCTGCCTTGCACTTTTCCCCTTACTTCCTTTTGCTTCTGTCCCTGTTTTACTACCTTCCAACTTCCTGCATCGGTTCCCGTCCCCCTGCCACATTAGTTTAAACCCACCCCAACAGCTCCAGCAAACACCCCCCCTAGGACATCGGTTCCAGTCCTGCCCAGGTGCAGACCGTCCGGTTTGTACTGGTCCCACCTCCCCCAGAACCGGTCCCAATGCCCCAGGAATTTGAATCCCTCCCTCTTACACCATCTCTCGAGCCACGCATTCATCCTATCTATCCTGACATTCCTACTCTGACTAGCTCGTGGCACTGGTAGCAATCCTGAGATTACTACCTTTGAGGTCCTACTTTTTAGTTTAACTCCTAACCCCCTGAATTCCGCTTGTAGGACCTCATCCCGTTTTTTACCTATATCGTTGGTGCCTATGTGCACCACGACAGCTGGCTGTTCACCCTCCCCCCCCAGAATGTCCTGCAGCCGCTTCGAGACAACCTTGACCCTTGCACCAGGGAGGCAACATACCATCCTGGAGTCTCGATTGCGTCCACAGAACCGCCTGTCTATTCCCCTTACGATCGAGTCCCCTATCACTATAGCCCTGCCATTTTTCTTCCTGCCCTGCTGTGCAGCAGAGCCAGCCACGGTGCCATGAACCTTGCTGCTGCTGCCTTCCCCTGGTGAGCCATCTCCCTCAACAGTATCCAAAGCGGTATGTCTGTTTTGCAGGGAGATGACCGCAGGGGACACTTGCACTGCCTTCCTACTCTTGCTCTTTCTTTTGGTCACCCATTTTCTATCTCCCTTAGTAACCTTCACCTGCGGTCTGACCAACTCGCTAAACGTGCTATCCACGACCTCCTCAGCATCGCGGATGCTCCAAAGTGAGTCCATCCGCAGCTCCAGAGCCGTCAAGCGGTCTAACAAGAGCTGCAACTGAACACACTTCTTGCACGTGAAGGAGCCAGGGACAGTTCACGTGTCCCTGAGCTCCCACATCGCACACGAGGAGCATGACACGGGTCTGGGATCCCCTGCCATGTCTTAAACCCTTGGTAAACATAAACAACTAGAATTTCAAAATAAAAATAAATAAATTAGACAATGAAAAGAAAAAGAGAGACTACTTACCAGTCACTTACCAGGGTTAAAAAGCACCTCCTCACACTCTGCACCGAATTACCTCACTGCACCAAATTACCAAGTTTCAATCCCCACTCTGGATGAGTCTCACTCCGGATGTGTCTCCTGGAAAAGTGCTAGCTTAACCCTTACCAACTTTTACAGATGCACCATAGAAAGCATCCTATCGGGCTGCATCACAGCATGGTATGGTAACTGCTCGGCCCAAGACCGCAAGAAACTTCAGAGAGTCGCGAACACAGCCCAGTCCATCACTCGAAACCACCTCCCACCCATTGACTCCATCGACACCTCCTGCTGCCTGGGGAAAGCGGGCAGCATAATCAAAGACCCCTCCCACCCGGCTTACTCACTCTTCCAACTACTTCCATCGGGCAGGAGATACAGAAGTCTGAGAACACGCACGAGCAGACTCAAAAACAGCTTCTTTCCCGCTGTTACCAGACTCCTAAATGACCCTCTTATGGACTGACCTCATTAACACTACACCCTGTATGCTTCACCCGATGCCAGTGCTTATGTAGTTACATTGTATACCTTGTGTTGCCCTATTATGTATTTTCTTTTGTTTCCTTTCCTTCCCATGTACTTAATGATCTGTTGAGCTGCTCGTAGAAAAATACTTTTCACTGTACCGTGGAACACGTGGAAATAAACAAATCCATCCATCCATCCAAGGGGCAATTTAGGCCAATCCACCTAACCAGCACATATTTGGGTTGTGGGGGTGAAACCCACACAGACATGTGGAGAGTGTGCAAGCTCCACACGGACAGTGACCCAGGGCTGGGATTCAAACCTGGGTCCTCCGCGCCGTAGTCCCAGTGCTAACCACTGCGCCGCCCTTAGTCTCCGTCTGTCAGGTGACCTTCACCACCCACAAAAACCTCTGAGCTTCTGAAAGAGCCATTGTCCACAACATACTCCCTATTTAAACTTGAATACAACACCTGAAAAGTAAACACACATGTGCTCACCCCTCACTGTCTGTAAATTTACTAAGCCAACCCAATCACAAAAGATAGACTTTTATGCCAGACCAGACCCCAATTTGTTATGAGCCAGGGCTCAGAAACTCCAAAGTGTATTCTGGAGTTCACCTGACCTAAAACCTTTATGTTGAATTTGGCTAGGATGAGCGCAAAAGCCTTCGCCTCAAGTGTGATTCATCAGACTCCCGAGACACTTTAATCAAAACAAGGTTTATTCGAAGAATATAGTTAACATATATATGTGTGTGTGTGTGTGTGTGTGTGTGTGTGTGTATATATGTGTGTGTGTATATATAATCACAGCAAGATTTTTTTATCAATTACAAACAAAAAGACATGAAACAGCAACAGTAATCTACGTATAACACTTAATGAATTCCCCCTTAACTGTTCCAATTCAAAATCAAAATCCAACACACCAAACCCCTATTCAAGGGCGTGGCCCAGCACACTGTATTCTCACTTGAATGGGATTAGTCCTTTCGCTAAGAATCTGAACCAGTCTCAACCAGCAGATTGAAACTCCTTCGAGAAAACTATATCTTTTAAGTTACCAAAGCAGGTAACCACAATCAATGTTTTTTTTACTGGAGTTTTTTTTTTAAATTGGAGAAACAGACAACACTTATTTTCTCTTTCTAAGTTCAAACTGAAACTGAAACCAAAACCCCTCACAGCCACAGCCCAGCCACACCCACAAAATGACATCACTGAAGCCATGCGATAAGATAAAAAACCTTCTTAAAGGGACACTCACCTGACACTATTGCTTGCTGCGTATGATGTTTGGCACACAAATAGTCCAGTTTTATTCATAATAGGACTGCTGCCTCACAGTGCTAGGGACCCGGGTTCGATTCTGGCCTTGGGTGGCTGTTTGTGTGGAGTTTGCACGTTCTCCCTAGCTGTGGATTTCCTTCGGGTGCTCCGGTTTCCTCCCTCAGCCCAAAGATGTGCAGATTAGGTGGGGTTAAGGGTGTAGGACTGGGCTGATTTAGGATGTTCTTTTTGGAGGGCTGCTACAGACTCGATGGGCCGAATGGTCTCCTGCTCTGCAGGGATTCTATGGATTGTCTCAGGACAGTGTGGCCTCCTTCTGCACTGTAAATTCTATGTATATATGTATAATGACATCATACCCCCATGTTTTAATCCGTGCCCTCAACTCATCTGCCTTGTTCATCAGACTCCTTGCATTAAAATAAATACCATCCAATCTTGACAAACTCCCTGGTGACGTAACTGTTCCATAACCTCTCTGCTTCCTGACTCACTTGCTGTTGCCTCTAATTTTGAACACTTGCTAATTTTTCTTTTCTTCATTCATGGGATTTGGGTGTCACTGGCTGGACTAGCAGTTATTACCCATCCCTGGGCAGCACAGTGGATAGCACTCTGCCTCACGGCGCTGAGGTCCCAGGTTCGTGTGGCGTTTGCACATTCTCCCCGTGTTTGCATGGGTTTAGACCCCATAACACAAAGATGTGCAGAATAGATGGATTGGCCACGCTAAATTGCCCCTGAATTGGGGAAAATGAATTGGATATTCTATACTTATTTATTTTTTTCACTTTATTACCCATCACTAACTACCCTCCATTTCAGAGGGCATTTGAGAGTCAACCACATTGCTGTGGATTTTATTTTATTCGGATTTCCCCCTTTATAAATGGTGGTGTATTTCCCCAACCCTTAAATTTGGCCCCCTTGTTGCAACCTTTGTGTTGGAACAGTTAATGTTGAGGCCATTGGCAACATTATTGGAGATTAGGACTTGCAACCAGATGCATTGTGGGTAACTGGCTAGGGAGACAGACCGTCTGCTGGGACAGTGTGTTGGCTCGGCTGGAATGTTCATGTGATGCGAGGTGTGTCACATTCCAGGGTGTTTGAGCCGTTAGCCTTCGTTCACTTTAAAACTGCTCAGAAACTTCCAGAAACCAGCATGTGACCAGCTGGAGCCATCCCGTTAGCTCAGCAATTTGAAAAACATTTTAAAAAAGACTTCATAAAGTAGGCCAGCTGACATATCTATATATTTTTTCTTCCCGTCTTGATAATGACATTTAATTGAAACTTTAAAAAAAAATCTTTTTAACTTGTTACCATTTTATCTCGAAACAGTTAATGAATCTTTTAAATTTACCATTTGAAGTGTTCTTTCTGGCTGGATGGTTAAGTCTTGAATTTAAGGAATCAATGGAAACTTGATTTAATTCTCAGTGGAGATTTATTAAAAACAACCTGGACCCCTTAAATGAACCTGTCAGTTGTGAACTCGCTGGTGTGTCTTGAGGTGGGTTAACTGAGTGAATCCCTTCCCACAGTCGGAGCAGGTGAACAGTCTTTCCCCGGTGTGAACGCGCTGGTGCATCAGCAGGGTGGATGAGCGACTGAATCCCTTCCCACACACGGAGCAGGTGAACGGTTTCTCCCCAGTGTGAACTCGCTGGTGTTTCTGCAGGGTGGATAACTGATTAAATCCCTTCTCACATACGGAGCAGAGGAACGGCCTCTCCCCAGTGTGAACACGCCCGTGTTTCAGCAGGGTGGATGAATCAGCGAATCTCTTCCCACAATCGGAGCAGGTGAATGGCCTCTCCCCGGTGTGAACCCGCAGGTGTTTCCGCAGGGCAGATGATTCAGTGAATGCCTGCCCACAATCAGAGTAGGTGAATGGCTTCTCTCCGGTATGGCGGCGTCGATGAATTTCCAGCTGGAATGGGGAAAGAAATACCCTCCCACATTTCCACGGTTTCTCCATGATGCAGGTTGTGGTGAATATAACATGGTAAATTCACACTGTATATTGTAAGCGCAGTAGCGTTACCCGACCACTAGGGGGAGTAGCTCTGGGAATGCTCAGGAGCTTGTACAGGGCTTCACCCTTGGCTCCGCCCACGACTCCTCCCCTAGTGCTGCTGTATAAATACCCTTGTGCAGAGTCAGCCTGCAGTTCACAGAGAGTTCATCAACAGGTAACAGGCTGGCTCTGAAGTAAGTTGATTAAAGCCTAGATTCATATCGGAAACACGTGTCTGGTGAATTGATGGTTCCATCACAGGTGTCCTTGTGTCTTTCCAGGTCATGACAATTTGAAGCTTGTGCACACACACAGAACACGTGTACGATCTCTCCCCACTGTGAATGGTGCAATATTTTTTTCAGACTGTGTAACTGGTTAAAGCTCTTTCCACAGTTCGTACAATGAAACAGGCTAACTTGGGTATGTATGTGTGTGTTTTGGTGCTTTTGCAGTCATACTGATGTTTAAAATCTTTTGAAGTAGGTTGAACAGACAAACAGATCTCCTTCTAGATTCAAAGATTGATAATTTTCAGTTCACAATGAACTGAGTGACTGTCAGTTCTCAACGTGACGTTTTGTTTGCGATTTCAGTCTGTAAATCTTTCCCTTCCAGTAGCCTGTGAAAGGAGTTTACAAAAGTCAGCATAGGATAGAAAGTCAGCTCTAGTTATGTGAAAAATGTAAATCTCCATCCCACACATTCTCCCTCCATTCTCACTCTGCTGTATCTAATATTCACCCTCCCAATTCTCCTGAAGGTGCTGATTCAGGCTGATTGACTGATCCCTGCTCACTGCTTCCTGTCCTGGACACAGAGACCAAAACAAATAGGAGCTGCAGTCGGCCATTCAGCCCATCGAGCCTGCTCAACCATTCACTGAGATCAATGGCCGATCTATCTCAGCACTATTTTCTACACGATCCCCATATCCTTCGATATCTTCAATATCTAGAAACCTATCAATAGAACAATACAGCACAGAACAGGCCCTTCAGCCCTCGATGTTGTGCCGAGCAATGATCACCCTACTCAAACCCACGTATCCACCCTATACCCGTAACCCAACAACCCCCCCCCCCCACCTTACTTTTTTAGGACACTACGGGCAATTTAGCATGGCCAATCCACCTAACCCGCACATCTTTGGACTGTGGGAGGAAACCGGAGCACCCGGAGGAAACCCACGCACACACGGGGAGGACGTGCAGACTCCGCACAGACAGTGACCCAAGCCGGGAATCGAACCTGGGACCCTGGAGCTGTGAAGCATTTATGCTAACCACCATGCTACCGTGCTGCCCAATCTCCGTATTGAAAATACATTTTCTTTTTTATTTGTTCATTTGATACATGCTCGATCCATGCTCACTGCTTCCTGTCCTGGACACAGAGACCTGAAAATCTTCATGCAGGCTGCCAGTTGTCTATGTGTCTGCTGGACAGCACGGTAGCACAAGTGGCTAGCACTGTGGCTTCACAGTGCCAGGGTCTCAGGTTCGATTCCCTGCTGGAACACTGTGCGGAGTCTACCTACACCTCAAGGACTGCAGCAGTTCAAGAGGGCAACTCACCACTACCTTCTGAAGGGCAACTAGGGATGGGCAATAAATGCTGGCTGAACTAGGGAAACCCACATCCCGTAAATGAATGTTTAAAAAAATTCCATTCTGTAATAATAGTGATGAATTTTGTCAACTCCTTTTCCAGAATATCAGAAGGGGAGGATTTACAGACAGGAAACTGAGACCAAATATCACACCAAGATCCAACAGGGTCACTCAATTCATCAGGAGCTGAATATCACCAGCCTTTAAGGGAAATTTTGTTCTGTCTTTTTTTTAATATAGAGTTCCCAGTTCTTTTTTTCCAATTAAGGGGCAATTTAGCACGGCTAATCCACCTATTAGAACATAGAACAGTACAGCACAGAACAGGCCCTTCGGCCCTCGATGTTGTGCCGAGCAATGATCACCCTACTTAAACCCACGTAACCCGTATACCCGTAACCCAACAATCCACCCATTAACCTTACACTACGGGCAATTTAGCATGGCCAATCCACCTAACCCGCACATCTTTGGACTGTGGGAGAAAACCAGAGCACCCGGAGGAAACCCATGCACACACGGGGAGGACGTGCAGACTCCACACAGACAGTGACCCAGCCGAAAATCGAACCTGGGACCCTGGAGCTGTGAAGCATTGATGCTAACCACCATGCTACCGTGAGGCCCCAGGCACATCTTTTTGGATTGTGGGGGTGAGACCCAGGCAGAGAATGTGGAAACTTCACACGGACAGTGACCCGGGGCCAGGATCAAGCCCGGGTCCTCGGTGTAGTGAGGCAGCAAGTGCTGTGTTTTTTCTGTCTGCTACAAAACATTTTAAACATCAGTGTGACTGGAAAAGCACCAAGACACACACACACCCGAGTGAGAGTGTTCCAGAGCACTGACTGTGGAAAGAGCTTTAACCAGTTACACAGCCTAAAAAAACATTATCAATTGGAGAGGGGAAAGACAATCCATCTGTTCTGTGTGTGGACAATTCAGTTGAATGTGGAGAGACACACGGATCACCTGTACCATGGAGAAACCATGGAAATGTGAGGAATGTGGGAAAAGATTCATAACCCCATCGAAGCTGGAAACTCATCGTCGCATTCACACTGGGGAGAGGCCATTCACCTGCTCTCAGTGTGGGAAGGGATTCACTCAGTTATCCCACCTACAAAAACACCAGTGATTCCACAAATGATGAGAGGGGTTGGATTCTGCTGTTTTTGCTGCTGTTAATCACACCCAGGACTGAACCATGTTCATTCTGACACTTGGCGAAGTGGCAGGGTCGGAGGGTTTCTTTAGAACATAGAACATAGAACACTACAGCGCAGTACGGGCCCTTCGGCCCTCTATGTTGCGCCGACCTGTGAAACCATCTGAAGCCTATCTGACCTACACTATTCCATTTTCATCCATATGTCTATCCAGTGACCACTTAAATGCCCTTAAAGTTGGCGAGTCTACTACTATTGCAGGCAGGGCGTTCCACGCCCCTACTACTCTCTGAGTAAAGAAACTGCCTCTGACATCTGTCCTATATCTATCACCCCTCAATTTAAAGCTATGTCCCCTCGTGTTGGTCATCACCATCCGAGGAAAAAGACTCTCACTGTCCACCCTATCTAACCCTCTGACTATCTTATATGTCTCTATTAAGTCACCTCTCAGCCTTCTCCTCTCTAACGAAAACAACCTCAATTCCCTGAGCCTTTCCTCGTAAGACCTTCCCTCCATACCAGGCAACATCCTAGTAAATCTCCTCTGAACCCTTTCCAAAGCTTCCACATCCTTCCTATAATGTGGTGACCAGAACTGCACGCAGTACTCCAGGTGTGGCCGCACCAGAGTTATGTACAGCTGCAGCATGACCTTGTGGTTCCGAAACTCAATCCCCCTGCTTATAAAGGCTAGCACACCATATGCCTTCTTAACAGCCCTATTTACCTGGCTGGCAACTTTCAGGGATTTATGTACCTGGATGCCGAGATCTCTCTGTTCATCTACACTACCAAGAATCTTGCCATTAGCCCAGTACTCTGCATTCCTGTTACTCCTTCCAAAGTGAACCACCTCACACTTTTCCGCATTAAACTCCATCTGCCACCTCTCAGCCCAGCTCTGCAGCTTATCTATGTCCCTCTGTATCCTATAACATCCTTCAGCATTATCCACAACTCCACCGACCTTCGTGTCATCTGCAAATTTACTAACCCATCCTTCTACACCCTCTTCCAGGTCATTTATAAAAATGACAAACAGCAGTGGCCCCAAAACAGATCCTTGCGGTACACCACTAGTAACTGAACTCCAGGATGAACATTTGCCATCAACCACCACCCTCTGTCTTCTTTCAGCTAGCCAATTACTGATCCAAACCGCTAAATCACCTTCAATTCCATACTTCCTTATTTTCTGCAATAGCCTACCATGGGGAACCTTATCAAACGCCTTACTGAAATCCATATACACCACATCAACAGCTTTACCCTGATCCACCTGTTTGGTCACCTTCTCAAAAAACTCAATAAGGTTTGTGAGACATGACCTACCCTTCACAAAACCGTGTTGAGTATCGCTAATCAACTTGTTCTTTTCAAGATGATTATAAACCCTATCTCTTATAACCTTTTCCAACATTTTACCCACAACCGAAGTAAGGCTCACAGGTCTATAATTACCAGGGTTGTCTCTACTCCCCTTCTTGAACAAGGGGACAACATTTGCTATCCTCCAGTCTTCCGGCACTATTCCTGTCGACAAAGACGACATAAAGACCAACGACAAAGGCTCTGCAATCTCCTCTCTGGCTTCCCAGAGAATCCTAGGATAAATCCTAACTGGCCCAGGGGACTTATCTATTTTGACATTTTCTAAAATTGCTAACACCTCCTCCTTTTGAACCTCAATTCCATCTAGCCTGGTCGAATGAACCTGAGTGTACTCCTCGACAACATTGTCTTTTTCCAGTGTAAACACTGACGAAAAATATCCATTTAATGCTTCCCCTATATCCTCTGATTCCACACACAACTTTCCACTACTATCTTTGATTGGCCCTAATCTTACTCTAGTCATTCTTTTGTTCCTGATATACCTATAGAAAGCCTTAGGGTTTTCCTTAGGGCTTTCTGCTGGACTGGCCGGTCTCACCACTTTGCTTCCAGTGGGCTGATGTTCTTTGAGCCTGGGAGAGCACATTTCCACTGAAATGATCCACAAAAGCCGATGAAGGACATTTATTTTATCCTGGATAATAAATAGTGTTTTTCCCCCCACTACAGGTAGATCTAAAATAAATGCTCTGTCTCTGTTCCATTGAGTCTACAGCACAGGGCCAGGCCAGTCGGCTCAATCGATCCCTGTCAGTATTAATGCTCCACATGAGCCTCCACCCACCCCTCTTCATCTCCCCCCATCAGCATCTCCTTCTATTCCTTTCTCCCTCATGTCTGTATCTAGCTTCCCCTTCAATGTATTCATGCTGTTCACCTCAACCACTCGCTGTGGGAGTGAGTTCCACATTCTCGCCACTCGCTGGGTAAAGAGTTTTCTCATGGACCTGATGTGTGCTGAGTAGTCCACATCAGGTGGCTCTCCTCCATAAGGCCATAAAGACCACTTTTGACCAAATTTGGCCCGCAAAACCAGACAAAAACATCCCCTCACCCTCAACGATAACATCAGCAGCAACGACAGGCCGCAGGGACACCAGGAATTGCAGCAAGGGACAGGATCAGAGAGCAAGCCCGTTGGAGTCTGTTTAGCACAGGGCGAAATCGCTGGCTTTGAAAGCAGACCAAGGCAGGCCAGCAGCACGGTTCAATTCCTGTACCAGCCTCCCCGAACAGGCGCCGGAATGTGGCAACTAGGGGCTTAACACAGTAACTTCATTTGAAGCCTACTTGTGACACTCAGCGATTTTCATTTCATTTCATTTTCAGACCCATGAGGGAAGGGGTCCGCAGCCATCCCCGAATCGTCGCCCTGGAGACCGGGATCAAGAAGTTGGTGGTGACGCAGGGGAGCCTGAAAGCGAAGGCCGAGGAAGAAAATTGGTCGAGGCAGCAGAACATCTGAGTAGCGGGCCTGCCAGAGGAAATCGAGGGCAGGGACCCAACCGACTACATGGCCCAAGTGCCGGGCAACCTAGTGGGAGGGACTTCCCCAAGCCAGCGGAGATCATTGAGGTACGAGAGCGGTTTGGGCTCTGGACAGGGTTCAGACCAATGCCACCAACTCTGAATACTTCCAGCAGCAGAGGCACAAGGCAGGGATGCTCGCTGTCCCCGCTCTTGTTCGGCCTGGCAATCGAGCTGCTGGCGATCGCCCTGCTAACGGCGAGATGCTGGAAGAGAAACCGCTCCATGCGGATGACCAGTTCCTCTACATCTCGGAGCTGCAAAGTGGCATGAAAGGAATCATGAAGCTCCTGGGAGAGTTCAGAGCCTTCTCGGGTTACAAACTCAACCCTGGGCAAAAGTGAGGAGTTCTCCCGGTGAACCCGAGAGGGAAAGGGGCTGAGCTGGGGGGCCATTTAAACCAGCCCAGAACGAATTCCACTACCTGGGGATCCAGATAGCCCATGACTGAACATGGACCACCAATCTGGCGGAGGAAGTAAAAAGGACCTACAGAGGTGGGATACACTCCCACTCTCCCTGACGGGGAGGTTACAGACGATCAAGATGAACATACTGATGGCCCCGAGTCACTGACCGTGTGGAGTTTGCACATTCTCCCCGTGTCTGCATGGGTCTCACCCCCACAACCCAAAGATGTGCAGGGTAGGTAGATTGGCCAGGTAAAATTGCCCCTTAATTGGAAAAAATGAATTGGGTACTCTAAATTTATTTTTTTTAAAGGTGAACATACTCAGGGGCAGCACAGTCGCATAGTGGTTAGCACAATAGCTTCACAGCTCCAGGGTCCCAGGTTCGATTCCCGGCTTGGGTCACTGTCTGTGCGGAGTCTGCACGTCCTCCCCGTGTGCGCGTGGGTTTCCTCCGGGAGCTCCGGTTTCCTCCCACAGTCCAAAGATGTGCAGGTTAGGTGGATTGGCCATGATAAATTGCCCTTAGTGTCCAAAAAGGTTAGGAGTTATTGGGTTATGGGGATAGGGTGGAAGTGAGGGCTTAAATGGGTCGGTGCAGACTCGATGGGCCAAATGGGAAAGTGTTCTTAAAACACTTTCTTTTCTCCCCCTTTCCATTTCTTTTGGACTGTGGGCAGAAACTGGAGCACCCGGAGGAATCCCACGCAGACACGGGGAAAACATGCAGACTCTGCACAGACAGTGACCCAGCCGGGAATCGAACCTGGGACCTTGGCGCTGTGAAGCCACAGTGCTAACCACTTGTGCTACCGTGCTACCACATCCCTTTACTCACAGATGTTGGAGACAGGAGGAAATTTCAGACCGTGTGAAGCTCAATCTTCAGTTAAGGATGAGCTTTGCTCAGTATTCAGCTTCAGCAGACAATGGGGGAGCTCTGATTGGCCAGAGGAGCAGAGTCCCTCCGGTCCTCCCGGTTTCTCATTGGTCAATCCCCCGCTGACAGACAATGAGGGGCGGACCCCACGTGGGGGGGGGGGAGACTTTTCCCTCCAGCCGCGCTGAGCTGGTGTCCAATGGGAAAGGCTGGAAGACCCGGATGGTCAGTGCGCCGCTTTGTCCCGGTCCCCGCCTCACATTCGCACATGCGCACTCCTTCCGAATACCCGCACATGCGCATTCCTCCCGAATACCCGCACATGTGTACTTTCGATTCACAGCTTCTCCCCGCTCCGGAATGACGTGAGGACCGGAAAGCCGTCCAGCCAATCAGAGCGCGATCTTTGTGTGAATGACGATTGAGCTTCACACAGACTGAAATTTCCTCCTGTCTCCAACATCTGTGAGTAAAACACTTTCTTTTCTCCTCCTTTCCATTTCTTTTCTCGTTCTCACCTTCAATTGGTGACTTGCAGCAACTGAAGGGAAAGGAAGTGAATCCAGGGAGGGTGCACACTCTGCAAAGCTTGGCCCAGATCTCTCTCTCTCTTAAAGACATTGGCATCCTTTGCTCCCTCAGCTTGACACATTTATTTGTCTGGCTAAAAGGATGGTCTCTTTCCTAATGTTCACAATTAAAGGGCTGGTTTCCCCAGGAGATGGCTGACATTTATGGGGACAGTAAATTAATATCAGACTGAGATATGTCTAAAGTGTTCTTATATGGTACAGATTAGATATATTTTTTATGGTTCTGTAATAAAATGTATTTATTAATACTTCGAGTCTTGTAATATTGTGCTGTAGCTACGTTGCATATTTCAAGACTCTCAGTCGAACCTCTGTCGAGCAATCCAGTCAGTCCCATTCCCCTCTCTATCCCTGTTCCCTTGCATATTTATTTCTTTCAAGTGCCCATCAAATTTAATTTTGAAAGTATTTATGATCTCATCCGGGGCGGCAAGTTCCAAGAGTGATCATACAAATAGGGTAAGAAGTCTCACAACACCAGGTCAAAGTCCAACAGGTTTGTTTCAAATCACTAGCTTTCGGAGCACTGTTCCTTCCTCGGGTGAATGAAGAGGTTGGTTCCAGAAACATATATATAGACAAAGTCAATGATGCAAGACGATACTTTTAATGCGAGCATTTGCAGGTAATTAAGTCTTTACAGATCCAGAGAGAGGAGTAATCCCAGGTAGGGCAGCATGGTAGCATGGTGGTTAGCATAAATGCTTCACAGCTCCAGGGTCCCAGGTTCGATTCCCGGCTGGGTCACTGTCTGTGCGGAGTCTGCACGTCCTCCCCGTGTGTGCGTGGGTTTCCTCCGGGTGCTCCGGTTTCCTCCCACAGTCCAAAGATGTGCGGGTTAGGTGGATTGGCCATGCTAAATTGCCCATAGTGTCCTCAAAAGTAAGGTTAAGGGGGGGGGGTTGTTGGGTTACAGGTATAGGGTGGATACGTGGGTTTGAGTAGGGTGATCATTGCTCGGCACAACAGCGAGGGCCGAAGGGCCTGTTCTGTGCTGTACTGTTCTATGTTCTATGTTAAAGAGGTGTGAATCGTCTCAAGCCAGGACAGTTGGTGGGACTTTGCAAGCTCAGGCCAGATGGTGGGGATGAAAGTAATGCAACATGAATCCAAGATCCCGGTTGAGGCCGTACTCATGTGTGCAAAACGTGGCCATAAGTTTCTGCTCATCGATTCTGCGTTGTCGCGCGTCCTGAAGGCCGCCTTGGAGAACGCTTCCCCAAAGATCAGAGGCTGAATGCCCTTGACTGCTGAAGGGTTCCCCGACTGGAAGGGAACATTCCTGCCTGGCGATTGTCCGTTCATCCGTTGTCGCAGCGTCTGCATGGTCACGCCAATGTACCACGCTTCAGGACATCTCGCACACATAAATAGGGAGGGTGTATATTTGGCACAGCAAAGTGAGAATGGAGGGAGAGTGAGAATGGAGGGAGTGTATGTAAGTAGTACAGATTTAAATTGTTTGCGCGGGCCCATAACAGCTGATTGCTGTTATAGTGCTGTTGTATTTTATATTTTCCCCGCGTCTTGACTGTGATAGAGAAATACAAACATGATTCATCAGGTAAGCAAAACTGAACTTTATTTCCGAATTAGAACTGACTGCTAGCAGTAAATGGCTGATACTTGGAGTCGGAAAGCAGTCAAGTACAAACTGCTGAGTCCGTCCCAAGTCTGCGATATTACAGGAAAAGAAGGCGATTCTTATACATTATAGGATCAAGATAACATGAATACAGCTTGGTCAGGAATTTGATTGAAAGTAAAACATAAGTAATAATCGTTACAATGGCGTCACCTTGCTGACCTTTAGGGGACTGGAGTTTCATATCATTATCTTGTCTTTGTTTTAAGAAATGGACAAATTTGTTTACGTACAGGAAGAGATAGTTGTTCAGCTTGTTATGTATTGAGACTACTTCTAGGTTCAAGCCTTATCTAGACTCTCAGAGTCACCCAGTTCTCAGGACATGCTGTCTCTGTGTATTCTGTATCTGTGTCTTAGGTTAAATTCAATTGTACCAAGAAGACTTGACTAGTTTTCCCATCATGCCATTATTTGCTTCACACAATACCACAGTGTGGGACGCAGTGGTTGCTGGTTAAGTGTTTTATTTTTACCTGTCTTTAAGTTGGGCAGTTGCTGAACCCGAGACACAACACTTGGAGTGTCCCCCACCCTTCCACCTCCTCTAACCTAAGGGGATGAGTGAATATCAGGTAAGCTCTTTCTTTTTCTTGTTTTAGCCACACATTATCCAGGGGGGATGGCAGGGAAGGCAGTGCAATGTTGCTCCTGCAGAATGTTTGAGGTGAGGGACGCTGTCAGTGTCCCTGCTGATTTCATCTGTGGGAAGGGCACCCATCTCCAGCTCCTCAGAATCCGTGTTAGGGAACTGGAGCTGGAGTTGGGTGAACTTCGGATCATTGAGGAGACAGAGGTGGTCATAGATAGAAGCTTCAGGGATGTAGTTACTCCGAAGAATCAAGATAGATGGGTGACGGTGAGAGTGGCTGGGAGGCAGCAGTCAGTACACGGATCCCCTGTGGTCGTTCCCCTTAGTAACAAGTATACCGCTTTGGATACTGGTGGGGTTGGGGGGGGGGGGGGGGGGGGGGGGGGGAGAACAACTTACCAGGGGTAAGCCACGGTGACTGGATCTCCAGAACTGAGTCCATCCCTGTGGCTCAGAAGGGAACGGAGGAGAGCAATAGTTATTGGGGACTCGATAGTTAGAGGGACAGATAGACGGTTCTGTGGCAACGAAAGAGACTCACGGATGGTATGTTGCCTTCTGGGTGCCAGGGTCCGTGACGTCTCGGACCGCGTTTTCAGAATCCTTAAAGGGGAGGGGGAACAGTCACAAGTCGTGGTACACATCGGTACCAACAACATAGGTAAGAGAAGGGACGGGGATATAAAACAGGAATTTAAGGAGCTAGGGTGGAAGCCGAGAGCCAGGGCAAATCATGTTGTCACCTCTGGTTTGTTGCCAGTGCCACGTGCTAGTGAGTTGAGGAACAGGGAGAGAGTGCAGATAAACACGTGGCTGCACGGATGGTGTAGGAGGGAGGGTTTCAGTTCTGTGGATAATTGGAGCACATTCTGGGGAAGGTGGGACCTGTACAAACAGGATGGTTTGCACCTGAACCAGAGGGGCACCAATATCCTGGGAGGGAAATTTGCTCCGGCTCTTCGGGTAGTTTAAACTAATTTGTCAGGGGGATGGGAAAACGAGCTGTAGTCCAGAAGCCAGTGTTGGGAATAGTGAGGTACTGAGGAGGGTATCAAGGTCGCAGGAGTGTACCGGCAGACAGAAAGGTGGGTTGACGTGTGTCTACTTCAATACAAGGAGCATCCGGAATAAGGTAGGTGAACTTGGAGCGTGGATTGGTACTTGGGACTACGATGTTGTGGCCATTACGGAGACATGGTTAGAACAGGGTCAGGAATTGTTGTTGGAAGTTCCGGGGTATGGATGTTTCAGTAAGAGTAGGGAAGGTGGTAAAAAGGGTGGAGGAGTAGCATTGTTAATCAAGGATAGTTTAACGGCTGCAGAAAGGCAGTTCGAGGAGGATTTGCCTATTGAGGTAATATGGGCTGAAGTTAGAAATAGGAAAGGAGTGGTCACATTGTTAGGGGTTTTCTATAGGCCCCCAAATAGTAATAGAGATGTGGAGGAAGAAATTGCAAAGCAGATTATGGATAGGTGTGGAGGTCTCAGGGTAGTTGTCATGGGTGACTTTAACTTTCCAAATATTGATTGGAACCTCTATAGGTCAATTCGGGTGGGGCAATTTATGTACAGTGTGTGCAGGAGGGTTTCCTGACACAATATGTGGATAGGGCGACAAGAGGAGGGCCACATTGGATTTGGTATTGGGTAATGAACCGGGCCAAGTGTTAGATTTGTTTGTGGGCGAGCACTTTGGAGATAGTGACCACAATTCAGTGTTTTTCACTATTGCAATGGAGAGGGATAGGGCCATAGGGCAGGGCAAGGTTTATAATTGGGGGAGGGGTAATTATGATGCGATTAGGCAAGCATTAGGGAGCATAAGATGGGAACAGAAACTGTCAAGGAAAGGCACAAATGAAAAGTGGAGTTTGTTCAAGGAACAAATACTGCGTGTCCTTGATAGGTATGTCCCTGTCAGGCAGGGAGGAAATGGCCGTGTGAGGGAACCATGGTTCACAAAAGAGGTTGAATGTCTTGTCAAGAGGAAAAAGGCGGTTTCTGTAAGGAAGAGAAAACAAGGTTCAGTTGGGTCGCTTGAGGGTTACAAGGTAGCAAGGAATGAGCTAAAAAAAAAGGGCTTAGGAGAGCTAGGGCAGGGGGGGGGGGGGGGGCGCATGAGAAGTCCTTGGCGGGTCGGATCAAGGAAAACCCCAAGGCTTTTTACTCTTATATGAGAAATAAAAGAATGACCAGGGTGAGGTTAGGGCCGGTCAAGGACAGTAGTGGGAACTTGTGCATGCAGTCAGAAGAAATAGGAGAGGCGTTGAATGAATACTTTTCTTCAGTGTTCACCAAGGAGAGGGGCCATGTTTTTGAGGATGAGTTTGTGATGCAGGCGGGTAGGCTGGAGGAGGAAGATGTATTTGCAATTTTGAAAAACCTTAGGGTCGACAAGTCTCCTGGGCCAGATGGGATATATTCTAGGATTCTTTGGGAGGCAAGGGATGAGATTGCTGAGCCTTTGGCTTTGACCTTTGGGTCCTCACTGTCCACGGGGATAGTGCCAGAGTACTGGAGAGTGGCAAATGCTGTTCTTCAGTTCAAGAAAGGGAATAGGAATGACCCTGGTAATTATAGGCCGGTTAGTCTTACTTCGGTGGTCGGTAAGTTAGTGGAAAAGGTCCTGAGGGATAGGATTAATGACCATTTGGAAAGATGCAGCTTAATCCGTGATGGTCAACACGGATTCGTGAAGGGTAAGTCTTGCCTCACAAATTTGATTGAATTCTTTGAGGAGGTAACTAAGTGTGTAGATGAAGGTAGAGCAGTTGATGTTGTATACATGGATTTTAGTAAGGCGTTTGATAAGGTTCCCCATGGTCGGCTTATGAAGAAAGTAAGGAGTGTGGGATTGAGGGAAATTTGGCCAATTGGATAAGTAACAGGCTATCACATGGAAGACAGAGGGTGGTGGTGGATTGAAAATGTTCAGACTGGAGACCAGTTACCAGCGGTGTACCGCAGGGATCAGTCCTGGGTCCTCTGCTATTTGTGATTTTTATCAATGACTTGGAGGAGGGGGCTGAAGGGTGGGTCAGTAAATTTGCTGATGACACCAAGATTGGTGGAGTAGTGGATGAGGTGGAGGGTTGTTGTAGGCTGCAAAGAGACATTGATAGGATCCAGAGCTGGGCTGAAAAATGGCAGATGGAGTTTAACCCTGATAAGTGCGAGGTGATTCATTTTGGTAGGACAAATTTGAATGCGGATTACAGGGTCAACGGCAGGGTTCTGAGGAATGTGGAGGAACAGAGAGATCTTGGGGTTCATGTCCACAGTTCTCTGAAGGTTGCCACTCAAGTGGATAGAGCCGTGAAGAAGGCCTATAGTGTGTTAGCGTTTATTAACAGGAGCTTGAGTTTTAAGAGCCGTGGGGTTATGCTGCAACTGTACATGACCCTGGTGAGACCACATTTGGAGTAATGTGTGCTGTTCTGGTCACCTCACTACAGGAGGGATGTGGAAGCATTGGAAAGGGTGCAAAGGAGATTTACCACAATGCTGCCTCGTTTGGAGGGTAGGTCTTCTGAGGAAAGGTTGAGGGAGCTAGGGCTTTTCTCTTTGGAGCGGAGGAGGATGAGAGACGACTTAATAGAGGTTTATAAGATGATGAGGGGGATAGATAGAGTGGACGTTCAGAGACTATTTCCTCGGGTGGATGTAGCTGTTACAAGGGGACATAACTATAAGGTTCAGGGTGGGAGATATAGGAGGGATGTCCGAGGTAGGTTCTTTGCTCAGAGAGTGGTTAGGGTGTGGAATGGACTGCCTGCTGTGATAGTGGAGTCGGACACTTTAGGAACTTTCAAGCTGTTATTGGATAGGCACATGGAGCACACCAGAATGACAGGGAGTGGGATAGCTTGATCTTGGTTTCGGACAGTGCTCGGCATAACATCGAAGGCCGAAGGGCCTGTTCTGTGCTGTACTTGAATTTAAGAGCCGTGAGGTGATGATGCAGCTGTACAAAACCTTGGTAAGACCACATTTGGAGTACTGTGTGCAGTTCTGGCCACCTCATTTTAGGAAGGATGTGGAAGCTTTGGAAAAGGTGCAAAGGAGATTTCCCAGGATGTTGCCTGGAATGGAGAGTAGGTCTTACGAGGAAAGGTTGAGGGTGCTAGGCCTTTTCTCATTAGATCGGAGAAGGATGAGGGGCGACTTGATAGAGGTTTATAATATAATCAGGGGAATAGATAGAGTAGACAGTCAGAGACTTTTTCCCCGGGTGGAACAAACCATTACAAGGGGACATAAATTTAAGGTAAATGGTAGAAGATATAGGGGGGATGTCAGAGGTAGGTTCTTTACCCAGAGAGTAGTGGGGGCATGGAATGCACTGCCTGTGGAAGTAGTTAAGTCGGAAACGTTAGGGACCTTCAAGCGGCTATTGGATAGGTACATGGATTAGGGTAGAATAATGGAGTGTAGATTCATTTGTTCTTAAGGGCAGCACGGTAGCATTATGGATAGCACAATTGCTTCACAGCTCCAGGGTTCCAGGTTCGATTTCGGCTTGGGTCACTGTCTGTGTGGAGTCTGCACATCCTCCCCATGTGTGCGTGGGTTTCCTCCGGATGCTCCGGTTTCCTCCCACAGTCCAAAGATGTGTAGGTTGGGTGGGTTGGCCATGATAAATTGCCCTTTGTATCAAAATTCTATGATCTATGATTAACCTAGGACAAAAGTTCGGCACAACATCGTGGGCCGAAGGGCCTGTTCTGTGCTGTATTTCTCTATCTATCTATCTCTCTATCGATCTACTGTTCTATGTTCAATGTATGTGGGATGCAGATTTAGGGCGGGATTCTCCGGCTGCGCCCGCCCAGCAACAGGAGAACCTCGCCCAAGGTCAATAGACTTCCTTTGTTCGCGTCTCGCCCATGGAGATCTTGAGGCGGGCAGGGCGGAGAATCCAGCCCTTAAAGCTTTTCAGGAATGAAAGAGGAAAGACTGTTCCATTGAACCTATTCCATTGTCTGTTCTGAGTTTCTATACTGTATTGAAAGTGATGACTTTTGTAAACTCCTTTTACAGGATGTTAGAAGGGAAGGATTTGCAGACAGAAATATTAAGGTGTAAACATTGCCTCAAGATCTGACAGTGTCACTCGATTCACCGCGACCTGAATATCATCGGTCTTGGAAACTCAGAGAAATGTTTGTCTGTTCTGTCGGCTTCAGAAGGCTTTAAACATCAGTGTGACTGGAAAAGCACCGAGACACACCCACCCGAGTGAGAGTGTCCCAGAGCACTGACTGTGGAAAGAGCATCAACCAGTTACACAGCCTGAAAGGACATCACCCCATTCACAGCGGGGAGAGACCGTACACGTGTTCTGTGTGTGGGCGAGGCTTCAACTGATCGTCAAACCTGGAAATTCACAAGGATACCTGCAGCATGGAGAAACCGTGGAGATGTGGGGATTGTGGGAAGGGATTCCGCATTCCGTCTGCGCTTGAAATTCATCGACGCATTCACACTGGGGAGAGACCGTTCACCTGCTACAAATGTGGAAAGGGTTTTACTCACTTGCCCCACCTGCGGACACATCAGCGAGTTCACACTGGAGAGAGGCCATACACCTGCTCTGTGTGCGGGAAGGGATTCGCTCAGTCATACCAGCTGGTTAAACACCAGCGAGTTCACACTGGGGAGAAGCCGTTCACCTGCTCCGTTTGCGGGAAGCGATTCGGTAGCTCGTCCACCCTGCAGAACCACCGTGTGGTTCACACCGGGGCGAAGCCGTTCACCTGCTCCGAGTGTGGGCGTGAATTCAATCGGTTCACCAACCTTGGGAAACACCAGATGATTCACACTGGAGAGAGGCCGTTCCCGTGCACTGTGTGTGGGAAGGGATTCATTTGTTCGAGCAGTCTGCTGACACACCAACGCGTTCACACTGGAGAGAGGCCGTTCTCCTGCTCCGAGTGTGGGAAGAGATTCACTCAATCATCCAGCCTGCGAAAGCATCGCCGAATTCACACTGAGGGGAGAGGCCGTCCTCCAACACCGTCTGGAGGAACGGATTGCCATCTTCACTCCAACTGCTGAAACATAGAATCATAGAATTTACAGGGCAGAAGTAGGCCATTCGGCCCATCGAGTCTGCACCGGCTCTTGGAAAGAGCACCCTACCCAATCCCACACCTCCACCCTATCCCCATAACCCAGTAACCCCACCCAACAGTAAGGGCAATTTTGGACACTAAGGGCAATTTATCATGGCCAATCCACCTAACCTGCACATCTTTGGACTGTGGTTGGAAACCGGAGCACCCGGAGGAAACCCACGCACACACGGGGAGGATGTGCAGACTCCACGCAGACAGTGACCCAAGCTGGAATCGAACCTGGGACCCTGGACCTATGAAGCAATTGTGCTATCCACAATGCTACCGCGCTGCCCTAATCATTGCAATCACATCGATTAGAGACCTTTCAAATGCTCTGACTGTGGGTGTTAATTGTTTCAATGGAGGTTCAGTATATACAGGAGGTGGGCATTGATTGGATGGTTATATGAGCACATATAAAGAGAGACCGACTGACGTGGAGTGGAGTCAGGAGTGTTCTTGAAAATACAGAAAAATGTGTCATTTGAAACATGGAAGTCTGGCAATATCTGGTTTGAGAGGGTACAGGGAAAGATCCCACAAAAAGTTTCATAGCAGCTTCAAAGAGCAGGGTTGTAAAATGCAGATTCTTGCTCACAAGCAGGCTAATCAAACACCAGTCTCATGTGGTAAGCTAAAACAATGGCTCACACCTTCATGGAATGTAACTATCTCAGGAAGCATCTGAAAAAGCATGGATGAGAGTTTCAATTGCATTAAGTGATGAATGTTTAAAACAGGCAAGTCTTTCAAGTCATAACCAAGTTAAATTTTAGCATACAGCTGAAAGCAAAGTTTCACACCTTAATTGAAATAAACTCTCTTAGTAAACAGCTGGAAAGGATGGAAGATACTCAGTCAAATTTGGTGTCAAATTCAAAGTGTAAAATTCTATGAACATCAAACAATTAAAAGAAAATTGGAGACGACCTGTCTACGAGAAACATCATGTAAGTCAAAATCAAAGGCAAAGTTATGAGCTGGGGACAATTGGAAAATTAAACGATTCGAAATTACAGAAATAAAAGTTAACTATTGAAACCAAAGCATTTTTTAATCAGATCTGAGAGGAGACGATATGCCCAAAATGAATAATTAGTTGTAGTAAGATGTTTACATCAAAGATAATTTTAAACTATCAAAGTGAAACAAGCCCATTTACAAAAGTCGTTAAAACTTAATAACTCTCAGAAAGAGAATATAAACCCAGGGAGCAGCAGCAACAAGCACAGAGGGCAGAGGCACCAGCAACAGGAGAGAAGGGGAGGAGAACTCAAGAGAGAGAGAGAGAGCTCGGTCATGGGAAAGACAAGGCAAGCAGCCGAGTTTAAACAGTTATACATCTAAGGAAGGCTAGAATTTAAACAGGAGTCAGAGTCAGCTTAGAGATAGCTAGCAGAGCCAGCTCTCACAGCTCGGTGCATGGGAAGAACAGGACACAGCAACCGAGTTCACCAGCGAATACAACTCAAGAAGACCAGATTTTAAGAAGATCGATTGCCAAGGTGGGCCTGAAGCAGCCAGAAGCAAGATCCTTTTTCCTTTCTGTAAAGAAAGTGTTTGCAGCTTTTAAAAGAAAAAATATAATAATAAAAATAACTTAACCTGAAAAAGTGGTTATTAGCTTACTTCACTTCCTTAATAACGCAGGACCCAGGACATCGATGCTATTAAGGGGTAAGTAGGTAAAATTCTTCGGTGAAGGTATGGGTTATACCGGGGGATAACTTGAAAAGATAGTTTGACCTGAATAGCATCCACAGAAGCCTGCACTGGAGTCAGGGAGTGAGAATCCCTGTTCACCATTTAGAATATCAACCTTTTTCTGGTATAGGGGGAATTCTAAGAATAGTGGTGAGTTTTAACTTCAGGAGGTATATACCTGTAATATTTCACTCTGCAAATAAATCCAAACCAAATAAAAATTGACTCTTGTTTCTGCCCTCGCCGTAAGGCTGTCAAATTTCGAACATGGGAACTGAGAATGCTTGTGTAGAAACATAGAAATCCAGACAATAGGAGCAGGAGCAGGCCATTCAGCCCCTCGAACCTGTTCTGCCATTCAATGAAATGAAAATCGCTTATTGTCACAGGTAGGCTTCGAAGACGTTACTGTGAAAAGCCCCTAGTCGCCACATTCCAGCACCTGTTCGGGGAGGCTGGTACGGGAACTGATCACTCTGATCCTCTGTCTCAATGCCACACTGCAGTGCTCTCCCCACATCCCTTGACACTTTTGGAGTCTAGATATCTATCTGATTCTCAAAGATATTCACCTCCGCAGCCTCTGTGGTAGAGAGTTCCACAGGCTCACCATCCTCTGAGTGAAGCGGTTTCTCCTCACCTCAGTTCCAAATGGCCTGTCCTTAACCTGAGACTGTGACCCCTTGTTCTGGACTCCACCCAGAGAGAAGAAACATCATCCCTGAATCCAGTCTCTCCGCCCGTCAGGCTTTTAGACCTTTCAACTGCATTCCCTCGCATTCTTTCAAATCTCACTGAATACAGATCCCATTAACCCTCTCCCTCCTCACAGAGCAATCCCCCCACCCCGCCCCCCCCCCCCCCCCCCCCCCC
Source organism: Scyliorhinus canicula (assembly GCF_902713615.1). Lineage (NCBI taxonomy): Eukaryota > Metazoa > Chordata > Chondrichthyes > Carcharhiniformes > Scyliorhinidae > Scyliorhinus > Scyliorhinus canicula. The sequence continues at coordinate 112,397,601 of NC_052162.1, read as the reverse complement.
CCCCCCAGCCCAGGAATCAGAACATTCGCTGCTATCCCCTCTAAGCCAAGTATATGCTCTCTTCAACAAGGAGACCGAAGCAGCAGACAATACTCCAGGTGTGATCTGACCAAGGCCCTGTCGAGCTGCTGTAAGACATCCTTGCTCCTATACTCAGACCCTTTTGCGATGAAGATACCATTTGCGTCCCCTCCTTGCATGTCTATTTTCTGTGGTTGGTGTACTGGGACACCCTTTGTATGTCAACATTTCCCAACTGCAGCTTTTATATCTGTTGGCTTACATTCACAAGAAAATGTGGCGAAAAGGATCCAAAAAATAATCAAAACAACCTTTACCGCTGTGGACAAGTCCACTCTGACCTCTTTAGAGAACCATAGAATTTCTCCAGTGCAGAAGGAGGCCATTCGGCCCATTGAGTCTGCACCAAATCTCTGAAAGAGCACCCTGCCTAGGCTCACTCCCTTGCCCTATCCCCAGAACTTAACCTGGACTCGATGGGGTAATTCAGCATAGCCAATCAAGCAGAGGTGCATATCTTTGGACTGTGGGAGGAGCCCACACTGACATGGGTAAAATGTACAAACTCCACACAGACAGTGACCCAAGAGCAGAATTGAACACGGGTCCCCTGCGCGGCGAGGCAGCAGTGCCAACCGCCATGGCACCTATCTCCAAAGTGTTCGACCTCGCCGTAGCCCTATAAGTTGCATCCGGTTGGACCGATTCTGTGCTGATCCATCGATGTGATGATGCTGGCTGACCCCTATCTGGGACCTCTGAACACACGCCAAACACCCTCCTACTGCCTAACTCTTCTCTTTCTGTTTAGCCTCCCGTGCGGCTTCATCCCCTCATTTGTCGGCAGCTACAAAACCCTTTGGGTCACGGGGACTTCAACATCGGCCCCAAACACATCCGAGGTGAAGAGGGACGGGTAGTATTGAGGAAGCAGTGGGACTGCAGAAGGACCTGATCAGGCGAGGAGAGTGGGTCATGAAGTGGCAGATGGAATAAAATGTGAAAAAGTGTGAGGTTATGCACTTTGGGAGGCGGAATGGCGGCATTGACTATTTTCTGAGCTCCCACAGCCCTCTGGGGTGGAGAATTTCAAAGATTCACAGCCCTCTGAGTAAAGAAATGTCTCCTCCGAGACCCGTCCTAAAAAAATCGCTCATTGTCACGAGTAGGCTTCAATAAAGTTACTGTGAAAAGCCCCTAGTCGCCATATTCCGGCGCCTGTTCGGGGAGGCTGGTACGGGAATTGAACCCGTGCTGCTGGCCTGCCTTGGTCTGCTTTAAAAGCCAGCGATTTAGCCGAGTGAGCTAAACCAGCTAAACGAAAGAGGGGGCGAGGCTAGTGTAGGATAGGGGGGTAAGTAATGGCAGGACCTGCAGGAGAGGGTGGTGGAATTTGCACTATGTTTATATTTTTCTTGTTATGTATATTGTTGATTTTGTTGCTGTTAAAATGCCAAAGAAAATACCTCAATAAAGCGTTTATTAAAAAAAAAGCAAAACAGTGTCCCATATGGGAAGAGGAAATTAGGAAGTACCTAAAGGGGAAACCATGGCCCCTATGGTCGGAATTTTGTGCAATGAGGAGACAGGTCAGCAGGGTAGCATGGTGGTTGGCATAAATGCTTCACAGCTCCAGGGTCCCAGGTTCGATTCCCGGCTGGGTCACTGTCTGTGTGGAGTCTGCACGTCCTCCCCCTGTGTGCGTGGGTTTCCTCCGGGTGCTCCAGTTTCCTCCCACAGTCCAAAGATGTGCGGGTTAGGTGGATTGGCCATGCTAAATTGCCCGTAGTGTCCTAATAAAAGTAAGGTTAAGGGGGGGTTGTTGGGTTACGGGTATAGGGTGGATACGTGGGTTTGAGTAGGGTGATCATGGCTCGGCACAACATTGAGGGCCGAAGGGCCTGTTCTGTGCTGTACTGTTCTATGGTCTATGGTCCTGGTAGTACAGAACAAACTTGGTGGGATAACCTGACCGAGATCCAGAAAATGAATTTAGGCAGAGTTGGTAAGCTGATGGCAATCGTGTCCTGCTTGGCACAATTGCGAGGCACAGAGGAGGTCGTAAGGACGCTCCGCAGACAGCTTGAGGAGAAAGAGAGGAGCAGAGAAGGAAATGTTAGCGAGTGTGAGAGAGTAAACGAGCAACTCCCAGAGCAGCTAGCAGCGAAGGACAAGGAGATGGCTGATGTCAAACGGGCACACCAATCTTGTCTCGCTCACCTAAGCAGCTTTCAGTCACAGTATGATAAAGCCTACCAATACACGCAACACGCGGTCTCGGTATGAGAAGAAACAGAACACCGAGTAGAACAATTGGAAAAACAATGTGAGGATTTAAAGGCAGCCCTCCGAGCACTCCACAGTTCCATCATGGAACAGAGGCAGAGTTCGGTCGACCATGCCAAGTGCAGGCAGCAAATTGCAATCACTGCTCTCAGTTCAGAATGGGTTCAGAGATACCGTTGGACCAAATTTAGATCGGGAAGATGGCCCCGATTGGCAGGACCTTAATGAAACGGCCCATTGATATGTGAACGAAACAGAAAGCCAGAATAGAGCTCCCCAGGCCTCGAAAAGGAAAGCACCCACACCATCGACTGCCCAGGCAGCACCCGACCCAATGAATCCAGTCACCACGTAGCGCAGAGTAACAACAGAAGACCAAGTCGATTTTGTGCACACCACCCCACTAACCATCACCCAGTTAAGGGATGCCCGCGATAAAATTGAAACCTTTCACCCCACATCAGACCCACACCATTTCTTTGAGCGAGTTAGACAACAGACCGTCATGTACGGTCTGGACGAGCAGGAAGAAGTGAAACTCATAGGAATGAGTCTGTTAGTTCAGCTCTTCCCGACCCACAAAATGTAGGAGGAGGTAGCCTCCAAGATATGAAGACAGCTATGCTAGATACAATTGGCTATAATAGAGGAGATCCCGTAGAAGAACTCAACCGATGTAGACAGAAAAAAGGAGAGCGTCCAACAGCATTTGCTGGACGTCTCTGGATCCACTTCACCGCAGTATTTGGAGATCTAGCCCGCGCCCATTTAACTGCAGACAATGCGGCCAAATGGACCCGTGTTCTAGTCTCCCACACTACAGAGGCAGGACAAAAAGCATGTGTAAACTATGACCCCTCAGACCCCAATGAAGTGTGGAGTTCTGAAGAGACTATCTAGAGCTTGGGAACAATCCCTACATAACAAGGCAGAGGGGGAGAAGGCACAAGCAAACATGAATCCAGTAAGGACACATCAAGTCCTCGCATGGGTAAATGAAGGTAGAAATAACGCACAGCACCATAAAGCACAGGGATGCTATAATTGTGGACACGTGGGACATTACACCCGAGAATGTAATGACCCCCCCTGTAGCCACCGAAGTTGGCCATTCCCTCAATACAAAATGGAGGAACACAAAGCTTTCAGGTTAAAATGGACAAAGTTTGCAGCACAAGCAGGCTGCACCAAGCCAATGTGTATTCTGTCTGCTAAGAGAGCAGACAGCACCGAAACGAACATTCCGCATACTAATGAGGCAATCTCCGGGATAGTTAACATAGTAATGGAACGATCCCAGGGACAATGGACACAAATGGGGAAGTGATCGCAACAGTGTATGGGAAACCAGACACCCCGGCACCAGCGGGGTTCGAAAACAAAGCACCTGAAGGCCCGCCCAGCAACCGAGGGACAGCCTCAGTATTGGGGGGATTCAAACAAATCGATTGGGAAGAGACCCAATCGATTCCCAGCAGGAAAAGGGTCCGCCCAAAAGGGCACGAAACCCTAGGACCTATAAAAGACAGGGTCCCACACTTAGTTTGTTCTTCTTGTCCAGCCCTCCTCTCTTGACCAACCCTCTCGACCAGCCTTTTACCGAAGAAGACTTTGACCGAGAGAGAGGAGAGGTTTGGGACAGCAGCCGCCAGCAAGTAAGTGTCTCACAACTATCGCTACCAGAGATAGACACTCCTGACCCCTTTTTAACCCGTACCAACCTGAAGTCTGCGGACCAGAGCAGAGCAAGAAGCCTTGTCCCCTGATCCGGCAGTTCCCTTCGAGATAAGTATTGGTTTATTTAGTGGTAGGAATAGTTTAGTCCTCTTAGCGTGTGCATGGGTAGTATTATAATTGTATTATAATAAACTCATTTGTTTGAACTTACTAATTGGTGTATGGTTTTATTGCTTTGAACTTGACCTTGAAACTTGTGGCGGTATCTTAAACGATACCTGGCGACTCCAGAGCTAAGTAACGAAACAGAGCTAAATCGAGTGTGAAGCACACTCACCCAGAATGAGCAACACCCCCAAAACAGCAACAGAATCATAAATGCCCCACCGAGGAACAATGCCTGGCCTATCCACAGCGTTTGCGCCCGTTCAGATAATTTGGCCATAAATTGACGGTGTTCGGGCTCCCCAACTTGGGTCTGTGACACACTTTGGGACAAGGGTCACAGGCACAGTCCGGCGTCACCTTGTAGAGTTCTTTTGGGACACACGAGTGTCCAAAACCACGTTAAACTCCTCCACAAAGCACCAGCGAGATATATGGCCCACTATAGACACTATCACTCTCAATGGCCTTTACAGGGCACCTCCAGCAGGGACACATTACGGGCCCTGTGGATATCCAGATCGGTAACGTTCGAACTAAGCACTCAGTCGTTTTGGTACATTTACCCCAGACAGCAGAACACATCTTGGGAATAGATTTTATGAGCTCACACAACCTCTCTTTCGACCCCGTAAATAAGTGTGTGTGGAAAATGGCTAGAGCAGCACGAGCCCCCACCATGCTCACAGTAGGAGACTACGCACACAGGATTAGTTCAGTGGGAGATTACTGGTTTGATCCACAAACCATTAGTAAGGACAAAATAGTTAGGGAAGGCTTGAGGAGACACAAAGCATCTTTTGCCCAGCACAAGCACGATTGCGGTAAAATTCCAGGAGTAGTCACCATAACAGGTGCCGATCCCAAGCCCCAGAAACAAGATGGTTTTCCACAGCAAGCCGAGGGAGAAATAGCTAAAGTAATTCAAAGTTTACTGACTCAAGGAGTAATTCGGCCCGTAGCCTCAACAAACAATGCCCCAATTTGGCTCGTAAGATAACCAGAAGGTTCATGGAGTCTGACCATCAATTATAGAAAATTAAACAAAGTAACTCCATTAGCAGCCCCCACCGTTGCCACGAGTCCCGAGACCATGTTAAAGCAGGGACTACAGTCAAAGGTTTTCACGGTTCTGGACATTAGCAATGGCTTTTGGTCCATTCCATTGGATAAAAGGTGCCAGTACAAACTTGCGTTCACCTTCCAGGGACAGCAGTACACGTGGGCATGCCTTCCACAAGGCTTCCACAACTCCTCCTCCATTTTTCACAGACAATTTCCTAATGGATTATCGAAATTTTCCTGACCTGAATACCTCATTCAGTATGTGGACGACTTGCTCCGACAGACTGACACCAAGGAAGAGCACATTTTGCTTCTTTCAGAACTATTAGGTCTCCAAAAAGAAATTGGATGTAAAATCAACCCTAAAAAAAGCCCAGATTCTCCAAGAAAAGGTCACTTATTTAGGTCATAATGCATGGTAAGCGTGAGATAGAACAAAAACGGATCGATTCAATTGTAAAACTGCCCTTGCCCCATAATGTTACAGCACTCTGGTCATTTTTAGGACTGGTTGGTTACTGCAGGAACCATGTAGACGGCTTTGCCACAAAAGCAGCCCCACTTTCCGAGCTCCTTAAGAAACAGGCCCCATGGAAATGGCTTCCACAGCACACGGATGCCGTGGATACATTGAAACGTGCACTGATCACAGCTCCCGCTTTGCAGGCACCAGACCCACAATCCCCATACACGATAGAGGTAGCGACCACCGACCGAACCCTTTCGGCCGTACTTCTACAGGAAAGGCACGATCGTTTAGGACCCGTAGCCTATGCCTCACGAGTTTTAGACCCCATAGACCAAGGATTTTCTGCCTGCGAAAGGCACTTGCTCGCAGTTTTCTGGGCGGTACAGTACTTCGCGTACGTAACAGGACTCAACCCCGTAACTATATTGGCCGAGCACATCCCGACACAGCTACTGTTAGACAGTAAGTTAAAAGACGGCACATAGAACATAGAACAGTACAGCACAGAACAGGCCCTTCGGCCCTCGATGTTGTGCCGAGCAATGATCACCCTACTCAAACCCACGTATCCACCCTATACCCGTAACCCAACAACCCTCCCCCTTAACCTTACTTTTTAGGACACTACGGGCAATTTAGCATGGCCAATCCACCTAACCCGCACATCTTTGGACTGTGGGAGGAAACCGGAGCACCCGGAGGAAATCCACGCACACACGGGGAGGACGTGCAGACTCCGCACAGACAGTGACCCAGCCGGGAATCGAACCTGGGACCCTGGAGCTGTGAAGCATTCATGCTAACCACCATGCTACCGTGCTGCCCCTAAAGCCCCTACTGCTGCACAGTAAGCCAAATTCGAGCAGTGTGCTGGACCCTACTCCTACAAGGACGTGATATTACAGTGAAGAGGATAAAGACCCACACGTTTCTGGCCGATAATTTAGAATATGCAGGAACCCCACGTGAGTGTGAAATCATTGCAGCCAAGCACAGCACAGGACCTTTTATTCCCAAATCGTTGCCGATGAAAACAGGCATCAGACCACAGAGAACCCAGCCCACAGATAATTCGCTAAAAATTTATGTAGATGGCTCCTCCACAATTCTAAATGGAAAAACGATCACAGGATGTGGCATATATGTAGAAGACACGCAGGGACGCACATTAGAGGAGATATTGTTACAATTGCCAGGACATTTAGGTCCACAGGCAGCCGAGTTAGCAGCCATTGCTTACTTTGGGCAGCACCCAGATTCGTTCCCGACCCCAGCAGACATATATTCGGACAGCTTATATGTTTGCAACAGCCTGACGGAATTCCTGCCCCTGTGGGAATATAGAGGATTTGTATCCTCCGACAGTAAACCCCTACCTTCAGCGTCTTTACTAAAGCACATTCTCAAAGAAGCCAAAGATCGTGAATATGGAATCATAAAGGTTAGAAGCCATCATCGTTCCTCCCCACCCAGTAACGTGAAAGGAGACACCCTAGCCAAAGCAGGCTCACGACATGGCCACTTTTGGCAACCCCCTGAGAGTGCCCCAGTTCAGGTCTCACAGACCAATATTCAAGATTTGGCACAGGAACAAAAGGAAGACGACACGCTTAAAGACATTTTAAAAGGAGACTTCCCAGCTCCCTATGATAGGTTTAAAGACACTGAACGATCCATGAGGGAATCATTTTAAAGGATGGTATTTATGTGGCCCCACCCAGGACAGGAACCAGATTATTTGTCAATTCCACAAAGGACACGGACACCAAGGGATAGAATCCACCCTAGCCCACCTCAGACCTCTCTGCTGGTGGCCCGATATAAAAACTGACGTAACCCATTACATTGAGAATTGCTTAATTTGCACCCAGAACAACCCAGACAGATATGCAAAGAAAGGTCGGCTAAGACACACCCGCCCTGTTAATGGCCCATGGACGAACTTACAATTAGACTACATTGGTCCCCTCCCCTCCCCTGCAGAAATGGATACAAATATGTGTTGGTCGTCATTGACACATTCATAAAATGGGTTGAAGAATTTCCTTCCAGGACAAACACGGCTAAAGCGACAGCAAAAATTCTAACCCAGCAAATATTTACTAGATGAGGACTCCCCCGTAGTATTGAGTCGGACCAAGGTTCGCACTTCACAGGAAGAGTAATGAAAAACGTCGTAACAATTTTCGGAATTAAACAGAAGTTTCACGTTGCCTATCACCCACAATCCAGCAGTATTGTGGAACGCATGAACCCTAAAGGACCCTATAGGCAACACTTACGAAGATGGTACAGCAGCATAACACAACATGGGACACAGTGCTCCCATTCACACTGATGTTTATTAGAAACACAGAGTTGAGTTCGACAGGTTACACCCCCCACACTCTCATGACCGGACGATCCATGAAGGGTACCTAGTATTTATTTGGACTTGATTTGGCCAGCCCTGCAGTCACCACCCTGACTCATTAAAAAGCCGCCAAAATATGTTGGAAAATATTAAAGCAGCACAGCTCGCTGCAGCTGTTCGACTAGGCGCTAGGAAAAAGCAGAGTACGGCCTGCTTTGACAAGACAGTACACCGGACAGAGTATACAGTCTGACAGCAAGTCATGATCTCCCTTGACAATCAGAGTTCATTCCTCTCCCCCAAATTTGCAGGACCCTACTCAATTTCTGATAAAGTAAGACCCTCAGTGTATAAGATCACATATCCAAATGGAAAGTCAGGATGATTTCACATAAACCAGCTTAAGGTTTATGGGTGGAGTGCAGCCACTCGCACCACATCTCACTGGCAATGGCAGACAACGGAGACACGCCCACTGGCAACCGAATCCAACCCTACCCCAGCCAGGACAGCACGTCCACAGACACGACCTTGACTCTGCCCCCAGAGACCAGTTCCCGCCTCAGACTTGATTCGGCCGCTAGCGATAGCGACAGCGAAAGCACGACGAACGTACTTGAAATCCCCGACCAATGGCAAAACAGACCAGGCCCCAGTCACACAGCCCCTGTGACACCGACCACGATATGTTCGGCCCCTCAGAGACCATTCATTTTCCACTGCCAGAACCTGACCCACTGCCCGACGAAAGCGACCCACCCCCCTTGCCTCTACCGCCCTTTGGATAAGAAAGAATGGCACCACGATAACTCTTTATTGACGGATAAGAAACGACGAGATGGATCGCACATCGGCCCACGTTGCGCTTTGCACAGAAACTCCAGTTACGAGTTTGGCAGCCGGGAGATGGTGACGACTCAGAGTCTGACTCCCACCATGCTAACCCCTTCACAACCCTTTTCGGAATAGAACCCTGAGGCGTCCAGATGATGAGAGAGAAGAACCGATCGAGATTTACGGTGTCCCGTTCTCTGATGGAGCCTGCCCGTTTTTTATTTTGTTTTTTTTTAGTTTGTGTTTAATGTTGAATGTTTCCAAAATTTCTTGATGCAGTCATAACTACTCTGCCGTATGGTAGTTAAAGGAACCAATTTGTCGGAAGTCCATATATATTCAAATTCTTACCGTTCTTGTAAGGTCACCCAGGCAGTGGAATAACGGCACTGATCCCCGCCCTGCCTGAGGACCCCCTATGTATTTGGTCAGCCAAGCTCGGGTAGTGGAGCAACGGCACTGATCACCGCCCTACCTGGGGATTCCACCCATTCTTGCCCTGCCACGGCTCATACGCACCCCATTTGGAAAATTATTTTCGAAACTCTTTTACTGTTCTTTTCATAGTGTGGTTTAAAGAATGCACTTTGCCACAGTTTTTGTTTGCCCTCCGGCGACCCTTCGGTCGCTATCCCCCAACTACTATTTACATGTTCAAACACTTGGTTCAAACAAATTTGCTTTTTCGGATGTCTTGTCTCCCAAATGGTTGGTTTAAAAAAAAAATGAGGGAGTCACATGTGGTGACAATTCTAAATGGGAAATTGATGTTAAGGAGAAACAGACAGACAAACGAGATATTAAACAACAAGATAATAACAGATATTATACCTGTACCCTGAGGAGGATACGAATATACCAGGAGACAGAGGAAGACAAAGACAAAATGAAGACGGACCTGATGACCTGCATCATGATCGCCGTTGGATCACTATAGTTGCGCGTGTTATCAGCCCCTATATCCTTCACCACACAGGCCCTGAGCATGACCACCCAACACGAAACCCCCCAGCCCGGACACTACACCACACATAGAAACAGCCAATGATACCCCCACATGGTGTGACAATATCACAAAGTGGTATTCCCTTTCTTACACGGTAGAAGCCCTATTGATTATAGCAATACTTTGCATGTCGTCCACTCAGACATCAGAAATGGCGAAGGAGAGCCTCCCGCTCCCCAGTATACCCACTCAGAGCCCCTGTTTTTGGACTTCAACAAACCCCACACTCTGAACCCTTTTCTGCCTCATAAATTCGACGGTTTTCAAGACAAATTACTCTCTCTGTAAATGGTATAAGTGTTAAGTAGGAATGCTATTGTTTATTTTGTACTGTAATATAAGTTATTTTGGTTATTAGCTAGCTGCATAAGTGTAGTTTAGATAAGGACAGTTAGAGATTCCCCTGTTTGTATATGAAATATATGATTGAATGTGATAGTGCCCTCTTAGATTTTTTTATAGATGTGTGGTGTGTTAAAACTTTTTTATAGATGTGTGGTGTGTTAAAACTTCGGTAAATGTTCCAATCCGTAGGACAGAGTAGGATAGAACCTGTCCTTGATTGAGGGTACCCGGCGTACCAGAGAACAGAAGAAGATTCAGTAGAGCCGGCCGACAAGCGCACCTCCCCGGCCCCTCCAGTTCTCTGCCTGCCCGCCGCGCACGTTTCTCCCCCCCAACCCCCGGGCCCCGGCGCCCGACCGGCTCGCCTCTCCGAGCCCCCCCCCCCCCCGTCCCTGCCTGCCCGCAGAGTGACTCTGCTCCCCCCGCCCCCGGCCCCCCGCACCCGGCCTGCGCGCCTTACCTCCTCCCGCAGCTGATGCACCTGACTCGCCTCCTGCACCCGGCCTGCGCGCCTCACCTCATCCGCTCACAGCGCCGGCAGGACTAGCTCCGCCCCCAGCGGCCACGAGGGCTTCCTGGGCGCCGCCATCTTGGGGCGCCGACCCCACTTGCGGGTCCTGGGCGCCGCCATCTTGGGCCCCGACCCCACTTGCGGGTCCTGGGCGCCGCCATCTTGGGCCCCGACCCCACGTGCGGATCCTGGGCGCCGCCATCTTGGGCCCCGACCCCACATGTGGATCCTGGCCACCGACGTCCAGGTCTGCCACCCAAGGTCCCTCCAGCATCGACTCGGACGGCGACGACGGATTTTCTCCACGGCTCGCGGCCGTTCAACCTGACCAGTCTCATCCACACACACTCGCCAAAGCGACAACACTGATTCACCTCAACGGCCACGAGACGGGCTGCCTGCTGGACTCCGGGAGCACGGAAAGCTTCGTTCACCCTGACACGGTAAGACACTGCGCGCTCCCTATCCATCCCGTAACACACAAAATCGGTTTAGCCTCAGGTTCACACTCCGTCCACATCACCGGGTGCTGTATCGCGGACCTCACGGTCCAAGAGAAGGTTTTTAAAAATTATAAATTCCTTGTCCTCCCTGACCTTTCCGCACCGGCACTCCTAGGACTGGACTTCCAGTGCAACCTGCAGAGCTTGACCTTCCAATTCTGCGGCCCTATACCCCCCCTCACTGTCTGCAGCCTCGCGTCCCTCAAAGTGGACCCTCCCTCCCTGTTTGCTAACCTCACCCCCGATTGCAAACCCGTCGCCACACGGAGCAGACGGTACAGCGCCCAGGACCGGACCTTCATCAGGTCCGAGATCCAGAGGTTGCTGACGGAAGGGGTCATCGAGGCCAGCAACAGTCCCTGGCGAGCCCAAGTGCTGGTGGTCCGGACTGGGGAGAAAAACCGGATGGTCATCGATTATAGCCAGACCATCAACCGGTTTACGCAACTGGACGCGTATCCTCTCCCCCGTATTTCTACCATGGTAAACAAAATCGCGACAAACAAGGTCTTCTCCACTGTGGACCTTAAGTCCGCTTATCACCAGCTCCCCATCCGCGCGAGTGACCGACTGTACACCGCGTTCGAGGCTGACGGGCGCCTCTACCACTTCCTCAGGGTTCCGTTTGGTGTCACAATTGGGGTCTCGGTCTTCCAACGGGAGATGAACCGAATGGTCGACAAGTACGGATTACGGGCTACCTTCCCGTACCTCGATAATGTCACCATCTGCGGCCATGACCAGCAGGACCATGACACCAACCTCCCGAAATTCCTCCAAACCGCAAAACTCCTTAACCTCACGTACAATAAGGATAAATGCGTGTTCAGCACCGACCGCCTAGCCATCCTCGGCTACGAAGTGCGTAACGGAGTGATAGGCCCCGACCCCGAACGCATGCGCCCCCTGATGGAACTCCCTCTCCCCAATACCCCCAAATCCCTCAAATGCTGCCTGGGGTTCTTCGCATACTACGCCCAATGGGTTCCCAATTAAGCTGACAGGGCCCGTCCCCTCATTCAAACCACGATCGTCCCACTGTCGTCAGAGGCCTGCCAGGCCTTTAGCCGCATCAAAGCGGACATCACAAAGGCCACGATGCGCGCCATCGACGAGTCCCTCCCCTTCCAGGTCGAGAGCAACGCATCAGAAGTCGCTCTGGCGGCCACCCTGAACCAAGCGGGCAGACCCGTGGCCTTCTTCTCCAGAACTCTCCAGGCTTCCGAACTCCGCCACCCCTCTGTGGAAAAGGAAGCCCAGGCCATAGTCGAAGCCGTGCGACATTGGAGGCACTATTTGGCCGGCAGGAGGTTTACCCTCCCCACAGACCAACGGTCAGTAGCCTTCATGTTCGATAATGCACAAAGAGGCAAGATCAAAAATGACAAGATTTTACGGTGGCGGATCGAGTTGTCCACATACAACTATGATATCTTGTATCGTCCTGGGAAGCTCAATGAGCCTCCTGATGCCCTGTCCCGCGGTACCTGCGCCAGCGCGCAGACAGACCGCCTCCGCTCCCTCCACGCAGATCTCTGCCATCCAGGGGTTACCCGCCTATACCACTTCATTAAGGCCCGCAACCTGCCCTACTCCATCGAGGAAGTCAGGTCAGTAACCCGTGACTGCCACATCTGCACCGAGTGCAAACCGCACTTCTACCGCCCCGAGCGCGCACACCTGATCAAAGCATCCCGCCCCTTCGAACGTCTTAGCATTGACTTCAAGGGGCCCCTTCCCTCTAACAACCGCAACATTTACTTCCTGGCGGTTATCGACGAATACTCCCGCTTCCCCTTCGCCATTCCCTGTCCCGACATGACCACATCGACCATCATTAAGGCCCCACTCTCCATCTTCTCACTGTTCGGCTACCCCGCGTACATACACAGCGATCGGGGGTCCTCATTTATGAGCGACGAGCTGCGTCAATTCCTGCTCGACAGGGGCATCGCCTCTAGCAGGACGACCAGCTATAACCCTCGGGGTAACGGACAGGTTGAGCGGGAGAATGGTACCATCTGGAAGGCCATACTACTGGGCCTCCGGTCCAGAAATCTCCCTATTTCCCGATGGCAAGAGGTGATCCCCGATGCCCTACACTCTATCCGCTCACTCCTCTGTACCGCAACTAATCAGACACCTCATGAACGTCTTCTCGTTTTCCCCAGGAAGTCATCCTCCGGATCCCCTCTCCCGACTTGGCTGGTCACCCCCGGGCCCATCTTGCTCCGGAAACATGTGCGGGTGCACAAGCCCGACCCGTTGGTGGAACAAGTCCAGTTACTCCACGCTAACCCGCAGTACGGGTATGTGGAGTACCCCGACGGTCGGCAGGACACGGTCTCCCACCGGCGTGCGCTCCCCCCCCACCACAGACCCCCTCCCCTTTTTCACCCCAGCACCCCACTCAGCTTCCCCATCCCTCATCCATGGCGTCTCCGCGGCCAGCTCAGGTGACGGAGACTACTCGAAGTCCATCGCTCCCGGACTGCAGGACATCAGCAGGACCATCGGCCGATCCGACGTCAACTCCTCCACTGCGGCGCTCTGCCAGGACGTCAAGGACCACCAAAAGACTGATCGAATCCTTCTAGAGTTCTACAGCCCCATGGACCTTTTTTTGTAAATATCGTTCTGTCTGGGCCAGTGGGAAGCCCCCAAATTCGATAAGGGTAAGGAGAGAAAATTTATTCTCCCGACGGCTACTCATATCATCAGTTCTCCCCCCCCCCCACCCCACCCTGGGTCTCGTTCACACCCCCACCCCGCCTTCCTTCTCCGCAAGGGGTGAATGTGGTGATATGATCTGCATACTTGTCTGCCATTGGGCCAGAAAATCGGCTTACCATTGGCCCTGGTCGGTCATGTGCCTCTCGACCGATTGGCCGAGAGGCTGAGTTAACCACGACTCTATTAACGAGGTATAAATGGTCAGATGCCTGACGATCGTCCCTTTCCATTGTAGACGATCGCAGAGCTGTGTTCTAGTCAATTAAAGCCAGACTTTGGTAAATCACTCGCCTCGCGTACAATTGATGGTACATCAGTGTGATCCATCACGCTTAGCGTTGAGGATCAAGAGGATGGACTGTAGCCATCTGGAATGGCCACTTACAAGAAACATGGACGTTCGCAAAGCCTTAAGGGAAATGTGGACAATGTAAGATTCAGGCAGGCACAGAGCCTGGGTGTATATTCGTGAGCAGCATCGAAACCCCCAACCAATTAGCATTTTGATGGCCCATCTCCATACGACAAAGGATTGATACTCAGGCAACCGATACAATCCCAGACATTTTGGTGCCACTCCCTTTACTCAGGAAGCATAAACAGCAAGGTCAATGACCGCTTAGGACAAGCCCAGCCATCAAGGCACCCGCCCCTTTATTGGCTCAGATCGAAGGCAGTGATTGAGAACTGCCCAATTATTGGGTCAAACCTAAGGACTGCCCAAAAGAGCGTGAAACCCCCCAAGGATAAAGAGAGACACTGCCATGTGTTCGGTCTCTGTTGGACCTGGCGCTCAGGCAACGTCTGACTCCATCTGCAGCACCACGACCAGAAGCAAGTTCAAGATCAACGCTCGCTACCCGACGGATGAGCCCAGCTGAACCACAGTTACTTCTCCAGACCCAGCAGATCCAGATTCGAACAAAGGCCACTGTTCCTCTGACCTAAGCCGGGTGTCTGAAGTTAAGTACAGGTTGTCACAGTGATAGGTGTAATTTAGCTCGTAGTATTTATGTTGCATGTGTAAGTTAATCTTGTGTGTCAATAAAGTACCATTGATCTTGAACTAACTAACTGGTTGTTTGGCTCTTTGATCAATACCCGGTTGAACCTTGTGGCGGTATCATTTGATACCTGGCGACTCAGAGAGCAAATCATATTCATATCTATATAAAAGAAGGGCAACCTTATTGACGGCCATATTTCGAGCAAGTAAAGGTAGCAACAATAGGACAGTTCTGCCATTTGTGGAACAAGTCTGGTGAATTGTTTTTTTTTCCGATCATGGCGAGATTAGTGCTGAGAAGGAGGCCAATCAGCCCATCGAGTGTGATGTGGGGAATGAAGTGTTAATATGAGGTGAGTTAGAAAGTGAGTGAAATTCCTGAACGCCGTCTCTCTCGCTCTCTCTCTCTCTGTATTTCCCAACAGAACTATTAACCTGCACATCTGCCATTTGTTTTTTTCATTCATGGGATGTGGGCGTCTCTGGCTGGGCCGCATTTGTTGCCCGTCCCTAATTGCCCTTGAACTTTGGCTGCAATTAAGAGTCAACCACATTGCTGTGGGTCTGAAGTCTCAAGTAGGCCAGAGCAGGTCAGCATGGCAGATTTCCTGCTCTAATAAACATCAGTGAAGCAGATGGGTTTTTACAACAGTCGACAATGCTTTCACAGCCATCGATAACTTTAATTCCAGATTTTTGATCAATTCGAATTTCACCATCTGCTGAACCTGGATCCCTATTGCATTACCCTGGGTCTCTGGATTACTGGTCTGGCTATTGTTTTGTGAGGGATGAAGTCATTATAACCAATAATTCTGAGCTGTTATCAAGTTGTTTCCTTTACGTCCTGTACTTTCCCACTAACTTGCAGCCAAAGCAGCTGTAACTGTACTGTGTATAACTGTGTTATTGTAACTACTCCTTGAGATGCTTCGGTTCGCTGAAGCATTCCCTGCATGTTTGTAATAAAGATTCCCAAACTTTAACCAACTCTGGACTCCGAGTGACATTTGTCCCACAACAACCTGGTGTCAGGAACAGGACCCAGTGACGGCTCTGATTAAAGGAAAGTCCCCGTGGACAGCAGATACCGGGGTGAGTATTGTTTGTTTTATACCACCCGTGTTTAGTTCAGTCTGACTGACCACTGGGGCCGCCTCGGAACCTCAGGGATCTGTTTCTGGTCTGTTTCTTTGACGTCCATTCGATGTAATTTCAATAACTGGAACATTCCAGACAGGGAATTGTCGGTTTTACCTCAAGGATGTGTTTGGGGGCGATGCTGAAGTCCCCGTAACTGAGAGGGTTTTGTAGCTGCCGATAAATGAGGGGATAAAGCTGTATGGGAGGCTAAACAGAAAGAGTTAGGCAGTTGGAGAGAGTTTTGCGTGTGTTCAGAGGTCCCAGATAGGGGTCAGCCAGCATCATCACATCGATGGATCTACACAGGAAAGGTCCAACCAGTGAGACGGATGTAGAAATTTCAGAAATATTGTCTTCTGCCTATTTGGTGCATTAAGGGTTAAAAGCCTGGGTTAGTGTGTGTGTGACTGCTGCAGTCATGTTTCTAAAAAGGCAGCTCAGTGGACCTCTGGTGGCGGCCATGGAGGAGGAGGAGGTGGCACATTTGGTGGCTCCCACTCGTGACGGACCTTTTCCCCCGACTTTCTTTTTGCGTTTTCTTTTGAAAAATCGGGAATGGATGGGGCAGTGAGGAGGCATCCCACACCAGTACATGGAGACGTGGACCAGAAGTGGTCGTATAAGAAGGAATAATCGAGTAGAGAAGGCACGTGTAAAACCCACAGCACAGAAAAACATGGCGGAGGTGCAGGGTACTGGCTCAGTGCCTCATTTGTACTGGGTACTGGCTCATTTCCTTTCAGTGGTCAACGGAGCAGCTGGTGAAATTTATTCAGGAGGGTTTTGCCAAGCAAAAGGTGGAAGGTCTAGAACCGATCAAGGCATCGATCGACCGGGCAGAGTAGGGGCTGGAAGCCCAAGGTCGGGCGATCCAGAAGGTTGAGAAGGTGGTCAAGCACGAGGAACACCTAACTGCGCTGGTGTTACAGGTGGGGTTGATGAGGGATCAGCAGAAAAGGCTGCAGGGGAAGGTGGTGGACCTGGAGAACAGGTCCCGCCGACAGAACTTGACGATCGTCGGCCTCCCTGAGGGCTGCCAGGGAATGGACGCAAGGGCCGATGTGGCAAATATGCTCGAGAAGCTAATGGGTGACGGGGCATTTGCCCGCCCCTTGGAAGTGGATAGAGCGCACAGAACGCTTGCGAGGGGACCGTGTGTGGACGAACCGCCAAGGGCGATGGTGGTACGACAGCACCGGTTCCTGGATAAGGAATAGATTTTGCGGTGGGCCAAGCAGGCATGGAGCTGCAAGTGGGAGAACAGCGAGCTGAGCATCTCTGGGTGCGGATCTGGCCAAGAGAAGAGCGGGATTCAACCGAGTAACATCGGTCCTTTTCAAGAAGAAGGTGAAATTTGGACTGCTTTATCCAGCTCGTTGATGGATCACCGATGAAGAGCAGCAACTTTATTTTGAGACGCCAGATGAGGCGATGGACTTTGTTAAAAGTGAAGGACTGGCAAGTGACTGTGATCACTGAACTCTCGAGATGAGTAATGCTGGATCGATTTTGTTAAAGTTACACTCACTTTTGCACTATATGTGAATTATTTTTTAAAATTTGATTATTGGGCTGTTGCTCAGTTTTGTAAGTTAACTTGGTGCTGGTGGGGGAAGGGGGGATGGATTTTCTTTGTTTTTTCTTTGGGGTTGGATGGAACTGTGTTTTTTGATGTAGGGCTCTGTGTAACAAGAGGCTATTTCTGTTTCGAAAGTTAACTTTGTTCTATTGGGGGTTGGGTGGAGGGATTATTTATTTATTTATTATTTCTACTGTTTGTTTACTGGGGACAGTGATGTTTTGAATATGTATGTCCAAGTAAGGGGGAGGAGGGAGAACAATGGAGAGATTGGATGTCTGGTGCCATGGGTGGGAGCTCCCAAGTGAGCTAGGTCAGGTGATAAGTTTGATCTGGGGGGGATGGGTGTTTGGTACTGTTATTGGAGGGGGGAGCTGCTCTGCAGACAGGGGAGGAACTGTTACTAGGGGACAAATGGGAAGTTGAGAATGGCAGATGCCCGAGGGTGGGCTTGAGGAGGCGAGGGTCGCAAGCCGGAGGCTGGCCTAAGAAGGGTAACGGCTAGTCAGCGGGAGGGGGGGGGGGGGGAGGATGGCGACAGGAAGCCCCCCGACTAAGCTGATTACTTGGAACGTCAGTGGGCTAAACAGGCCGGTCAAGAGGGCTCGCATGTTCGTGCATCTGAGAGGATTGGAGGCAGATGTGGCAATGCTACAAGAATCGAAAGGTTATAGATCAGACCAGACTGAGGAAGGGGTGGGTTGGTCTGGCATTCCATAAAACCAGGGGGGTTGTGATCCTGATTAACAAACAGGTGGCATTTGAGGCCGGGAGAATCGTGGTAGACACGGGGGACAGGTACATAATGGTTAGTGGGAAGCTGGAGGGGATGCGGGTGGTTCTTGTGAATGTCTATGCGCCAAACTGGGATGATGTGGAATTTATGAGGCAGGTGTTAGGTAAGATCCCAGACCTGGGGTCATATAATCTGATCATAGGGGGAGATTTCAACACAGTCATTGATCCAGGATTGGACCGGTCAAAATCTAGGAAAGGGAGGGTGCCAGCCGCAAGGGAATTGAAGGGGTTTATGGAGCAGATGGGAGGAGTTGACACATGAAGGTTTGGACGGCCAAGAGTGAAGGAGTTTTCTTTTTTCTCCCAATTCCACAAGGTATATTCTTTGTTGGAGGGCATTTTCTGATACTGGACTATGATATAAATTATAGGTGACCCTGTAACTACATTTGTGTTCTTATCTTACTTTTGAATAGTTCTGATGAAACAAAAGGTACTCATTGGCTTAGATGCCTGTTTAGAAGAAGCAATTTGTAGAAATAGATAGTGTAAACACAATGCTTGTTAATATCAGAAAGGACACAAAATGGCCGTTAGCTATTAAAGCAACACTAAAGACACAAAATGGCTGAACTAGCCACATTCCTGAACAATAAGTTACAAACTGTGTAAACTACCTCATGAGAACCTAGGGAGTATTTTAACAGCTTCAAAGAACAAGAAATGCTATATGTCCTTGATAAGATCAAGGACCCCAGCTGCTGACAGGACATCATTATGTTAGTTTTGAATGACTTCTGCATGAAGTTAGGAGCGGGTAAGTCAACACCCACTTTAACCATATATGTGATAACTGGGATGCTAAGAAAATTGATTGACTGCATGTAATGAAGTGTGACGCGAATATAGTTGATTCATTGTATGTAAATAAGAATACATCTAATTCCGCCCCTTGAATCTGTATGTTAACCCGTGTGAGCCTTAGCTAAAATGAGAAAGGGTGCTGTCAATAGGCTGCGGAGCCTCAGGCCTTTTCTCCCAGAATTCTGATATAATAAAAGCAAATTACTGCGGATGCTGGAATCTGAAACAAAAGGGAAAATGCTGGAAAATCTCAGCAAGTCTGGCAGCATCTATAGGGAAAGAAAAGAGCTAACGTTTCGAGTCCGACGGCTCCTTGTCAAACAGTCATCGGACTCGAAACATTAGCTCTTTTCTCTCCTCACAGATGCTGCCAGACTTTGTGAGATTTCCCAGCGTTTTCCCTTCTGGTATAATAAACTGCTTTTTTACTTATACTCAGGCCTTCGTGTGAATATTTTCACCCCTAACATTTGGTGTAGTCGGCAGGATGTTGCTGAGCCGGACGCCGCTCGAGCCAGTGGACAAGGGGAGTAGTCAAACTCTGACCGCCAGTCACTCGGCGAGACGGACGGACGGTGAGGTAACATCCAACGAATCTGGTATCAAGGCCAAGTGAGTAGAAGACTCCGTTTAAAATTTCTCTTTTTATTGGTTTGTTTTGTTGGTCCGCTATACCATTTTAGTACTAATTGGCTCTCAAGGACCCACGCTGAGCCTGAATTAAGGGGGCAATTGAGTTCTCACGTGACAACCAGAGTTAGTTGGGAATCCGAGACGCACAGACTGTTGAGTGAATAACGGGTTGTGAAACTTATCGTGACACAGTGCCAAGCAACAGGTCCCCTACTACGGGAGTGGATGATGGGTAAAGCCTCTGAGCACAGTCGCCTAGCACACCGGATACGTGGGTGATAGAGATGACATGGTTAACACATCATGGAAAAGAGGGGCATGAGGCTGCTTTTCTGGGGTCCCCCAGGGATCCATGAGTCTGTCGTTCGGGTAAGAGCCAAATACTCTGGTACAAAAAAAACAATGATCAGAAATGGGTGGGATCCCGACGCAGCCCCTGTGGAACAAAGACACTGGTGGGATACACAGAAGCTAGATAATGCAAAAAAAAATAAGGCAGGAGTCATCTTAGCTCACCAGTTAGAAGAACAAATGTCAGAAATTAAGTGCACCCCCGTGTAGTGTTTCGCTAATAATGTAAATGACAAATTTAAAGCCTTCACACCATTAGAAAAACAGGCTAAATTAAAGGAATTGAGCTCCCACTCTCCCACATTCACACCAAACCATTTTCAGCATAGCAATAAAACAAGAAAAGATAGCAGCAGTACAGATTGTGCAAACTGGCAACGTAATCGCAGGAAACTGTTACAATTATGGCAAAGGACTGTAGGGTAAAGAAAGGGAACTGGAAACATTGCAGGAAATCTAACTCGATTAGCCCAAAAGATATGCAGCATTCCTGGAATGTCTCAAGGAGAGAGGGGAAAGAAACAGGCTCCCCGGGAATGGACATTATAAATTAACTAAAAGTTTAGACAGGTCCAAAGGAAAAGAAAGAAAAAAAACCAAATAAAGTAAAAATCCAAAGATCAGAACTCATGGTCATTGAGGAATGAGGAGGGGAGGATACAATGTCCCAGAAACGTAACCCAATTAATAAACGTGAAAGCCAGGTGGATTTCAATAAGACACACTGCGGCACAGTAAAAAAAAAGGGGCTGAAATGCTCAATCAGCTTTTTGTTCAGAAATATCTGAGGATGATAAATCCCCCTCCCAAAGCAAAAAAAAGGAGTAAAGTCAATACAAGATTAAGAAGTTAGAAACTTAACAATGGATTCTTGTCTAGAAGAACTTCAGATTGTTTCAAATTTGCAAGATCAGTTTTCAGTTTGAGATTAAGCCTTTCAGGCCGGCCAGTTAAACTCGGCAGTAATTCAGTTCATTTGAATCAAACCCAGTAATATCTCTTTAAAACACTGGTTAAATAGCGAACATTGAAAATTGAATTCGGTTTAAAGAACAAGAAAGAACTTTGAATAGCATTAAAGGAAAGAATAAATAATATTTGACATCACGTAAAAGACGAAAATGGCATCATTCCAAGTTCTCCGCCCCCTTCGGTTCTGTACAAAATTTAACCATTTCAGCAAGCAGGTCATCTACACAAAAAAAATATACGTCTCAAAGAATATCTAATGCCTATAAAATCAATCAGTGGAAATTGACTTAAATGGAATAACACAGATAAAGTTTTATGATGAAGGCAAATGGAGGATTTTGTTCAGTATTTTAATTAAACGATTGTGAAATTGCTGTCTCTTTGAGAATCTGTAGCCATGAGAGAGGGCTAACAGTTAACTCCAATATTTGCGACCTGTGAGAATGTGTGTGTGTTTGGTCTGTGAATGTTAATATCTCTCTGCTAAGATTTATCTTCTGAGAAGTAACCTTGAGTTTATAATTTGGAACTTTAGAATAGGCTCCAGAAGGATTTTTACCTAACTAATTTTGGTTAAAGCACTGAAGTGCTAGGTTTCCTTTGTGAGTGTGGTGATATTTGTGTGTCATCTATCATTGTGATTTAAAGATCATAGTTTGAGTATAATTAACAAATTTTTCTTTTCAAAGAAAACATTACCAGGGTAACTTTGATACACAAGGAATTTTATTTATGGTGTTCATTGGAAGTTAGGATAGTTGAAATACATATGACATATGACCAAGCTGGTGTTTCATTAGTTCAGGGTTAAAACTCCCCTGACACAACGCAGATATATTAATTCTGAGATTGCAGAATTAAGTGTAACAGATGGGTAAATAAAATAGGCCCATGATCATGTTTCTTGTTTAAACAAAAGGGTGGTGACAAAATGACACCTGGTAGAGAACTCTTACTCCACCCCTTTTCAAACTAGCAGAGAATTGACTTGTGCTTAATGCCTGGATTTGGTATGTCTCTCTTGTGGGGACCATGAATTTGGATTCAGTTGAATTGGTTTTTGGAGCAGGCGAGGAGCTGGATTAGGGGTTTGCCCCTGTCCACACTCTCAGCTCTGGCTTTGTAACTCTGACAAAATAATTTTTTTTTAAAAACAGCTGAAGATGTATTTTTAATTGGAAATTGCAAATCTTTAATTTTGAATTGTCAGATATATTCAGATTGGTTAACCCACTCTGTCCCAAGCAGAATGGATCTTTTGTGTTTTACTTTACAAGTAATTGTGGATAGCACAATCGCTTCACAGCTCCAGGGTCCCAGGTTCGATTCCTGCTTGGGCCACTGTCTGTGTGGAGTCTGCACATCCTCCCCGTGTGTGCGTGGGTTTCCTCCGGGTGCTCCGGTTTCCTCCCACAGTCCAAAGATGTGCAGGTTAGGTGGATTGGCCATGATAAATTGCCCTTAGTGTCCAAAATTGCCCTTAGTGTTGGGTGGGGTTACTGGGTTATGGGGATAGGGTGGAGGTGTTAACCTTGGGTAGGGTGCTCTTTCCAGGAGCCGGTGCAGACTCGATGGGCCAAATGGCCCCCTTCTGCACTGTAAATTCTATGTAAAGACTATCTTACTACGACATGGTGTATGTTCTAGTTGCTGCTCACGGGCTCTGACTGTCTCAGAGGCTGGACCCCGAGAGAGCGGGAAAACTGGTGCCCTCTGGCTTTATAGTGGTCGTGTCCTGTTTGGTGATTGGCTGCTGTGTTCTGTGGGCTCACTGGTCATCCTGTGTGTCCATCACTGCCTGTCTGCACACCATCATATACCTGTGTGTATATTATGACATCCCCCCCCCCCCCACCCTGCTTATTTTTAAAACAAAATGTGTTCAGGTCAATAAATAGTGAGTGTGTGTGTACAGGAGCCTGACTATATACAAAATATGCTAACGTATTTACATGGGAAGGTGTATAGTGCAGATAGAGGGCAGATAACAAATTAGGAAAATACATTATGTACTGATGTGTAAACGATGAGATAACAAGGTAATGCAACATTCAGTCTATAAATTCAGTCTCTGTGGCGGGCGATGAATTCTGATTGACCACCTCAAGGGTGGGTCAGGGTCCGCCTGCACTTGAACGGGCGGAACTGCCTCCAATTTAGAGGTCGGTAGAATAACTGGCAGATCGGTGGCCTCATGGAAGGTGGCCTCCTGAGGAAGCAGTGTGCGAGGCGGGACATCACGGTCAGGTGGCAGGCGTGGAAGTCGCCGCAGTACCCGCCTATAGCGCCGAAGGAGCCATCAGCCATGTGAACGAGGAACGATCTCAAGGCCACTTGCTTAACCACCATAGCTGTAGCAGACCAGCCACCGTCAGGCAGCTGAACACGAACTCGGTCAGTAGGGACCAGAGCAGGGAGATCTGTGGCGTGGGCATCATACGTCGAATTGCATTGGGCCCGAGACTGTTGCATCCTCTGTAGGACCGGGAAGTTGTCAAGGTTCGGAATGTGGATAGCCGGCACCGTCGTTCGCAGTGTGCAGTTCATTAGGAGCTGCGCTGGGGACAGCCCAGTGGACATGCGGCTGTAGAGTCTCTTTAGGCTGAGCCGGCTGGAACCTTTGACACGTTGGGCAATTGAGGACCGTGTTGCCGATATCTTGGCTGATGCCTGGCCAATATACTGCCTCTCGGGCTCGACGGCGACACTTTTCGACCCCCAGGTGACCCTCGTGGATTTGGCTGAGGACCAGCTCTCGCATTCTCTGTGGGATCACTATTCTGTCCAACTTCATTAGTATGCCGTCCACTACCGCTAGATCGTCCTTAACATTATAAAACTGGGGGCACTGCCCCTTTTGCCAACCATCCATGAGATGTCGCATGACCCGCTGGAGTAAAGTATCCCTGGCCGTCTCCTGACGAATTTGCACGACCCTTTCATCAGTGGCCGGAAAATTAGAGGCACAGAATTTCACCAGAGCGTCTATTTGACAGACAAAGTCCGACTGCTCACACGGCGTGGTGATGGATCTGGAGTGTGCGTCGGCCACAATGAGCTCTTTGCCCGGGGTGTAAACCAGGTCGAAATCGTAGCGGCAGAGCTGGAGGAGGATACATTGTAACCATGGCGTCATGTCATTGAGGTCTTTGTGGATGATGTGAACCAATGGCCTGTGGTCCGTCTCGACTGTGAATTTGGGGAGTCCATACACATACTCGTGGAACTTGTCGATCCCTGTGAGGAGGCCCAGGCATTCCTTTTCAATCTGAGCGTATCGTTGCTCAGTGGGTGTCATGGCTCTAGAGGCATATGCAACTGGGGCCCAGGAGGAGGAGTCATCCCGCTGGAGGAGCACCGCCCCAATGCCAGCCTGGCTCGCGTCGGTGGATATCTTCGTCTCCTTGGCGGGGTCAAAAAGTGCCAGCACCGGGGCCTTGGTGAGTTTCGCCCTGAGCTCATGCCACTCTCGCTCATGAGCGGGGAGCCACTGGAAGTCCGTAGTTTTTTTAACAAGATGGCGGAGAGCTGTGGTGTGTGATGCAAGGTTGGGATAAACTTCCCCAGGAAGTTGACCATCCCTAGGAAGCGGAGGACCGCCTTCTTGTCCTCCGGGGTCTTCATGGCGTTGATCACCGACACCTTGTCTGCATCTGGCTGCACGCCCTGCTGCGAGATATGGTCGCCAGGGAATTTGATTTCTGATTGACCGAATGAGCATTTGGCTCTGTTGAGTCGGAGGCCATGCTCGTGGGTCCTGTGGAACACCCGCTTGAGGCGATCGATGTGTTCCTGAGGAATTGTGGACCAGATAATGATATCATCGACGTACACTCGCACCCCCTCGATGCCCTCCATCATTTGCTCCATTATTCGGTGGAACACCTCTGAGGCGGAGATGATGCCAAAGGGCATTCGGTTGTAACAGTAGCGACCGAACGGGGTATTGAATGTGCACAGCTTTGGACTGGACGAGTCCAGCTGTATTTGCCAAAACCCCTTGGAGGCATCCAGCTTTGTGAAGAACTTGGCATGAATCATCTCACTGGTTAGCTCTTCTCGTTTAGGTATTGGGTAGTGTTCCCTTATGATGTTGCGGTTCAAATCTTTGGGGTCGATACAGATTCAAAGTTCCCCTGACGGCTTTTTGACACAAACCATGGAGCTAACCCAGTCTGTGGGTTCTGTGACCTTAGAAATGACGCCCTGGTCCTGGAGGTCTTGCAGCTGCTGCTTGAGGCGGTCCTTGAGGGGTGCTGGCACCCGACGCAGTACGTGGACCACAGGGGTGGCATTTGGCTTCAACAGGATTTTGTATCGGTATGGGAGTGTGCCCATACCTTCAAACACGCTATGGTATTGCGCTATTATGTCAGCGGGTTGGGCTTGGAAGTTAACATTTGGCGATGCTGTTGCCTGTGTGGACTACATGGTGTGAACCCACTGCACCAGGTTCAGGAGTTTGCAGGCCCGAGCACCGAGCAGGGAAGCTCTGTTGGTTCCTACAATTTCAAAGCTTTTGAAGAACTATGGGACACCGCAAGCTGGCATGAGCCACTGGCAGTAATGGCATTGCCATTACAATCGAGGAGCTGGCAGGCCGGTGGGAGAATGCTTGGCTTGACGCGGATGGTGTCAAGGTCAGACTTTGAAATGAGGTTTGCTGAGGCGCTGGTGTCCAGCTTGAAGCGTATGCGAGCCTTGTTGACCGTAAGGGTGACACACCATTCGTCGTCCGGATCAATGCTCAGGATTGGGAGTTGTTTCACCATCGTTGCTGAAGGCAGCATATGCTTGGTGATGATGCCACCCCGGAATGGGGATGTGAGGCCCTCGGTGTCGGGATCTGGAAGAATGTCGGAGTCGGATTCTGCAACGGGTTGCTGTACTGACCGGACGCTCCTGCACTGTGGCTGGGATCGCTGTGTGTTGGGCAGTTGAGCAGATCTGCAAAGGGCTGCGTAGTGGCCAAGCTTGCCACACTGGAGACAGCATCGAGATTTCACTGGACATTGCCGCTTTAAATGGGCGGAGTCACAGTTGGAGCACGTCATGGCGCCGACGTCAGGACATTCCGTGCCCCACCGCGCATGCGCAGTGCGGTCGAACGATGCGCGAACTTGCGCAGTTCGGCCATCGGCCTCGCCGTCCCCTTGGTCGTGGCACGCATGCGCAGGAACCCAGGGATAGCACGCAAAATGGCCACCCTCATCCAGACTCAGGCCCTGCAGTTGTTTGATGGCCTGCAACCTTGCCACGTTGTGGGGGTTTTGCCGTGCCGTTTCTGCTGCCTTGATCGGGGTGTACCGGTTGTTAGCGTGCTCGTGGAGGACTCAGGTCTCGATGGCGATGGTAAGGGTGAGCTGCTTTTAGGAGCTGCTGGCGAAGGGGATCAGAGTGGACCCCGAAAACGATCTGATCCCGGATCATGGAAGCGGAAGTGGAGCCAGAGTTGCAGGACTGCGCGAGGATGCGGAGGTGGGTTGAAAAGGACTGAAAAGGTTCATCCTTACCCTGAAGCCTCTGCTGGAACACATAGTGTTCAAAGCTCTCATTGACCTCGATGTCACAGTGACGGTCGCACTTCAGCAGGACTGTTTTAAACTTTGGCTTGTCTTCGCCTTCAGCAAAGGTGAGGAAGTTGAAGATGTCGATAGCGAAGTCCCTGGCTGTAGAAAGGAAGAGAGCGATCTTCCTGGCATCCAATGCCGCTTCGAGGTCGGTGGCTTCAAGATATAACTGGAACCTCTGCTTGAAAATCTTCCAGTTCGCACCGAGGTTGCCGGCGATGCGGAGCTGCGAGGGAGGGCGGACGCTGTCCATGTTACCGGATGGCTGTTCGCTGGTCAAAGGCAGATTATCTCAAGGTAGGTCCATCAAACTCGAGCATGACTCACTGGTACCATGATGTGTTGGGTAAGCTGGGTCTGCGAGGACTGCGTTTACTGCAGCAGTGAAAGAGACAGGCTTCCAACACTTGAAGAAATGCAACTCGATTTTATTGAACTCTTAACTATCATACATGCTTTAACTGTGGATTGACACCACGCTGACTTGACTGGAGACCCGAGGCTAACCTGACCAGACTATCTTACTACCACATGGTGTATGTTCTAGTTGTTGCTCACGGGCTCTGACTGTCTCAGAGGCGGATCCCGAGAGAGTGGGAAAACTAGTGCCCTCTGGCTTTATAGTGGTCGTGTCCTGTCTGGTGATTGGCTGCTGTGTTCACTGTGTTCACTGGTCATCCTGTGTGTCAATCACTGCCTGTCTGTGCACCATCATATACCTGGATGTATATTATGACACTGACTTAACACAGAAACTTCTATGGTAAAGTCACTAGACATACAAAGGTTAAATGCAAAGGTGGAACAACTTACAGGAATAAGGAAGAGAATATTAAGGGAAAGCAGAGAAAGGTCTAGACAGCTTGGGGAAGAGGGCCTGGATATACAATTGAATAGGACAACAGTGTTAGGTAGACACACTAAGATATTCAACATTAATTAACAAACTCATCGACCGAGAAAGGGAGACAGCCGGAAGGCTCTAACAGGGGCAGCTAAGACACAACCTTAATCTGATGTAAAGGGGGGAGGTGCCTGATTGAATAGACAGCCCGCAACTGGCTAAGCTACCCAAATGACAAGGGACGCTGGACAACCGTACTCTGAAGGGAGCAACCAGAGTCTACTCAGCGATCCCCGACTGTAAAATGGACGAGATAACGGGGGTAGAGATGGTCCTGATGATCCCTATCATCACACCGGATTCGGGGCCATACCCTCACAACCAACTGGAGGACATTGGAATCGTACGGGCTAACACCTCCCTCAGGTACTATCTCATCGAGACCTCTGCTATACGCAGGGACAATATTTGGGATCTCCCTCACGTTTCCCCCACCCAGTGGGACAGGGAGAGTTGGATGAATGTGGGCTAATCAGAACTCATGGTTGTGTCGTAGAGATTACACCTGCCCTCGTGCATTTTAAGTTTATGGAGGAAAAGGAAATACTGCGTCTCCGCCACCGTGACCTACTATCGCTATAACTTTTGCATCCCCAGGGGGGCTGGTTTAGCACACTGGGCTAAATCACTGGCTTTTAAAGCAGACCAAGGCAGGCCAGCAGCACGGTTCAATTCCCGTACCAGCCTCCCCGAACAGGTGCCGGAATATGGCGACTAGGGGCTTTTCACAGTAACTTCATTTGAAGCCTACTTGTGACAATAAGCGATTTTCATTTTTTTCCCTTAGGTCCACCACTATAGGCCGAGCAAGGATCATTTGAGTTGGGAATATAAATAGCCAGAGATGGTCCCACATCTTGAAAAAAAACTGAGGGAACGAAGACTCAAGATGGGTCAATCAGTTAAGCTTTCCCACCCATTAATGAAAAATCCATGCTGGACAAAAAAAAGCACACGGAGGAACTACTTCAGAGTGAAAGTTAGTGGCAGAATATGGGACTGTTAAATGAGCGTACTTGAAAACTGTTATGAATAACATAATTTAATGACAGACAGCAGAATCAGTCAGGGAGGCAGGAATGATTGACATCAAGACATTAAATGTGGCATACATGGGTTCGTTTGAGGGTGATCATTGAATCACATGCACGGTGTACATACAGAACATCTGGGAGGTTACATGCCCCAAAGGCTGTATTAAACGCACCCTGCAGCCCTCGTATCGAATCATTGTGGTCATCTGGGATTCAGTAAACTTCTTCCAGGACCAAAAGAAGGGACTGTTGGAGGACATTTTTGATACTGGACTATGATATAAATTATAGGTGGCCCTGTAACTACATTTGTGCTCCTATAATACTTTTGAATAGTTCTGATGAGACAAAGGTACTCATTGGCTTAGATGCCTGTTTCAAAGAAGCAATTTGTAGAAATAGATAGTGTATACACAATGCTTGTTAAAATCAGAAAGGACACAAAATGGCCGTTAACTATTTAAAGCAACACTAAAGACACAAAATGGCCGAACTAGCCACATTCCTGAACAATAAGGTACAAACTGTGTAAACTACCTCATGAGAACCTAGGGAGTATTTTAACAGCTTCAAAGAACAAGAAATGCTATATGTCCTTAATAAGATCAAGGACCCCAGCTGCTGACAGGACTTCATTATGTTAGTTTTGAATGACTTCTGCACGAAGTTAGGGGCGGGTAAGTCAACACCCACTTTAACCATATCTGTGATAACTGGGATGCTAAGAAAATTGATTGACTGCATGTAATGAAGTATGACGCGAATATAGTTGATTGATTGTATGTAAATAAGAATACATCTAATTCCGCCCCTTGAATCTGTATGTTAATCCGTGTGAGCCTTAGCTCAAGTGAGAAAGGGTGCTGTCAATAGGCTGCGGAGCCTCAGGCCTATTCTCCCTGAATTCTGATATAATAAACTGCTTTTTTTCCTTATACTCAGGCCTTCGTGTGAATATTTTTCCCTCTAACATTCTGGATCGACTTTTTTATTCTGAGCATGGCTCTATTGCCTGGGGTAGTTGATACCGAGCATTCGGCAATCACAGTGTCGGATCATGCCCCACATTAGGTTGATCTACAGATTGGTATGGAGAGAGAGGGCAGTGCCTGCTATGGAGGTTGGATGTGGGCTATAAGCAGATGAGACAGTCTGTGGGCGGGTGAGTAATTCCATCCAGAACTATCTGGAAATAAATGATAGAGGGGAGGTCTCAGCAGCAATGGTGTGGGAAGCTCTGAAGGCAGTAGTCAGAGGAGAATTTTTCGAACAAATTCTTCCTTCCCTCGGCCCAGACGGATTTTGAATCTGTTTTCCATTTAGATAATAAATTAGCTTTTTATTTTTTGTCCAGAATGGATAACCTCACACTTATCCACATTAAACGCCATCTGCCAAATTTTGGTCCAATCTCCTGGCCCATTTATATCCATCTGTAGACTCTTTATTTGCTCTTCACTGCCTGCTTTCTCACCTATTTTAGTATCATCCACAACTTTTGCTATGTTACACTCTGTCTCTGCATTCAGGTCATTTATATAAATTGTAAGCAGTTGAGGTCTGAGGACTGGCCCCTGCGGCACCCCACTTGTTACAGTTCACCAGCCCGAGAAGGGTCCATTTATCCCAACTCACTGCTTTCTTTTTTTTCAACATCAATTTATATGAGTACCCAATTCTTTTTTTTCCCAATTAAGGGGAAATTTAGTGTGTCCAATCGACCTACCTGCACATCTTTGGGTGGTGGGAGTGAGACTCATTCAAACACGGGGAGAAATGTGCAAACTCCACCCGGACAGTGACCCGGGGCCGGGATCGAACCCAGGTCCTCAGCGCCGTGAGGCAGCAGTGATAACCACTGCGCTACCGTGCTGCCCTGATTCACTGCTTTCTGTCAGTCAGCAAATCCTCCATCCAATCTAGTCCTCCACCCCCAGTCCCCTGCGATCTCATCGACTGGATCAGTCTTTTATGCGACACTGAAGGAAACCTGCTATTTCTGACAGGTAAAAGGAGCATTGAACATAGAACAATACAGCACAGAACAGGCCCTTCGGCCCTCGATGTTGTGCCGAGCCATGATCACCCCACTCAAACCCACGTATCCACCCTATACCCGTAACCCAACAACCCCCCCTTAACCTTACTTTTTAGGACACTACGGGCAATTTATCATGGCCAATCCACCTAACCCGCACATCTTTGGACTGTAGGAGGAAACCGGAGCACCCGGAGGAAACCCACGCACACACGGGGAGGACGTGCAGACTCCGCACAGACAGTGACCCAAGCCGGGAATCGAACCTGGGACCCTGGAGCTGTGAAGCATTTATGCTAACCACCATGCTACCGTGCTGCCCATTGATTCAGCTGTTTTGAGATAAATGCGAAAGCCCAGTTCAAAAATCATTTTAAAATGGATCCCATCATGAGACTGCAAATATAATCAAACATAACCTCTGATTGCAAAAATGAAAGCATAGAATTTGAAACATTTGCAGTCGAACTAGGGGCAAATGCAACATTTCTACTGAGGGTCAAACTGACATTCTAGTTCATATGAACTCTCCATTGTTCAAATGAAAGGAATTGCTGATTTCAGCTCATACCAATTCAATGATAAAAGCAGAGTTTGCATTCCAACACACATTTAAGAATTCCACATGAAACATTTACATTAACTTTAAAGTTCAACGAGACAATGTCACACATTGAAGATTGACAACTCAACCATCGAATCAAACGTATTGGAAACTCACCCAAACCAATCAGTATGTTACAGTGCTAGGGACAGATTAGCTCAGATTGATAACAAATTCCTTAAAAATAGAGGTCAGAGCAGCCATTTTCATTCTAGAATCACTATACTATTTGCCCAGCTGTCTACTATCTTTATTTCCTATTTTCATTATTTCCACTCTAACTCTAAGTCTGCGCAAGCTGTTTTGCTTTGAGCAAGAAACCATTACTGTATTTCTGAAAGTTCAGATCGTTTGTACGCTACTAAGTTTAATTATATCTCTTAAAAGTCTGCTGCTGACAGGGGCTTTATCGAGAACATTTGATTTCTAACCACAAAAAGATTTCAAACTCTCAATATCTTCAATAGTCACACAATAAAGATTACATTTCACATCCGAGACGTGTAGTGCAAGTTTCTACTGAGCTAAAGTGTATACGAGACAACACTTAACCAAAGGGTAGATTTCATCAGGCACCTTGTCAAATGCATTCTGGAAGTCTAAATATACCACATCCACAGGTTCCCCATTATCCATCTTGCTGGTTATATCCTCAAAGAACTCAAGCAAGTTTGTGAAGTATGACTTATTCTTCATAAAACCATGCTGACAATGGTGGATTGAACTTTGTCTTACCAAATGTTCAGTCATCCCCATATGGGCGGACCGGTAGCACAGTGGTTAACACTGTTGCGTCACAGCACTGGAGACCTAAGTTTGATTCCCGGCTTGAGTCACAGTCTGTGCGGAGTCTACGCGTTCTCCCCGTGCCTGTGTGGGTTTCCTCCGGGATTTCCGGTTTCCTCCCACAAAGTCCCGAAAGACGTGCTCGTCAGATGAATTAGACATTCTGAATTCTCCCTCTGTGTACACGAACAGGCGCCGAAGTGTGGCAACTAGGGGATTTTCACAGTAACTTCATTGCAGAGTTAATGTAAGCCTACTTGTGACACCAATAAAGACTATAATTATTAATGATTGATTCCAGCAACTTCCCCACCACATAGGTGAAGCTAACAATTCTATAGTTTCCTACCTTTTGCCTCTCTGCCTTTTTAAATAGAGACATCATATTAGCGTGTTTCCAATCCACCGGGACCTTTTCAGAATCCAGCGAATTTCACAGACTCACTATAGTAAGAGGCCATTTAGCTCATCGATTCTACACTCACCCTGTGAAAAAGCAGCCCACCGAGACCAACTCAGCCGGCCTATCGCTGTAAGCCCACCTAACCTGCACATTACTGGACTTGGCATTTGCCAGGGATGCAAGCCATCAGGGCTCAGGGACATATCTGCCTTTTGCCCCATTATTTTACATAGAAACATACATAGAAAACAGCCGGCATCCCCACATCATAGAAAATAGAAGTAGGCCATTCGGCCCTTCGAACTTGTTCCACCATACATTATGGCCATGGCTGATCATGAAGTTCAATACCCAGGGCAACACGGGGGCACAAATGGTTAGCACGATGGCTTCACGGTGCCGAGGTCCCAGGTTCGATCCCGGCTCTGGCTCACTGTCTGTGTGGAGTTTGCACATTCTCCCCGTGTTTGCGTGGGTTTCACCCCCACGACCCAAAAATGTGCAGCCTAGGCGGATTGGCTACGCTAAATTACCCCTTAATTGGAAAAACGAATTGGATACCCTAAATTTATTTATTTTTTAAAATTAAGTTCAATCCCCTGATCCCTTTAACCCCAAGAGCTGTATCTAATTCCTTCTTGAAATTACACAACGTTTTGGCCTCAACTACTTTCTGTGGTAGTGAATTCCACAGAGTCACCACTCACTCCATGAAGAACATTTCTCCTCACCTCAGTCCTAAACGATATACACCTCGTCCTCAAACTATGATCCTTAGTTCTGGACCTCCCACCTTGGGAACATTCTTTTTCAATTTACCCAATCTAATCCTGTTAGAATTTATAAGTTTGAGTAATATGACTTCTCCAGTGATTCTATGTA
This sequence comes from Scyliorhinus canicula, assembly GCF_902713615.1. NCBI lineage: Eukaryota > Metazoa > Chordata > Chondrichthyes > Carcharhiniformes > Scyliorhinidae > Scyliorhinus > Scyliorhinus canicula. Next base: position 112,364,126 of record NC_052162.1, on the reverse strand, counting down.
ACTCATCCCCCCAACCCCCCCCCCCCCCCCCCCCCCAGTATCCGTTAGTATTAATGGAATGTTTGAAGTATCTTCCACCGTAAAGTCATATACAAAATATTGGTTTAACTACTCTGCCATTTCCTTGTTCTTCATAACTATCACCCGAGATTTATTTTCTAAGGAGCTTGTGTGGAGTTGAGGTGCAATCAGATCAGCCGTGAACTTGTTGAATGGTGGCGAGACTCGAGGGGCCGAGTGGCCTACTCCTGCTCCATATGTTACCACATCCTTTATAATAGATTGTAGCATTTTCCCTCCTACTGATGTCAGGCTAATGGGTCTGTGGTTCCCTGTTTTCTCTCTCCCTCCTTAAATAGTGGGGTTACATTTACCACCTTCCAATCGGCAGGAACCATTCCAGAATCTATAGAATTTTGAAAGGTGATCACCAATGTATCCACTATCTATACAGCCGCCTCTTTAAACACTCTGGGATGTAGAGCATCAGCTTTTGGGGATTTATTAACTTTCAACCACATTAATTTCTCCAGTGCTACTTTTTCCACTAATACTAATCTCTTTCAGTTCCTCGTGCTCACTAGTCCCTTGGATCTCTCATGTTTTGTGGATGAATTCTGTATCTTCTGCCGTGAAGACAGACACATTGTTTAGTTTCTCTGCCATTTCCTTATTCCCCATTATAAACTCTCCTGTCTCTGCCGGGAATGGACCCACATTGGTCTATGCTAATCTTTTCCTTTTCACATTCCTATAGGAGCTTTTCCAGTCGGTTTTTATGTTTCTCCCCAGTTTGCTCTCATATTCTATTTTCTCTTTATCAGTTTCTTGGTCCTCCTTTGCTGAATTCTAAAACAAGTTCCCAATCCTCAGGCTCACTACTATTTTGGCCACTTTATGAGCCTCTTCCTTTGTAAAATTTTTTACTTTTCTTGTTAGCCATGGTTGCATCAGTTTTCCTGTTGGATTTTTGTTTCTTAAAGGAATCTATATTTGATGTCAATATGTAATAATTCCTTAAATGCTAGCGAGTGCCGCCCTATCATCGTACCATTTATTATAAGTTCCCAGTCTGCCACAGAAAACTTGTCCCTCAGACCTCAACAGTTTTCTTTTGTGAGAAACAGCCAATGAATTAAACAAAAGAACCAACGAACCAGCACAGCTATTGTCATGGCAATGTGGCTGGCTCTGCAGGGTTCCAAACAGAAATGGGAACTCAATGGGCGCGATTCTCCGCAAATGCGGAGAGTCGTAAAGGGTGCCGTGAAACTGGCCATGTTTCACGGCAGCCTCCGCGCCCCCTCCCGGGACCCGATTCTTCCCCCCGGGTGGGGCTAGCAGCGCGGCCCCGCGAAGCACGGCATCGCGGGCTTAGCGACCGTCGCTAAGCCCGCGCGCCAAGCGTCACGGCGGCTGACGCGCACAATGACGTCAGCAGTGCATGCGCGGATTGGACGGCTCCAACCTGCGCATGCGCGGATGACGTCATCACACATATGCGTCAAACCCGCGCATGCGCGGGCCGTCATGCCCCTCAGTCTCCCCGCGGACTGATCCTGCGGGGCGGCGGAGGAACAAAGAGTGCGCGGGTATCGGACCCGCTGCCCGCAATCGGTGCCCACCGATCGCGGGCCCATGCCACCCTTGGCACGGCCGTGGTGCTGCCGTGCCAATCAGTGCCATGGTTGTCCAGGACGGCACTTTGCGGCCGTTTTCACGAACGGTGAGAGCAGGTGTATTTGCGTTCGTGAAAACGGCCGTAAAGGCCTGGGAACTCGGCCCATCGGCCAGGGGAGAATCGCTGTTCTACCCGTCGTGGGCAGTGGAGAATTGCGCCCAATATCTTTTAACGTCCCAATCACCCTTTCACTTTGAGATCCTTGTGAAATTTGAAGCCAGGTATTTGCAACAAGGCTCAAAGAGCATCAGCCCACTGGAGGCAAAGTTTGAGAGACCGGCCAGTCCAACAGAAAGAAACCGTCCGACCCTCCCACTTCATCAAGTGTCAGAATGAACATGGTTCAGTCTTGGATGTGATTAACAGCAGCAATAACAGCAGAATCCAACCCCTGTCATCACTTGTGAACTTGTTGGTGTCTTGGCAGGTGTGAGGAAACACAAAATCTCTTCCCACATTGAGAACAGATGAATAGCCTCTCCCCAGTGCGGACCCGTTAGTGTCTCCATAGGTGGGATGGATCTCTGAATGACTCCCTTATTCAGAGATGAATGGCCTCTCCAGAGTAAACTCTCCCAGTGTGAACTCTCTGATGTTTCTGCAGGGAGGCTAACTGAGTGTATCCCTTCCCACACTGAGAGCAGGAGAATGGCCTCTCCCCAGTGTGAACTGGCTGATGTTTCTGCAGGTTGGATACATGACTGAATCCCTTCCCACACTGAGAACAGATGAACGGCTTCTCCCCAGTGTGAACTCGCTGGTGTGACTTTAGGTTAGATAACTGAGTGAATCCCTTCCCACACCGAGAGCAGGTGAACGGCCTCTCCCCAGTGTGAACGCGCTGGTGCGACCTCAGGTTGGATAAATCACTGAATTCTTTCCCACACTGAGAGCAGGTGAACGGCTTCTCCCCAGTGTGAACGCGCTGGTGTGACTGCAGATGGGTTAATTGAGTGAAACTCTTCCCACACTGAGAGCAGGTGAACGGCCTCTCCCCAGTGTGAACTCGCTGGTGTGTCTGCAGTTTGGATGAATCACTGAATCCCTTCCCACATTGTGAGCAGGTAAATGGCCTTTCCCCGGTGTGAATGCGTTGATGTCTCTGTAGTTTGGATGAATCACTGAATCCCTTCCCACACTGACAGCACGTGAAAGGCCTCTCCCCAGTGTGAACTTGCTGGTGTGACTGCAGGTGGGATAACTGAGTGAATCCCTTCCCACACAGAGAACAGATGAATGGCCTCTCCCCGGTGTGAACTCGCTGGTGTGTCTGCAGTTTGGATGAATCACTGAATCCCTTCCCGCACTGAGAGCAGGTGAACGGCCTTTCCCCTGTGTGAATGCGGTGATGTCTCTGCAGTTTGGAGGAATCGCTGAATCCCTTCCCACACCGAGGGCAGGCGAATGGCTTTTCCCCAGTGTGAACTCGCTGGTGTTTCTGCAGGTGGGATAATTGAGTGAATCCTTTCCGACACTGCCCGCAGGTGAATGGCCTCTCCCCAGTGTGAATGCGTCGATGAGCTTCCAGCAAAGATGGGGCTCTGTATCCCTTCCCACAGTCTACACATTTCCACGGTTTCTCCATGTTTTGCGTCTCCTTGTATCTTACCAGTTTGGACAATACGTTAGAGAATTGATCACACACAGAACACAGGTACAGTCTCTCCCCGCTGTGAATGGGGTGATGTTTTTTCAGGCTGTGTAACTGGTTAAAGCTCTTTCCACAGTCTGTGCACTGGAACAGTGAGTCGAATTTGTGTGTCACCACTTTCCTGGTTGAACTGATGTTTAAAATCTTTTGAAGCCTGCAGAACAGACAAACATTTCTCTTTCTAGGTTCAAAGGTCGATGATATTCAGGTCATGATGAACTGAGTCAGATCTCGATGTGATATTTGAGATTTCTCTCTGTAACTCCTCTTCCAATATCCTAAAAAAATAATTTGGCAAAGACATCACTGTTGGTACAGGAAAAAAATTCAAAAGAGGCATTTCAATTCCTGTGGAAAATTCTTTCCCCTCTTATTCACGAAAAGCTGTAAATCTCCATCCCACACACTCTCCTGTATCTAACATTCACCCTCCCAATTCTCCTGAAGGCGCTGATTCAGGCTGATTGACAGATCCCTGCTCACTGCTTCCTGTTCTGGACACAGAGACCATAACAAATAGGAGCTGCAGTTGGCCATTTGGCCCATCGAGCCTGCTCAACCATTCAATGAGATCATTGGCCAATCTACCTCAGCACCATTTTCCCACACTATCCCCCATACCCTTGATATCTTCAATATCTATAAATCTAGCAATTTATCTCTTGAAAATTCTTGATGACTGAGGTCCCACAGTCCTCTGGGATGGAGAATTCCAATGGTTCACCACTTCCTCGACTGAAGAAATCCCTCCTCATCTGAGCTTTCTCTCTATTTTCCTGCCGGTTCCCCATAACCCACGTCAGTCAGAAATCTGTCCTTTTCATCCGTGAATATATTCAATAACCCCCAGACTCCACTGGTCCCTGTGGAAGCGAAATCCAGAGACCAACAATCCTCTGAGGGAAGAGATGACTGGATATATATAACATAACTGCAGTACAGGTGTACGAGGCAAGTTTTTTTTCCCCACAGAGGGTAGTGGGCGCCTGGAACTCGCTGCCAGAGGAGGTGGTGGAAGCAGGGACGATAGTGACATTTAAGGGGCATCTTGACAAATAAATGAATAGGATGGGAATAGAGGGATACGGACCAAGGAAGTGTAGAAGATTTTAGTTTAGACGGGCATCATGATCGGCACAGGCTTGGAGGGCCGAAGGGCCTGTTCCTGTGCTGTACTTTTCTTTGTTTCATAGAATTTACAGTGCAGAAGGAGGCCATTCAGCCCATTGAGTCTGCACCGGCTCATGGAAAGAGCACCCGACCCAAGGTCAACACCTCAACCCTATCCCCATAACCCAGTAACCCCACTCAACACTAAGGGCAATTTTGGACACCAAGGGCAATTTATCATGGCCAATCCACCTAACCTGTACATCTTTGGACTGAAGACTAGAAAACTCCCAAGGAATCGTGTGACTGTCAGATCTACACGTGATGTTTGAGATTTCTGTCTGTAATTCTTCCACTTCAAATATCTTGTAAAATGTTACAAGACTAGATTTAATAATAAATGTTCTTTATTACAGAACCATCAATAATATATCTAATCTGTACCATATTACAGTACTAGACATATATTTGTCCTGTATTAATTTACTGTCCCTTAAATGTTCAGCCATCTCCTGGGGAACCAGCCCTTTAATTGTGAACATTAGGAAAGAGACCATCCTTTTAGCCAGACAAATAAATGTGTCAAGCTGAGGGAGCAAAGGATGTCAATGTCTTTAAGAGAGAGAGAGACCTGGGCCAAGCTTTGCAGAGTCTGCACCCTCCCTGGATTCACTTCCTTTCCCTTCAGTTGCTGCAAGTGACCAATTGAAGGTGAGAATGAGAAAAGAAATGGAAAGGGGGAGAAAAGAAAGAGTTTTACTCACAGATGTTGGACACAGGAAGAGGTTCCCGTTTGTGTGAAGCTCAAGTGTCACTCACACAAAGTCCGCGCTGATTGGCTGGAGAACTTAAGTCCTTCCGGTCCTCTAACCCTGCCTATTGGTAAATAACTCTGCAGGAAGGTCAGAGGTTGGGCCCTACCCGCAAATGCGCAGCTTCCTCTCTGCCTTAGACATGCGCAGTCCCGGGTGCGGGGGGAGGGGAAACCAGCTCTGGCTGGAACTATGGGAGGGCGGGGCAGGTCTCCCTTGTCCGCGCGGCCGGGTCCACAAACTGGAACCCGATGACGTCACCGCGAAGTAGAGTGATCCCTATTGGCTGATCCAGGCAGGGCTCTATTGTGACGTCAAAATGTGAAGGTTGGACAATGAGTTCCAGAATAAAACTTCCGCCTCTGGGCAACATCTGGGAGCAAATCAATGTCTCCCCCTTTCCATTTCTTATCTCATTCTGGGGGTCATTGGTCACTTGCAACAACTGAAGGGAAAGGAAGTCAATCCAGGGAGGGTGCAGACTCTGCAAAGCTTGGCCCAGGACACTCTCTCTCTGTTAAAGACATTGACATCCTTTGCTCCCTCAGCTTGACACATTTATTTGTCTGGCTAAAAGGATGGTCTCTTTCCTAAAGTTCACAATTGAAGGGCTGCTTTCCCCAGGAGATGGCTGACATTTAAGGGGACAGTAAATTAATATCAGGCAGTGATATGTCCAGTGTTGTTATATGCTCCAGATTAGATATATTATTGATGGTTCTGTGATAAAGTACATTTATTATTATTTCTAGTTTTGTAATATATTTGCTGTAGAGCAGTCAATGGGCTGAATGGCCAAATACTGCTCTTCGAATCATAGAATCCCCACAGTGCAGAAGGAGGCCATTTAGCTCATTGAGTCTGCACCAACCCTTTGAAAGACCACCCCCCACCCATGCCCTATCTCCCACCCTATTCCTGAAACTTTCCCCAAAGGGGCAATTTAGGGGATCAATCCACCTAACCCGTACATCTTGGACTGTGGGAGGAAACACACGTCGACACAAAGAGAATGTGCAATCTCCAGACAGACAAGTCACCGGAGGTGAAATTAAACCTAGATCCTGATGCTGTGAGGCAGCAGTGCTAACCACTGTGCCGCCTCCTATGTCTATAATGGTGACATATTTCCAGTCATAAATTACACACACCGAGTGCAATCCATGCTAACTCTGTAGAGAAATCCAATCAGTCCCATTCCCTCTCCATATCCCTGTTACCCAGCAGGTTTATTTCCTCACTCTTTTATTTTGAAATGCTTGATGGTCTCCGCTTCCTCCACCCTCATAGGCATCGAGGTGCAGATCTCTCTCACCTCACTGTTGAAATAAAGATCTCCCTCACAGTGCCATCAGTCTCCAGTAATGTAATCGAGCCCTGTATATTACACACATTTTTAGTGCGGGATTATTGGACATCTGTTAGGAAAAGCAGAGAGAGAATGGAGGGAGAATGTGTGGGATGGAGATTTACAGCTTTTGGGGAACGAGAGAGCAAAGAATGTTCCATAGAAACTAGAATTGTCTGTTCTGAATTTCTATCCTGTACTGACAGTGATGTCTTTTGTAAATTGTTTTTACAGGATATTAGAAACAGTCAGAAATCTCAAACGTCATGTCCCGATCTGACAGAGTCACTCGACTCGCTGGGGCCTGAACATCATCGGCCTTTGAATCTCGAAGAAGAAAAGTTTGTCAATTCTGTCGGCTTCAAAGGATTTTAATCAACTCTGTGACCATGAAAAGCATTGCAACGCACGCACACCTGAGTGAGAGTGTCCCAGTGTGACAAATTAAGTTCTTTACCCGTCAGTCTGGTCTCAAAAAAACTCGAGAGGGATCTGTAGGTATAGTATTATTTATTTTTAAACAAATTGCAAGGCTGACCCGCTCTGTAGAGACTCAGAACACATACAGTCTCCTGAAGCCCCCAGAAACGAGTGAGACCGAGGACAAAGAGATCTTCTATACATATCATTAAGTTTCACATACAAGATTCCCATAGGTCATCCTATACACCTCCTGGCCATATATCCTGATTGGCTCACTTTCCATTCCTCAACCCTGGGCCTCTTGTTACCCAGCATCCTTTTCACCACCCTCTGCACGAGGCTCCCTCCCCCCACTCCTAGCCATGCTTTGCTCAATTCCTTTGTTCATTGCCTGCTAACTCACTACCATCAGACCGGCTCTATCCTCTACATTATTCTAACTAATTGTCCCATTTGATATCACATTCGTTTGTTCAATTCCTCAAGTGCACAGACTGAATGAGTTAAGTGAGAGCAGAATGACGCCTCTCTGGAACTCAATGCAGCTCCGGCTGCCTCTCCCCTGACCTTATGGGCCTGTGTGAAGATGTATTTAAGAGACTGAATCATCTCATCTGCTTGTGCCATAGGAAGAAAAATGAATCAAAACAAGTTGAATGAGAACAGAAATTCCAAATGTAGAACAGAACCACAGAAAACAGCTCTGGCCTCAGCTGTGATGGCTTCCCTGACAAAGACTCACAGAGCTCTGCTTAATTTGCTGTTGGACTTTAACCTGGTGTTGTAAGACTTCTTACTGTGCTCACCCCAGTCCAACGCCGGCATCTCCACATCTTAAAAATACAAGATGAGGGCGGCATGGTGGCGCAGTGGTTAGCACTGCTGCTTGACGGCGCTGAGGACCCGGGTTCGATCCCGGCCCCGGGTCACTTTCTATGTGGAGTTTTCACATTCTCCCCGTGTCCGAGTGGTTCTCACCCCCACAACACAAAGATTTTTTTTTTAAATCTTTGAAACCAGAATAAACAGATTAAGAACCTGAGAGTCAGTGTTGTACCATGAACATGAAAATCGCTTATTGTCACGAGGAGGCTTCAAATGAAGTTACTGTGAAAAGCCCCTAGTCGCCACATTCTGGCGCCTGTTCAGGGAGACTGGTATGGGAATTGAACCGTGCTGCTGGCCTGCCTTGGTCAGCTTTAAAAGCCAGCTATCTAGCCCAGTGTGCTAAACCAGTCCCTACATGTGGCACTTTGACTTTTCACAGCAGTTGAACAACGTGTCATCTGTAGCCAGATCCAAGTGGATGGACTCGGTCAATGGCAGGAAATGTTCGCATTTTTTTTTAACTAGAGCTGGTGGCTTGGAGAAGACATCCGGGCTGACCGACAAGTCCAGCTGAAAAGGGTCCAAGGTCGAAGTTCCTCACTCTGGGGGAAAACTACGAGGCGCAACTTAAATGTCCATTTCAAATCTCCGCTGACTGCATTCCCCTCATGGCTATTAATGTGATTTGTTTCTGGCCTCACCTTCTCTGCTGTATTCACACTTGTGACACTCAAAATGTTTGGACGATCACGTGGAGGAGTTCCAGCAACAGGGCAATTCCATGAGGAATTGGTGGTCAGAAATAATCCGGCTGCCTCCGGGGTTTGGCGCTGTATTCCTGCGAGAGCTGCGCTGAGTCACTGACGGTCACCCGGTGGGCTGGGAATGGCCGGCTCGGTTTTGTGAGCGGACAAGCCGAGAGCTGGGAAACAGGGCCCGGATCTCTCTCCATGTCAGTCAGTAAGTCAACCCTGCCCACACAATCCCACACCAGGCCACAGCCGCCTGCCAACACATCCGCTCACCACCCCCCCCCCCCCCAACCCAGAGATACACAGTTTAGGTGGATTGGCCACGCTAAATTGTCAGTGGATCAGTCCGTTCACTCTGGATCACCAGTGGGCAGCATGGTGGCGCAGCGGTGAGCACTGCTGCTTCACGGCACCAAGGTCCCAGGTTCGATCCCGGCTCTGGGTCACTATCCCAGTGGAGTTTGCACATTCTCCCTGTGTCTGTGTGGGTTTCACCCCCACAACCCAAAAGATGTGCAGGTTAGGTGGATTGGCCACGCTAAATTGCCCCATTAATTGGAGAAAATGAATTGGCTATTCTAAATGTATTTAAAGAAAACAACTCTGTTTCACCAGCTCTCGACTTCCGAGTGACTGTGGCGATGTCTTTTGTTCTGTTGGCTGACTCCTAACTTCTTACTTCATGTTGCGTTGAGCACCGAGCTCCAGAGAATTGTCGCTCATTAATCCTTTCCAGCAACTACCTCTATGCATTGTTGGTAGTATCCTGCAGTTCTGATTGGCCCGAGCAGCACATGTTCAGTACCTGATTGGTTAAATGGTGCACGATCAGGATCTGATGGGTCTCTGAATGATGTTAGTCACCTTGCTGATGTCACTTCCCTTTAACTCCAATTGGTTCCCCAGGATCTCAGTGGTAACATCCTTTTTGTTATTGCTGTCCCCAACTGTTTTATTAAGTTTACAGCTTTTGCGCTAAGATAACAAGGCAACACGAGGTAATTTGTGTCTACGTACTTGTAAGAGGATGGGTGGTGTCACTTCCTCATGATTGATATTCGTCAGGCCTATCGTCCTAATGGATACCATAGAACCAAAGAATATCACATGGTTCAGAAGGAGGTCATTCGGCCCGTCGAGTCTGCACCTATCATCTAAAACAGACCCCTACCTCAGCCCACCCTATCTCCGTAACCCCACCTAACCTGCACATCTTTGGACACTAAGGGGTAATTGTACACGGCCAATCCACCCAACCGGCACATCTTTGGGCTGTGGGAGGAAATCCACGCAGACACAGTCACCCAAGGCCAGAATTGAACTTGGGTCCCTGGTGCTGTAAAGCAGCAGTGCTAACCATTGTGTCACTGTGCCGAGATGATGTATCTCAGGTGTTATGTGTAACTTCTTTGTGACTGCTGGTGACTGAAGCAAGTTACTTAAATGCAAATAACTGAAAGCACAAGAGATACACCAATTTAAATCAATACAGCAATTACTACAGAATATTGAAAATAAATCCATACAGGTGATTGATGTGTTGAAGTTCAAGCAGCAAGATGCACATTACAAAATATTATGATCACTATTACCTAGATGCTCTATCACCACATTTTTATTGATGAATCCTGTCTCACTGCACATTGAGGTCTCAGATAGGCTGCTCTCTGGTTGTCTCCAGAAGGAACTGTTCTAAGAAATTATCTCCCAAAAACTTCAGGAACACATGTTCCAGTCTATCTTTGCCAATCTGATTCTCCTGATCTACATACATTTCAAGTCACCCATGATTATTTTGGTACATTAATTACAAGCCTTATTTATTACTTCCTGTACACTCTACCTACAGTGTAACTACTTTTCGGAGGCTCATTAACTACTCCCACAAGAGACCTTGTATCTTTTCTATTTCTTTTCTCAACCCACATCATCTTTCTGGCTAAGGTGTAATTTCAGTACTGAACTAATGTCATCCGTTATTAACAGGGGCGATCCAGTACCATTTCCGAGCTTCCTGCCGTTCTGGTAAATCACAATACCCGTGAACATTTAGATCCCCACCTTGGTCACCTTTCAACCAAGTCTCTGTGATGTCCATCAGGACACACACATTTATCTCTATCCGCGCTGATAATCCATTCCTTTGTTAAAATTCTGCGCACATTTTCAATTCCATTTCAGGGGTTCAATAAACCTCTTTACCCAGCGAGTGGTGAGAATGTGGAACTCACTCCCACAGCGAGTGGTTGAGGTGAACAACATGAATACATTGAAGGGGAAGCTAGATACATACATGAGGGAGAAAGGAATAGAAGGAGATGCTGATGGGGGGGAGATGATGAGGGGTGGGTGGAGGCTCATGTGGAACATCAATACTGACAGAGACCAATTGAGCTGACTGGCCTGGCCCTGTGCTGTGGACTCAATGGAACAGAGACAAATGTATTTATTTTGATTTCCCTGTTGTGGGGGGAAACACTATTTACTATCCAGGATAAAATAAATGTCCTTCATCAGCTTCTGTGGGTCATTTCAGTGGAAATGTGCTCTTCCAGACTCAAATAGCATCAGCCCACTGGAAGCAAAGTTGTGAGATTGGCCAAAATATATCCATTGTATAGAACCTTGGTTAGACCGCAGCTGGAGTACTGTGTGCAGTTTTACTGCCCTTTCCAGAATCCAGCGAATTTCACAGACTCACTATAGTAAGAGGCCGTTTAGCTCATCGATTCTACACTCACCCTGTGAAAAAGCAGCCCACCGAGACCAACTCAGCCGGCCTATCGCTGTAAGCCCACCTAACCTGCACATTACTGGACTTGGCATTTGCCAGGGATGCAAGCCATCAGGGCTCAGGGACATATCTGCCTTTTGCCCCATTATCCTACATAGAAACATACATAGGAAACAGCCGGCATCCCCACATCATAGAAAATAGGAGTAGGCCATTCGGCCCTTCGAGCTTGCTCCACCATACATTATGGCCATGGCTGATCATGATGTTCAATACCCAGGGCAGCACGGGGGCACAAGTGGTTAGCACAGTTACTTCACGGCGCCGGGGTCCCAGGTTCGATCCCCGCTCTGGGTCACTGTCCATGTGGGGTTTGCACATTCTCCCCGTGTTTGCGTGGGTTTTGCCCCCACAACCTAAAGATGTGCAGCCTAGGTGGATTGGCTACGCTAAATTGCCCCTTAATTGGAAAAACGAATTGGATATCCCAATTTTTTTTAAAAATTAAGTTCAATCCCCTGATCCCTTTAACCCCAAGAGCTGTATCTAATTCCTTCTTCAAATTACAAAATGTTTTGGCCTCAACTACTTTCTGTGGTAGTGAATTCCACAGAGTCACCACTCACTCCATGAAGAACATTTCTCCTCACCTCAGTCCTAAACGATATACACCTCGTCCTCAAACTATGATCCTTAGTTCTGGACCCCCCACCTTGGGAACATTCTTTTTCAATTTACCCAATCTAATCCTATTAGAATTCAGAAGTTTGAGTAATATGACTTCTCCAGTGATGCTATGTAACTCATCCCCCCCCCCCCCCCCCCCCCCCCCCCCCCCTACTCCTGCTCCTAATTCGTATGTTACCACATCCTTTATAATAGATTGTAGCATTTTCCCTCTTACTGATGTCAAACTAATGGGTCTGCGGTTCCCCGTTTTCTCTCTCCCTCCTTAAATAGTGGGGTTACATTTACCACCTTCCAATCTGCAGGAACCATTCCAGAATTTTGAAAGATGATCACCAATGTATCCACTATCTCTATAGCCGCCTCTTTCAACACTCTGGGATGTAGAGCAGCAGCTTTTGGAGATTTATTAACTTTCAACCTCATTCATTTCTCCAGTGCTACTTTTTCACTGATACTAATCTCTTTCAGTCCCTCGTGCTCACTGGTCCCTTGGTTCTCTAGTGTTTTGGGGACAATTTCTGCATCTTCCTCCGTGAAGACAGACACATATTGTTTAGTTTCTCTGCCATTTCCTTATTCCCCATTATAAACTCTCCTGTCTCTGCCTGGAATGGGCCCACATTGGTCTTTGCTAATCTTTCCCTTTTCACATTCCGATAGGAGCTTTTCCAGTCGGTTTTTATGTTTCTCGCCTGTTTGCTCTCATATTCTATTTTCTCTTTTATCAATTTCTTGATCCTCCTTTGCTGAATTCTAAAACAAGTTCCCAATCCTCAGGCTCACTACTATTTTGGCCACTTTATGAGCCTCTTCCTTTGTAAAATTTTTTACTTTTCTTGTTAGCCATGGTTGCATCAGTTTTCCTGTTGGATTTTTGTTTCTTAAAGGAATCTATATTTGATGTCAATATGTAATCATTCCTTAAATGCTAGCGAGTGCCTACCTAGCATCGTACCTTTTATTACAAGTTCCCAGTCTGCCACAGAAAACGCGACGGTTTTCTTTTGTGAGAAACACCCAATAAATTAAACAAAAGAACCAACGAACCAGCACAGCCATCGTCATAGCAATGTGGCTGGCTCTGCAGGGTTCCAAAAGAGAAATGGGAACTCAATATCTTTTAACGTCCCAATCACCCTTTCACTTTGAGATCCTTGTGAAATTTGAAGCCAGGTATTTGCAACAAGGCTCAAAGAGCATCAGCCCACTGGGGACAAAGTTTGAGAGACCGGCCAGTCCAACAGAAAGAAACCCTCCAACCCTCCCACTTCATCAAGTGTCAGAATGAACATGGTTCAGTCTTGGATGTGATTAACAGCAGAATCCAACCTCTGTCATCACTTGTGAACTTGTTGGTGTCTTGGCAGGTGTGAAGAAACACAAAATCTCTTCCCACATTGAGAACAGATAAATAGCCTCTCCCCAGTGCGGACCCGTTAGTGTCTCCATAGGTGGGATGGATCTCTGAATGACTCCCTTATTCAGAGCAGATGAATGGCCTCTCCCCAGTGTGAACTCGCTGATGTTTCTGCAGGTTGGATACATGACTGAATCCCTTCCCACACTGAGAACAGATGAACGGCTTCTCCCCAGTGTGAACTCGCTGGTGTGACTTTAAGCTAGATAACTGAGTGAATCCCTTCCCACACCGAGGGCAGGTGAATGGCCTCTCCCCAGTGTGAACGCGCTGGTGTGACCTCAGGTTGGATAAATCACTGAATTCTTTCCCACACTGAGAGCAGGTGAACGGCTTCTCCCCAGTGTGAACTCGCTGGTGTGACTTTAGGTTACATAACTGAGTGAATCCCTTCCCACACCGAGGGCAGGTGAATGGCCTCTCCCCAGTGTGAACGCGCTGGTGTGACCTCAGGTTGGATAAATCACTGAATTCTTTCCCACACTGAGAGCAGGTGAATGGCTTCTCCCCAGTGTGAACTCGCTGGTGTGACCTCAGGTTGGATAAATCACTGAATTCTTTCCCACACTGACAGCAGGTGAACGGCCTCTCCCCAGTGTGAACTCGCTGGTGTGACTGCAGATGGGTTAATTGAGTGAAACTCTTCCCACACCGAGGGCAGGTGAATGGCCTCTCCCCGGTGTGAATGCGTTGATGTGACCTCAGGTTAGATAAATCACTGAATTCTTTCCCACACTGACAGCAGGTGAATGGCTTCTCCCCAGTGTGAACTCGCTGGTGTTTCTGCAGATGGGTTAATTGAGTGAAACTCTTCCCACACTGAGAGCAGGTGAACGGTCTCTCCCCGGTGTGAACTCGATGGTGTGTCTGCAGTTTGGATGAATCACTGAATCCCTTCCCGCACTGAGAGCAGGTGAACGGCCTTTCCCCTGTGTGAATGCGGTGATGTCTCTGCAGTTTGGAGGAATCACTGAATCCCTTCCCACACCGAGGGCAGGCAAATGGCTTTTCCCCAGTGTGAACTCGCTGGTGTTTCTGGAGGTGGGATAAGTGAGTGAATCCTTTCCGACACTGCCCGCAGGTGAATGGCCTCTCCCCAGTGTGAATGCGTCGATGAGCTTCCAACAAAGATGGGGCTCTGTATCCCTTCCCACAGTCTACACATTTCCATGCTTTCTCCATGTTTTGCGTCTCCTTGTATCTTACCAGTTTGGACAATACGTTAGAGAATTGATCACACACAGAACACGGGTACAGTCTCTCCCCCCTGTGAATGGGGTGATGTTTTTTCAGGCTGTGTAACTGGTTAAAGCTCTTTCCACAGTCTGTGCTCTGGAACACTGAGTCGAATTTGTGTGTCACCACTTTCCTGGTTGCACTGATGTTTAAAATCTTTTGAAGCCTGCAGAACAGACAAACATTTCTCTTTCTCGGTTCAAAGGTCGATTATATTCAGGTCATGATGAACTGAGTCAGATCGCGATGTGATGTTTGAGATTTCTCTCTGTAAATCCTCTTCCAATATCCTACAAAAATGATTTGGCAAAGACATCACTGTTGGTACAGGATAAAAATTCAAAACTTGCATTTCAATTGCTGTGGAAAATTATTTCCCCTCTTATTCACGAAAAGCTGTAAATCTCCATCCCACACACTCTCCTATATCTAACATTCACCCTCCCAATTCTCCTGAAGGTGCTGATTCAGGCTGATTGACAGATCCCTGCTCACTGCTCCCTGCCCTGGACACACAGACCATAACAAATAGGAGCTGCATTCGGCCATTTGGCCCATCGAGCCTGTTCAACCATTCAATGAGATCATTGGCCAATCTACCTCAGCACTATTTTCCCACACTACCCCCCATACCCTTGATATCTTCAATATCTATAAACCTAGCAATTTATCTCTTGAAAATTCTTGATGACTGAGGTCCCACAGTCCTCTGGGATGGAGAATTCCAAAGGTTCACCACTTCCTCGACTGAAGAAATCCCTCCTCATCTGAGCTTTCTCTCTATTTTCCTGCTGGTTCCCCATACCCCACGTCAGTCAGAAATCTGTCCTTCCCAGCCGTGAATATATTCAATAACCCCCAGACTCCACTGGTTCCTGTGGAAGCGAAATCCAGAGACCAACAATCCTCTGAGGGAAGAGATGACTGGATATATATAACATAACTGCAGTACAGATGTACGAGGCAAGTTTTTTTACACAGAGGGTAGTGGGTGCCTGGAACTCGCTGCCAGAGGAGGTGGTGGAAGCTGGGACGATAGTGACATTTAAGGGGCATCTTGACAAATACATGAATAGGATGGGAATAGAGGGATACGGACCAAGGAAGTGTAGATTTTAGTTTAGACGGGCATCATGATCGGCACAGGCTTGGAGGGCCGAAGGGCCTGTTCCTGTGCTGTACTTTTCTTTATTTCATAGAATTTACAGTGCAGAAGGAGGCCATTCAGCCCATTGAGTCTGCACCGGCTCATGGAAAGAGCACCCTACCCAAGGTCAACACCTCAACCCTATCCCCATAACCCAGTAACCCCACTCAACACTAAGGGCAATTTTGGACACCAAGGACAATTTATCATGGCCAATCCACCTAACCTGCACATCTTTGGGCTGAAGACTAGAAAACTCCCAAGGAATCGTGTGACTGTCAGATCTACACGTGATGTTTGAGATTTCTGTCTGTAATTCTTCCACTTCAAATATCTTGTAAAATGTTACAAGACTAGATTTAATAATAAATGTACTTTATTACAGAAATATACTGTATTACAATAATATATCTAATCTGTACCATATTACAACACTAGACATATATTTGTCCTATATTAATTTACTGTCCCTTAAATGTTCAGCCATCTCCTGGGGAATGCAGCCCTTTAATTGTGAACATTGGGAAAGAGACCATCCTTTTAGCCAGACAAATAAATGTGTCAAGCTGAGGGAGCAAAGGATGTCGATGTCTTTAAGAGAGAGAGAGAGAGAGAGACCTGGGCCAAGCTTTCCAGAGTCTGCACCCTCCCTGGATTCACTTCCTTTCTCTTCAGTTGCTGCAAGTGACCAATTGAAGGTCAGAATGAAAAAAGAAATGGAAAGGGGGAGAAAAGAAAGTGTTTTACTCACAGATGTTGGACACAGGAAGAGGTTCCCGTTTGTGTGAAGATCAAGTGTCACTCACACAAAGCCCGCGCTCTGATTGGCTGGAGAACTTACGTCCTTCCGGTCCTCCAACCCTGCCTATTGGTAAATACTTCAGCAGGAAGGTCAGAGGTTGGGCTCTACCCGCAAATACGCGGCTTCCGCTCTGCCTTGGACATGCGCAGTCCCGGCTGGGGGTGGGGAATCAGCTCTGGCTGAAACAATGGGTGGGGGCGGGGCGGGGCGGGGCACCTTGTCCGCGCTGCCGGGTCTGCGGACTGGAACCCGATGACGTCACCGCGAAGCAGGGTGATCCCTATTGGCTGATCCAGGCAGGGCTCCATTGTGACGTCACAATGTGGAGGTTGGACAATGAGTTTCAGACTGAAACTTCCTCCTCTGGGCAACATCTGGGAGCAAATCAATGTCTCCCCCTTTCCATTTCTTATCTCATTCTGGGGGGACATTGGGGACTTGCAGCAACTGAAGGGAAAGGAAGTCAATCCAGGGAGGGTGCAGACTCTGGAAAGCTTGGCCCAGGTCTCTCTCTCTCTTAAAGACATTGACATCCTTTGCTCCCTCAGCTTGACACATTTATTTGTCTGGCTAAAAGGATGGTCTCTTTCCTAATGTTCACAATTGAAGGGCTGCTTTCCCCAGGAGATGGCTGACATTTAAGGGGACAGTAAATTAATATCAGGCAGTGATATGTCCAGTGTTGTTATATGCTCCAGATTAGATATATTATTGATGGTTCTGTGATAAAGTACATTTATTATTATTTCTAGTTTTGTAATATAGTTGCTGTAGAGCAGACTCGATGGGCTGAATGACCAAATTCTGCTCTTAGAATCATAGAATCCCTACAGCGCAGAAGGAGGCCATTTAGCTCATTGAGTCTGCACCAACCCTTTGAAAGACCACCCCACCCATGCCCTATCTCCCACCCTATTCCTGAAACCTTACCCAAAGGGGCAATTTAGGGGATCAATCCACCTAACCCGTACATCTTGGACTGTGGGAGGAACACACGTCGACACAAAGAGAATGTGCATTCTCCAGACAGACAAGTCACCGGACGTGAAATCAAACCTGGATCCTGATGCTGTGAGGCAGCAGTGCTAACCACTGTGCCACCTCCTATGTCTATAATGGTGACATATTTCCAGTCATAAATTACACACACCGAGTGCAATCCATGCTAACTCTGTAGCGAAATCCAATCAGTCCCATTCCCTCTCCATATCCCTGTTACCCAGCAAGTTTATTTCCTCACTCTTTTATTTTGAAATGCTTGATGGTCTCCGCTTCCTCCACCCTCATAGGCATCGAGGTGCAGATCTCTCTCACCTCACTGTTGAAATAAAGATCTCCCTCACAGTGCCATCAGTCTCTAGTAATGTAATCGAGCCCTGTATATTACGCACATTTTTAGTGTGGGATTATTGGGCTTCTGTTAGGAAAAGCAGAGTGAGAATGGAGGGAGAATGTGTGGGATGGAGATTTACAGCTTTTGGGGAATGAGAGAGCAAATAATGTTCCATAGAAACTAGAATTGTCTGTTCTGAATTTCTATCCTGTACTGACAGTGATGTCTTTTTGTAAATTGTTTTTACAGGATACTAGAAACAGTCAGAAATCTCAAACGTCATGTCTCGATCTGACAGAGTCACTCTACTCGCTGGGGCCTGAACATCGTCGGCCTTTGAATCTCGAAGAAGAAAAGTTTGTCAATTCTGTCGGCTTCAAAGGATTTTAAGCAACTTTGTGACCATGAAAAGCATTGCAACACACGCACACCTGAGTGAGAGTGTCCCAGTGTGGTGATAAGATTTGCATACCTGTCTGCCATTGGGGCAGAACACCGGCTTACCACTGGCCCTGGTCGGTCGTGTGCCTCTCGACCAATTGGTCGAGAGGCTGAGTTAACCGCGCCTCCTTGCCGAGGTATAAATAGTCAAACGTCCGGCGGTCGTCCATTTTATTGTAGACGACCGCAGGGCTAAATTCTAGTTTATTAAAGCCTAACTTTTGTAAAGCAACTCGTCTCTCGTACAATTGATGGCACATGACCCAGTGTGACAAATTAAGTTCTTTACCCGTCAGTCTGGTCTCAATAAAACTCGAGAGGGATCTGTAGGTACAGTATTATTTATTTTTAAACAACTTGCAAGGCTGACCCGCTCTATAGAGACTCAGAACACATACAGTCTCCTGAAGCTCCCAGAAACGAGTGAGACCGAGGACAAAGAGATCTTCTATACATAGAACATAGAACATAGAACATAGAACAGTACAGCACAGAACAGGCCCTTCGGCCCTCGATGTTGTGCCGAACAATGATCACCCTACTTTAAACCCACGTAACCCGTATACCCGTAACCCAACAATCCCCCCATTAACCTTACACTACGGGCAATTTAGCATGGCCAATCCACCTA